>NC_067481.1:75048176-75405176 GCF_947179515.1 Apodemus sylvaticus
TCCATGTGGGCCTTTAGAACTCTGGAAGCCTAAGGACACTCAGAGGCAGTATTGCAGAGGAAGCAGGCATCGGCAAAGGCAGGCATCTGGTAGGAGGTACAGGCATAGGTGTAGCATGTTAGTGTTCTGTCACTGAGACAATCAATGCATAAAGAAAGGTTTGTTACAGCATGGAGTAGCATCACTTGATAAAATATGCATGCCCTGTTGCATAAAATCATGACAAGGATAAATAATAATGTGCTACAAATTTCAAAACTGCTAAAGGAGCGGCTTTGAAATGCTTTCAGTTTTAAAAAATCATAAGCATGTGAGGTGATAGATTTCATAATTATCTTGCTTTAATCATTCCCCATTGTAAACATGTATCAAAGTGTCAGGCTGTGCCCTGAAAACACTCAGTTATCATTTGATAATCTTTAAAGTGCGCGTGGCTTTGACACCAAAGACTCATATTCTATCTTCCTGAGTGAGCCATCATTTTAAAACAAAACAGAAATGCTGCAGAACTGGCAACTGCCTTGTGGTGCTTAGTCAAAGATGCTAATAGCACCACCTGGTGGTATTCAAGGAACTTACAACACCTTCCTAAAGTTCGATTTCCCCTTCTTGAACCCAGAGTTATCTCTTCAAATATTCCTAACTTCTGGCAGAAGAGATTCTCACCTTCATCTTATTAATGGGGAAGGCAAGACTCAAACAGTGCATATGACATCTCTAAAAACTCATACATTTGAGATGCTGAGGAGAACTGAATCCCCACTCTGTTGTCGGTGCCAGTGGTGTATAAATCTGGCTGAAAAATAAGACCATCCAGGCAGTCTTTGTCAACTGGTTTCGAGGCTGTTAGAACCACTCACATGTATGTGGAGTTTTGCCTTCCTAAGTAAACATGTACTCACTATAGACGGAGATTGAGAGTTGCCATCAGGACAGGGAGTGACTGGGACCAGAGATGGACTCTGAATAATGCTCCAGGCCTTATTTTTATTGTCATTATTCTCTAAATAACAGAATACAACAATCAGTTACACAGCAACTACAATGTATTGGGTATTGCAAATAGTCTAGAGACAACTTAAAAATCTATGGGAGAATATGAATGAGTAAATGCATATACATACGTGAAGTTGGATGTTATTTTATTAAAAAGTCTTGAGCATTCTTGGGGTTAGGTATCTTGGGTATCATGCAATCTATTCTCTTCTCTGTGAAGGGATGACTTTTGCACACACACGAATTTGCAAACATGGGCAAGAAAGAAGAGAAATATCTGGAAGTTAGAAATAAACTCTCAAGTATCAACTGACTTAGCTATGTGCATTGCTTTTCTGCTGCTTTCTCAAAACCTCACAGAAATGAAAGCCCAGGCATAAAAGTACTAGGATCCCCTAAGACAAAGGGAAGGGGGTGCCAGCAGTTAAAGTACCCCATAGTAGTGGGGAGTAGGCAAACAGGGCTATGGCATTACCCTTGGAGGTACTCAAGACCATCCAACCTGAGTGTATTCTGGCATCCTTCCCAGCTTCCTGGCAATGCCCAACAGTGCCAGCATCGGAGAAAGGCATCTACAGTCTGTAATCCCTCTTTGTCCTGTGATGTCACTTGTCAGTCAACAAGTCCCACCCTAACATCCTGCTTCTTTCTTCCACGTAGATAAGAACGGGAGGAAGAGAGCCAGCCATTGACATTCAAGGAAAACCAGCTTCCTGAAAAGGGCAGGCCAAGAAAGGAGACTCAAAGCCTTCACAGTCACAGGGACTGTTCCAGAAGTGGGGAAATAAATGTCAGGGAAAGCTAATTAGAATCCACGGGGGGATGAGAAGTGATACTGAGTGTTTGCTTTAGCTTAAAGATGTCTGTGCCTTAATTTTCTCTCCTATTGGTTCTGAGAATCATCACAAATAAGTTACACAATTAATCTGTTCCATATTTCTTCATATTCATGTTTTACTATGTACAGAATGGCATGTAAGTTGATTCTGGGTTCTTTCTGTTTATGTGTGTGTATATGAGACATATGTAGTGTGGTGTGGGTACATGTGGAGACCAGAAGAGGACACGAGTGTCCTGTTCTATCACACTCTGCCACATTCCCGAGACAGGGTCTCTTTCACTGAAAATGAAGCTAGGCCGGCAGGGAGCAGGCCTCGGCAATCCTCCTTTCTCTCCCTCCTTCAGCTCTGGGCTTTACACATGTCTTCAGTCATGCCAGGCTACTTATGTGTATCCTTGGGATTTGAACTCAGGTCCCCATGCTTACACAGCAAGTCTTCTTACCCACTCCCCCAGCTCCCTGGGTTTTATATTTTTTGTTTTTTGGTTCTGCTCATAATTACAGACATACTAGGATACTTAGATGACATTTAACTTCCTTGGGCTTCTGTTTATGAAAATTTTGTTCTGTTTAATAGACTTATTTGCAAAACCATGATGTGTGATGTGGGTCAAATGCAATTCATAGATATAAAACCTTAGAGCAGCAGTGGTTCCCAAGTTGGGATGATTCTGTACCCAGAGAGCTGTTGGCATCATCTGAAGATATTTCTGGATGAAAGAATTGGCAGAGATGTTGCTGGCATCTAGTAGGTTAGAGGTCAAGGATGCTAAGCATTCCATGATGTGCAGGGTTGCCCCCTACAGGAAAGACTTTCCAAAACCCAGCTACTGGGAGAACATGAGCCAACCATTAAATACAAGTCCTTGTTTCAGAACTTCAGTGAAAGTTCTTTGCTTTATTGTCTATATAACACCGTGAGTCCCTTGAGACTATCGTCTCTTCAAAG
Source organism: Apodemus sylvaticus (assembly GCF_947179515.1). NCBI lineage: Eukaryota > Metazoa > Chordata > Mammalia > Rodentia > Muridae > Apodemus > Apodemus sylvaticus. The sequence goes on from NC_067481.1 coordinate 75,050,963, forward strand.
ATGCAGGAAGCATTTACCAAAATCACTTTACTCAGCCATAGGGACATCTAAGTGAATTAAAACATGTAAGGGATATGTTACTTCCTTACCATGAGGCAGTAACTGAGAAATTAATACAAAACTTAGCCTCACCCTGTTTCATCCTTACCCTCTTGGAACTTACGCATAATTCTAACACCAGTCAGAAGTTCAAAACTCACAAATAACTTCCAGGCTGTTTTTGTGTCTTTCTGTGTTTGTCCTCCACCTCCCCACTCTTCTTCCACTCCTCCTCTCCGACCTCTTCCCCTCCTCTGGCTCTCCCCCTCCCCATTCCATCTCCTTTCTTTTTCTTTTTTGGATTTGGTTTTTTTTCCAGACAGGGTTTTTCTGTGTAGCCCTGGCTATTTTGGTACTCACTCTGTAGACCACGCTGGCCTCGAACTCAGAAATCTGCCTGCCTCTGCCTCCCAGAGTGCCACCACTGCCTGGCTTCCTTCTTCTTTGTTGAAGACAGTATTTCCTCTATGTAGCCCTGGCTGTCCTGGAACTCACTCTGTAGATCAGGCTGGCCTTGAATTTTCAGAGATCCACCTACCTCTGCCTCCCAAGGGCTGGGACAAAAGGTGTGGACCACCATGCCTGGCGTAAATAACTTTCTAAAAAAAGAAACAAAAAGTGAAGCAGTAATTCTGGAAGCAATGCCAATTAGAATATTGGATGTTCAAAGTTCTTGAGTATTCCAAAACAAGCAAATAAAACAAAATACCCAGGGAAAAAGTAGTCTTGTGAAGTTATATAAAATGAAGACAATTGAAAACAAGAGAGATGAGTTTTCTTTCACTTATATAAAGAAAATGAGGAAGACATAGTTACCAAGAGAGTAGGAGGAGAATTTCATAAAAATGAAATGAAACTAATGAAACACAAACCAAATGTGACCTCAATAAAGGCTGCTTTAAAATTCCAATAAAAACAAAGAGTAAAATAAACAAAATTCAGATTCCTAGTCTGACTTTCAAAGGAGGAGAAAAGCCAGAAACAGTAGTACGTAGCAATGGGGCGAGGACCAGGCTATGAGCACAGAGCCACAGGAGAAAGGGCCAGTGTGTGCTTCTGAACGGGGCACTTGGTTCTCATAACAGGCCTGAGTGTCATCTGCAGATCTGCAGAGAGGATTCTGCAAATTCTAAGATGGAATGTTGACTATTCTGACCTAATTTCAGTTGTTCTTAAAACCCCCATGAAAAATACAATAAAAGAATCAAGAGAAGAGAGAAGCCCTCCTCTAAATAGAGAGAATGAAAAGGGGGACACTTGAGTCACATTTGTCTTTGACTCCAAACCATATAAGCAAAGTTGATAAAAATCAGATTTAAACTTTGATATATTGGGTCCAGGGAGATGTCTCAGTGGGTCAGCATGAGGATCTGGGTTTGAATCCCCAGCACCCATGCAAAAAGCTGGGTGTGACCATCTAAGAACCTATAATATCAGCACGTTAATGAACAGAGACACAGCATAAGGATGAGCAGGGCTTGCTGGCTGCTAGCCTAGCACTGGGTTCAGTAACAGACCCTGTCTCAATGAATTAAAGCCAAAAGTGATCGAGGGACATCTGACATCCTCCTCTGACCTCCATGCATACACAGTCATGCACAAACATCACACACATACTCCTTCAAAATGCACATGCTTCCCTACATCCAGTACTATACAATTGACTTGCATCAGCAGAATGGTGAGATCACAGTGCCAGGTGTTCTGTTGGGAGTGACGGAAGTCTCCTGTGAATGTATATTCACCCCAATGCCTAGGCCCATGGCAAAGCCTTCTTGGGTGAGGTTAGAGAGATGGAGAGCCTTTCTCTGGTCTGAACGTGGATGCTGTCAGTGCGTGTGGGAAATGTCCAGTATAGCCTTCTTCTTTCACATGTTTATGGGATGAAGCCTGCTCTGTTGCAGAGACTGTTCCTACAAAGATTAGCGAACCTGCCTTCTTGTTCAGCTGTATACAATAGCCCTACCCATTTGTTCAAATGCCTCCTTGTTCATCTTATGTGTAACTCTGCCTCCTTGCTTACTGTATACAGTAGCCCTGCTCAGCTGTATGTAATAAATATGCTGAGTGTCCGTGCTATTGTCCTTCCGTCAGCACAGCTCCCTCAACCCTCATCTTTTCTGTACCTGTGTCTGTGTGTCCGTCTCCTGTCTTCATTCTCCCATCATCCCTAGTCAGGTTTCCAGGACCAAGCCATGGAAGGACATAGCACTGTTCCCCAGCTAGAGGCCTAGCTATCTGAGGCCCCTGTCCTCACAGCAGTGGAAGCAAAACTTTGGCAGGTCCCAGACCCTACTCTACAACCAGATAGCCCTAAGGTAGTGACCAGTGTCTTCATGGTGGCATAAAGAGACTATGGCTTCTTCCCTTTCTCTCCCAAAGGCCATCTAGACAATGCTGAAGAGACAAGTGCCTTCTGCTGTCACAGATGATGAAAGCAGAGACAGAAGGGGGACGGGAGGTGACACGGCAGCATCTGAAAAACAAAGCGCTCAGGATGGTACTCTGAGAGGTCAAAACCCAAGCTATTGTCAGAGCTAAAGCCCACAAAGGGAGACAAGAGTGCACGCTAGCCTGGGAGAGAGCCCTGAAGTAAGACACTTGAGGGGGATTAGGGTCCTCTCATCCAATCACCAAATTAGGTAAGGTGCAGCAGAGAATCACTCATCACACCCAGAACCAGGAAAACTACACATTGCATTAGAGAGGGCAACCTGTGCCAGTGCTAACACGAATCAACTAACATGTTGGGGTGATGTGGGAAGGATTCAAAGTAGCCATCATAAAAGTGCGTCAGCGGTCATTTACAAATTCTGCTGAAATGTTTGGGAGAAAACATCTTAAAGAAAGAGCTCACAGCCAGGTGTATGGTGCATACCTTTAGTCCTAGTACTTGAGTGGCAGAGGCAGGTTGATCTCTGTGAGTTCAAGGACAGCCTGGTCTATAGCTTGAGTTCCAGAACAGCCAGAGCTACACAGAAAAACCCTTTCTCAAAAACAAAACAAAAACCAGTTTATGCCATTCCAAGTGGCAAAAATGAAACTACATGCTGCCTTGGTCCAGCCCAAGCAAGATACAAAGCCTCCCTTTGACATATACTCCCTGTCCATTGTCACTTAGCAGATATCAGATAAACTGTTGTGGTATTGTGGTGTTATGTTCAGGTAACCCTTACATTAATAATAGCTCCAATGTATAAACTTGTATTGTACAATATTTTTATAATTGTCTTATTTTGCTGTTCTTTTATTTACCTCATTGAACCTAATGAATGATTTAATTTATTTATAAATTAAGCTTTATCATAGGAATGCATGAATAGGAGAGTAAACAGTATATAAGCTGTAGTTTTAAGGGTAAATGCTGTAAGTCTTGGAGAAGCTGTATAGAAAGAGGATTGATGCCATAAAAGTTCTAGAAGGTGAGGACAAGCTTCAAACCAGGCATTGAGTGACTGGATATTTCCTTGGTGAAAGATGTAAGACTACAGGTCTAAGAATAGGAATGACTCTCAAATAGAAGTCTTAAGAAGTCCATAAGACACAAAATTAAACCTCTCAAACCAAAACCAACTTAAAAAATCTTCAAAGCAGTTAAGAGAAAGGGAGCAAGTCCCTACAAAAGAACAATTAGAAGCTGGTAGGATGGGTCTGGAGGACATGCTAGAAGTTGCTTCAGATGGCTAGAAGAACAAGACCCCCAGACCCTACACGGGATTTTATAGAATTAAAGGCAAAGAGGGACACCCCGAGTAAAGGAAAATGAAGGAAGTTGCTGCTGGCATGTTGGGGGGCACAAAAATCCTTGTGCCCATAGAGCCCTAGAGAATCAGGAATGTCAAACACACGGGCCTCTCTACAAAGGAGGAGATACAAATATCTTTTCTTCCTACCCAGAAGGCTGGGAGTAGATATTGTTCATGCCTTGGTGACCCTTTACCTATCTATGGAGGCTGACCTCACTCACCCAGCTTTTGTTATAGAGGCAGACCTCACCCAAATCCCCTACAATGTTTATCCTAGCCTCTTGTTCCCTAGCTCTCTGTTAATAGAAAGCATCCTTAGGGGAGGATGTCCCACGGACTTGATATCCTGCTGACCTCTAAACTAACTCAGAGAGCACACTAGATTCTAGGCCCTTTACCTGTAGAACCCGCTGCCTTGGTCTTGTGTACTTTGCAAATGAGTTTCTAAGTAGTCACACCTTAAGCTTTATTGAGCACCTGGAATTGGAATGATTGTTGCCTGGAAACCTGGAATGGGAATGACTGTTGCCTGGATGTTTTTTCCAGATTGCACTGTGTTTTAAATATGCTGACAATGAACTGCCTGGCATTAGATTCCCTAAAATCTGATCCAGGTTGACAAATTCAATCTGAACCAAGTTTTCATTGTCATCTATCTCTTCGTGGGTTCGCTCCCCTGCTGGACACCTGCAGGATCCCCCTTATTGGCAGACCTACCTTTAAAGAATGGCTAAAGGAAGCTCTCCAGAACTGAAGAAAATGATAGCTGAGCCTTCTACGAGGAAAACACAATGAGGTGGGTAAGTGGACATAAATGTAACAGACTCTTCACGGCATGAGTTCTTTCTCACTTTTATGGTTAAAGTAGGATGATCAGATGATCATCTAAGGTGTTCAATCTATGTGGAGCAACGACCTGAGGAGATGACACGTTTTAAGAGGCAGGAGTTTGGTGGTAGTGTGGCTCGTTGGTAAACGGTGTATCTAGTACCCACAAAGCCTTGAATTCCACCTAGAGTGTGTTGGGTAGGCCAAAGGATGTAAGGGGCAAAATGACAGCAGTAGGTTGTGATATGTTGTTTATGGGTATGATAATGCACAAGAAAACTACAATGTGATACAACTGCAACAACTTTATGGATTCACATGGAATGCCAAGTGGCCAAAAGGAAAAGCAAAGCAAAACAAACCAAAAAAAAATAACAGCAGTCAGACACACAGCAAACAGAAGGAATATGCAAAACCCAAACATTTAAATGACTGACTTAGCCCTAGCATTTCAACGGTTGTGCTAAATCTAAGTAGTCGGGGCTGAACAGAGGCCTCAGTGGTTAAGAGTGTGTGCTGCTCTTACAGAGGACCCGGATTCAGTTCCCAGCATGCTTGTCAGGCAGCTCCAATGGGGAATCCAATGTCTCTGGTCTCTGGGCATTGCATTCACATGCACATGACCAATCATACATACACACACACATACACATACACACACACACACATTTAGAAGAATGAAATAAATCTTGAAAAGAGAAAAAAAATAGAACAATGGATTTTTAAAATCCATGGCCCAACTATACATTACCTATAAGACATAAATAAAACTGTTTAGAGTTTGAATATATGTGCCCCCACAGGCTCCTACAGTGGGGGTTTGGTGGCTGGTAGGCTTTTGGGAAATAATTTGATTCTAAGAACTCTGGCCTAAGCAATGGTGGTTATCTTTCATGGATTCTAGATGAGATGTCATTGTTGGGAGGAAGTGGGGCCCAGTTAGAGGAAGTAGGTCAGTAGGTTGCGCCCTAGGAAGATGTATCTTGTTCCCTTACTCTTCTTTCTCTCTTCTTAGCCACCATTAGGTGGATGAATTCCTCTTCCACATGCTCATGGTCTGCCTCATCCTGGGCCCAAAGTGATGGGGTCCAGTAGCCATGTGCTGAAACCTTTGAAACCACGAGCCACCGTAAGTTACTCCAAGTATCTTCACCACAGCAACAAAAGCGGGCAGAGTAAGGAAAGTAAACAGATGGAGAAAGATGAAGGAGTCCCAGGCTGAAATGGAGTACTTCGCCAAATATAAGATCTGTTCCTTCAAATAGAAGAGGGGGCATTTCACTGATTTTTATGGGCCAGTTGTACTCTCATATAAAGGAAGCACAGAAAAAAAAACCACAAATGCATATCTCTCCTCACTTATGTAAATATACCCATGAAAACATTGGCAGATCAAATCTAAGAATGTACAAAGGGAATGACATGCCCCCACTAACTGGTGTTAGTGCTTGAAAATCAACAGGAAAAGTCATATGATTGTATCAACTTAAGCAGAAAAGCTGAAGATAACATGTATTTGTTAGAAAACATTTATGATAAAAAATATCTCTGTATCTGTGGGCAGGGAATATATAGTAGCTCAGTTGAGTAAGTGCATGCATGCTTAGTGCATTAGTCAGGGCTCTCTAGAGGAACTGATAGAATGAATGAATGAATGAATGAATGCATTAAAGATTTATTTAGTTATGTGTATGAGTGTTTCACTTGAATGTATGTCTGTGTACCATGTATGTACCTGGCACCCAAGGACGTCAGAAGAGGGCATCAGGTCCTCTGGTACTGGGGTTATGTACAGTTGTGAGTCCATGTGGATGCTGAGAATCAAACATTGATCCTCTGCCAGAACAATTACTCTTAACTGCCAAGCCAGCTCCAGTCCTCCTGAATCTCAATCTTTCTTATTCATCCATATAAATATATTAGAGTGGCTAACAAGCTGTGGTCCAGCCAGTCCAACAACTGGTGTCTCCTGACAGAAAGGCCAAGGATCTGGTAGTTGTTTACTCCACAAGCTGGATGGCTCAGCTGGTCCCCCGGTCTTCATTGGAATCCTGAAGTAGGTTCTACTACCAGAGAAGAAATGCCTTAGCAGATTAGATGAACTTGACAGAGAGAATGAGGGCAAACAGGGAAAACAAAACAAACCAACCAACCAAACAACCAAACAAAAAACTCCAAAAAACCCAACAAAACAAAACAAAACAAAACAAAACAAACAAACCCCCAAAACTTCATTCTTCATGCCCTTGGTATAAGCTGCCACAAGAAAGTGTGGCCCAGATTTAGGGTGTCTTTTGACCTCAAATGACCCAGATTTTAGACTAAGTCTTTCCACTTTCAAACGATCCGATCAAGAAAATCCCCTGGGTGCCCAGCTCCTTGGATTTTAGTTGATTCCAGATGTAGCTAAGTTAACAACCAAGGTTAGCTATCACATTTAGAATACATAAAGTTCTGAGTGAGATACCTGGGACCTCATAACCCAGTGGTGCTGCATACCTGTGAGCTGAGCACGCAGGAGGATCAGGAGCTCAAGGTCCAGGCCCGTGAGACTGTTCAACTGGTAAAGACACTTACTGCCAAGCCTGAGGATCAGAGTTCAATCCCTGGGTCCCAGATGGTAGAAGAAGAGAATGAATTCACTCACATTATCCTCCTACCTCCACACAGGTGACATGGCACCCCCTAAAATAAATAAAAATGTGATTAATAATAAAATGAAGAGGACTAGAAAGGTGGTTCAGTGGTTATGACCATGAATTGCTCTTCTAGATGATCCAAGATCAGTTTCTAGTATCCATGTTAGGTGTGGCTCACAACCACCTGTAACTCCAGCCCTGGGGGAATCTGATGTCCTCTTCTGGACTCTGTAAGCATATGTATTCATATATACAACCCCCCTCTTTCTCTCACTCTCTCTCATGAACTTAATCAAAAATGTCAGGTTGGCAGTGCGTTCCTTTAATCCCGGCCTGCATAACCAATTTCAGGCCAGCCACAGAATGAGACCCTGTCTAAAACAACCAAACGATAAAAATAAAGAAGTTCGAGATAATCTTTGGCTACATAGCAACTCCACAGCCAGTCTGGGATACAGGAGACACTGTCTTAGAGGCTGGGGGAGGGCTCATGAATGGGGAACTTATATCAAAGGCAGAATGACCTGGGTTTGAATCCCCAGAAGCCACATAAAAACTGGATGCAGTAATGCGCTTCTATAATGCAAGTGTTCCTACTACAAGATGGGAGAAGACAAGAGAATCCCCAGATGCTCATGGGCCAGTTAGTTTGGCATACACAGTAGAGAACAATAAAGATACCCTACCCTATCTCATATTATGTGGAGGGAAAGATCCAATACTAGAGGTGTCCTCCAGCCTCAGGACCAAGCTATGGCAACTCACATCCATATTCACACACATAAACACATACATTTGATACACCATCACATGCACATATGAAAAGATAAAAAACAAAAATGAAAACAAGCAAAACCCTGTTTGGTAGTGGTGATTTATATATGAATCCTAGTCATCTGGAGGAACCATAAGTGTTCTTAACCACTGAACCTCCTCTCCATCCCCTAGTTATACACTGAAATAGTGTATTCAATCACAAGATCTTCTGGTGAGTCCAGTGTTTGTTGTTTCACAGCAATATGTGAGTTAAAGTGGCATTTCAAGACATCTCCAATGTACTCTGCTGTGGGATGAAAATACTTTATATACTGGAGAGAGGAGGGTTTACAATATTGCAAGTGTACCAAATGCTACTGTGGTTAATTCTAAAGTGGTTAATTTTTACACAAGAATTAGTAAAGAAAATAGTATTAAAGAGAAAAAATGATTCTCCCAACAACTGGATAGGAAATGAAAATGCTTCATTTTAATTTCCTCCGGTGATAGTCAGGGGTGCTGCTCACCTTCCTGGGACTTGTTACCAGTGCTTAGTTTCTCTTGTTGCTGAGAAAATAGTTCAGCTCACAGTTCCAGGTTACAGTACATCATTGTAGGAAAGTCACTGCAGCAGGAGCTTGAGACGGCTAGTCACGGTACATCTGTAGTTAAGAAGCAGAGAGCACAGCACTTGGGAGGCAGAGGCAGGTGGATTTCTGAGTTCCGAGGCCAGCCTGGTCTACAGAGTGAGTTCCAGGACAGCCAGGACTACACAGAGAAACCCTGTCTCAGAAAAAAAAAAAAAAAAAAAACAAACAAACAAAAAAAAAAAAAACAAAAAAAAAAAACAAACCAAAACGAAGCAGAGAGCAACAGATAAAAGTATCTTGCTACCCGGCTCCCCTTTCATTTATAGAGTCCAGGAGCCAAGGAAGGAATGGTGCTACCCACAGTGGTCAGGTCTGAACCTAATCTAGATAATCTATTGGCCTGCCTAAAGGCCCATCTCTAGAATGATGCTAAATTTCGTCAAATTTGCGACATTAACACAGTGTTCTAGTCTCTTTTCCTTTTGCTAATATCAAAAACTACAGACTGAATAAGTTATAAAGGAGAGATGTTTACTTTGGTTTGCAGTTCTGATCAATATTGAAGGCCCACATCTGGTAATGACCTTGAAGCCAGAGTCCAACGATATCTCAGGTGTGAACATATACATTCACCAAAGGCCCATGTATGAAAGCCTTGGTCACCAACCTGTGGTGCTGTTGGGAGGTGGGGAGGCCTTTAGGAGGTAGGGCCTTAGTGGGAAGAAGTTAGTTCTTTGGAGGCATGCCCTTGAGAAGACTATTACAACCCCGTGCCTTCCCGCCCCTTTCTCTGCTTAGCAGTCAGCATGAGCTAAGTAGCTCTCTTCTCTATGTTCCTACCACCAAGCATCCTTCGCCTTGCCTCTGGTACAAAGGCAGCAGGAGGAAGCAACCATGAACTGGTAGCTCTAATAAACCTTTTTATTTATATATAATTTGGTCTACATAGTGAATTCCAAGCCATCCAGGACTATAGTGAGACCCTGTCTCAAAACAAATCAAAGTTAAAAAAAAAAAGAGGACTCTCAAAGAGACTTGTCATTTAATTGATTCTAGATCTCATCAAGTTGACAAGCAAAATTAATCATCACACGACGCAGGATCAGTTTTGAGAATTTTCTATAATAAACACATTGTAGACTCCGAGTCCAGGTTCCTGCTATCACTTTAACACCTCATAGCTTAGAATAAGGAGCAATGTACCGGAAAGTGCTCCTCACCCGGGCCAGTATCAGAGATTAATCACTTGTAGGCACTGGTATCTTACACTTGAGGTGGAAGGAATCTCTGGGCTTTTCCAGCATTGCCCAAACAGAACTCCAACCCCTCTGTCCTACACATCAGAACCGACACCAAATCACCTGCTGATTGCTGGGGCCAAGGTTTCTGAAAACACATGTGTTGCATTTATGAAGAGGTCAGAAAGATGCTGGTGTCTTCATGCTTGCCTAAGGAAGTGCTCTTACCCACTGAGCCATCATCTCCCCACCCTGCCCCCTCCAGATGAACCCACTGCCATAAATCTACAGGTTTACGAGCCTGAAATGGTAACTGGTAGTGAAACAAAATTGTCCTGGGCGTGTTATTTGGAATGTGATTGACATACCTTTAAAACTTGCCTTGTTTCTAGACAGTCTCAGCACATGTATTAAACCTTAGGGCATGAAACCTTCAAAAGTTAGGACACCTCAGGACTTCTCATCTTGGGAGTGAGTACTTTTATCTGGTGATTAAGCTTGAAGTTTACCAAAAATCCAAATGCTCAGCTTTTAGGGGTGTGGTCTGTGTAGGAACCAGAGTGAGGGACAATTTCTTCTTCATGTTTTTCTGCTTTTTTAAGTTACCCCTAAATTCATAACTAACCATTCTTATTTATTTATTTATTTCTATTGAGGACCCAAGCCAGTGAGCGCCTTATGTATTATAATAGGCAAGTGCTGCACACCTGAGGTGCTTTCCAAGTCCCTAGTAATTTTTGTAAAACAACTGAAAATTAGCTTAATTCCTTGAAACCATGCCCCGTCCTGTTCTGGTTGATCCTCTGAGGTGAGTCTTCAGGGAGCACATTGAGCTCAGAGAGGAAGCTCTGTTTTCTGGTTGATAAGGTTTCCAGGCATCTTCTCTCAATTCTACCTGCTAGGAGTGAAACCAGGACAAGCCAGACATGTTGAGAAGGGAAGAGGCTGGTAGGAGTCTCTGAATGTAGGATATCCAAGAGAGATTAAACCTTAGGTTTCTGTGTCTTCCTGCCATTCTGCTTCTGTTTCCCTTTCCCAATAGCATCATCTCATCTCCCCCCCCTCCCCAAGCCCCTTTCTCTGCCTCCTATTCCCTCCATTTCTTCTGACTCCAGCCCAATTACATGGGGTGTGGGGATGCAGTGTGATTTCTTCCTGGCCAGGGCACAAGATTCTCCTGAAGATGGTTTTTAGTTCAGGAATGGAAATGAAAATCAGGCCCAGGACAACAGGCTCTCATTTTCTTGCTGGTTGTAAACCCTGTAGAAGTTGACATCTATTTTGATTCAATATGGTTTCTGATGATATAGTCACCATGGACAAGACTAGATCTTAGAATGTCATTAGCCCCCAGATCAAGCCCCACCTGAAAGGGTAAACTTCTCCTGGTGTTTAAAGCTTGGAGTCAACTAATTCCCTTTCTGCTTTTTATTTTTCCTTAAAGCTGTTTGAACTGAATTTTGAAATCAAATGAAGTCTAATATGCTAGACTTGGAGATAATAAATAATATGAAGATCGATGGAGACCTGTAACTCTATAATATCAGATTCTAACTGAAGAAAACTGTGGCCCTGAGCCCAGAGAAAGGGAGGTAGATGGCAAGGATATATTACTGTCCTTAGTACACATGGAAAGGGGACTTGGGTTGTCAGCGATGGTCCTTGGACAACAAGTCTCCACCTATCAGAGGACATGCCAGATTTTCTGAATTGAGTAACTACCCTGGGGCCATATTTCAGGCTCTCTGGTACGGCTTGTCTTTCCTTGTGCTTACCCATTAGAAAAGCCACAGACCTTCTATAATAAAGCATTCTGGTTCCTTGGCAGGTCAGTTTGTCAGGATTGGCTTGATCAGGCAGTCTTCATCAAACTTTTGTTACTGGGAATCAGTTTGAACAATACCACGCATTCCTGGAGACCCTAGTCTTTGTAGGGCTAGTCTATGCCAATGGTGTGGAACACGTCCACCAGGCTATGTGCACACAACTGCTCCCTTGCTTGTCTCCTCTTTTAAATCCACACTAGGCTTGTGCTTGCTTGGTGGATGGAATACAGAGAAAGAGGGATGGATGCTTTAGAAGACTTGAGTCCTGCTTCCTTCTCCTTAGATCCCCAAGTTGCCCTGACAGAGGTCTAGAATGACCTCCCGACGGAGGAGCTCCTCCACAAAGGCATAAGGAAGCACTCCCAACATAGATGGAAGAGCTTTATTAAAGGACACAAACGTGCCAGACATCCAATACTCTTCCACCTCTGTGAAAAGACACTGGCATGAAAGACCACAAGTGGGACCAGTAGAACTTTCTAGCTAAGCATCTGATTCCTGAATTATATAGAATTGTTGTTTAATAAGACAACACAACTCCTGGAGGCAGGCACTCTCAAAAGTGCAGCTCCTCTTGGGCAGATGAATTACAAAAAAGAAACTCTTCTCTAGGCTGAAGCACAGGTTCCCAGGGCACACCACTGGAATGAACGGAACAGCCCAGCAGGGTGTCTACACCCCTGGACCCTCAGCCAGATTATACCCTTTGTATAAGATAGACACTGAACAACCAGAGTAGGTAAGGCCTTAGAATCTCTTCAGGTAGCTCATCTGTGCCTGCCATTCCCTCATATGTGATGGGTGTTTTCATTGCCTTAACTTTTCCAGTGTCTCATGGCACTAGAAGCCCAGCCTGTCACTGCTATCCTGGGAAAGAGCAGGCAGTGATGATCTCAAGGCAATGGTGGGGCCAGGCAAACAGCCTGGAACAGAACATCTGGTTCTTGGAAGGACTTTTGTCCCTCCAGTACTTTGCTTGGCCAGTTCTCTTCTGCCTTAGGCCAACAGCCGTGCAATTCCTATATCCTGCAACTCAAGATGGACTTCCGTGAGAGACATGCATTTATCTATTTTTTTTTTCTTGTTAGTTCCTGGAAGCCATTTCACCCTCACTTCTGGGCTGATCTGCCACGGAGGTAGAGGCAGCTATTTCCCTACACACAATTCCTGTCAGCTTATATCGCCAGGGTGTTTTAAGTCTGTTGGGTGTTACTCTTCCCCATACACAATGACGCTGACTGGTCAAGATTAATCCCTGTTCCCAGAATACCAGCCAACTACTTTTTCCTGATGTAAGTATCATTAATCAGCCCGTTCCTTTTCCTGTTTACCTGAAACCACAGTTTATCCTGAATAGACTATGTTAGCTCTTGAAGGCAGCTATATAGTTTGTTACTTAAATTAGAACCCCATAATAAAAAAAAACCCTGCCTATTAATAATTTTTTTCTGCATAGTTAGGGCAGGAACAATTAGTTGACTATTGAAGATTGAAAGTTTTGTCTCTCGGCAGATCAAGATACTGGCTAGGGTTAAACGTCTGAGAATTTATCTGTGCTCCCAAGTGATTGACAGGCCAAGGAAAAGAAAAGTGAATCAAGAGGAGGAAAAAAAATCAAGGGTGAAGTGGAGATAAAAGTGGACGAGAAAGAAAAAGAGCAGCTAAACCGCGGAGGAACGGCTTTAGGAGAGGAGGAGATGGAAGGCGCGGAGAGGGATAGGCGCAAAGAGAGCGGGAAGCGAGGCTGGGTGGGCGGACCGGAGCGCGCCGGGTCGGCTCACTGCTCCGAGACGCAGGGGGAACGCGGACGGGGCTAAAGCGTCGGGCTGCGAAGAGTCACCCTCCCACCCGACGCGGGATGGTCGCGTCCAGCAGCGTCAGCCAATGGGAAGCCGGGATGTTGGAGAGGCGGCGGTGAGCGGGGCGCTCGCTGGCTGGGGTGGGAGGGGGACGGCGGCCGCCGCCATGATGCTTGTTTGCTTTCAATGAAAACGAGGGGGGCGCGGAAGAGGAGGCGTCGGCGTCGGTGGCGGCGGCGTCGACGGCGCGGAGGCGAAGGCGGCGGCCGGCGCGGCGAGGAGGGCGAGGCCGGGGTCCGAGAGGGCGGCAGAGCGTAGCGGCGGCTCGTGGGGTCCGGGCGGCCGAGGCGGGCGGCTGAGGAGGGGGAACAAAGAGCGGCGGCTGAGGCGGCTGAGGAGTGGCGGCGGCGGCGCTGCAGCAGCGGGCGGGACTGGTATGGTGGTTCCACAGGGCAGACCCCGCTGCACTCACCGGGAGGAGGCGGCGGCAGCGGCGGAGGAAGGCGGCGCAGCTCGAGAGGTGAGCCGACGAGCCCGAGCGGCGTCCCGCCGAGGCTCTGCTGCCTGCGCTCCCCCCATCCCCCAGGGGTCGTGCCCTGCGGGGGGACCCCGAGCGCGCCCTGGCGCACAACTTAGTAGTTCTGGGGAGTGACGTCTGTCCGTCCCCCTCCTTGACACAACAGCGATCGCCATCCCGTCGGTCCCCTGGCCGCGCCCCCGGTCGGTCGTGGGGATGGGGTGGGGGTGGGGGGGGTGGGAGTGTTGATTGACGGCAGTGCGGCGGCGTACCGAGGGCGGTGGCGTGAGCCCTGGCTTCTCGGACCCCCGCCTCCGGTCACGCGCCCCAGGAGAGGAGCTGCTGTGCCGGGACTAGGGGCTGGGAACGGGTGGCAACTTTGGAGAAGTGACTGTGCGGGGTGGCGCACCGTGCGGCGTGGAACTTGGCACTCCGTGGATGCGCTTAATGCTCATCCTTTTCCTCCTAAAGTATTTCAAAGTCAGTTTATATTGCTAGGGGCGGGGCGGATTGCGTGGCCGAAGAAGTGATTATCAGCTGTAGAGATTATTGGACTCAGGACTCAAGTACTAATTTCTCGGAGAAAATTTCCCTAGTTTAACCAAAGCCGGACGTAGCCTTTTCATGTTTCAAAGCCAGTAGTTATTTTCTTTGGTAACATTTTTTTTTTCTCTTTCCGCCTTGACTCTACCCTGACACGGTCTTCAGAGACTGCGCATAAGCAACTGTAATTCTTTACTTTTAACTGTTCTTGCAAGTGACAACATTGTGAACGGGCCATCTTGTTACTGTGGTTAAATAATGTGCTTGAATTCGAGTACAGGTAAATCTGTTTAACCGGTAAATTGCCTGATTCCTGTTAGGTCTAAATTCTTCTCTGCTTCTGTTTGGAATTTTAACTTTGGAGACTAAATGAAAAACAATTCGGTGTGTAATAGCACTGTCTTTTCCACACTTCCCTAGAATTTTCCACCATCCCACCGCAGTTCTGTAGGCTGGTCAAAAGATTGCCAAGGCATATTTTGCTTTTTGAAACTGCTGCCAGTCTTTTGAAGTTGGCACTTTTAAGATACATTTTAGAATTAAAATTACGTGGAGCCAGTGGTCTAGTCTAATTCTCTGAAGCTGTCCCTGAGGAAACAACCCTAGAATGACCGAAGAGACTGGATCAGGATATTACAGTTATGAGGGTAGTCAGGAGGCTTTGTGTCTTTGGAAAGAGTAATATAGTTTTTAAGTATCTGGGTTTTGGAGAAAGAAGGGAGGTGTTTTTATCAGGTAGATATTAAAGTAGGTCAGTGTGGCCATTTCTTAGTAAGTGCACAAGGTGCTTGCTAACATGGACAAAAAGTATGTGGCAGACATTTTCCAGTGTGACTGGAGAATTCTTGAAAGACAATCCTTGTATAATTTCAGATGTATTATGGTTGCTGAGAAATTTCAGGCTTTTTTTTTTTTTTAACAGACATAGAAGCTGATATGCAGAACTTGGTTATTATAGGAATTTGCCTACTATGCATATAGTTTTAACTAGTATTTCAGTTAATGTTTAAACATCCCACTGGGGGGAAAAAAAAAAGAAGTCTTAAAATACAGTTCCTGCTGGCCTGGAATCTTCTTTGTAGAATAGGCTGGCCTTGAACTCAGATCTTCCTGTTTCTGTCTGGGGTGCTGAGGTTAAAGGTGCACAGCACCAGGCTTAAGTTTTTCATTCAGTGCAGCCTAGCAGGACAATATATGTCAGACATACTAGAAGAAGTATGTGGAGGATCCTTTAGTCCTTGTGTGGTGAGGGATCAGCATCTCCTGTATACATGCAACCCTCTCCTGAGAAAGGTCCACTGGCGAAGAATAAGAAGCTCAAGCTTACATGTTTTATCACTTTGAAAATGTCCACATACATTCAGCTAAAAACACACATACACACACATTATACTTTTGTTGTGGAGAAGAAAGTTCTGTTAAGTTTTATAGTTTCTACAAAATATATAGTTTTTCTAAATTGTACCTGTTACTTGGGCTATGAAGGTAGCCATGTTATCTGAAAGTTATGTGCTGACCAAACCCAAGCATAACTGTGTGTGTATGTGTGTGTGTGTGTGTGTGTGTATAAAACGTGTACCTTTGAAATGGAATGCAGTAGAGTTTGGTGTTTGAATAAGTAGTTAAAGAAGAAAAGAATGATTATTTGAGTCTAAGATGGAGAGTCAGGCTGCCTTAATTCTACTCTGGGCTTTACTTTTCTGTTGTCCGTTTATATTTTCAGATAAGTTGCATACTGAGGAATAAATAGCATTTGATGGTCCTGATGATGAGAATTCAGAGGTGACCATATTCAGTTTCTGCCTTCCTGTCTTGCATAGGAGTGATGGGTGTCCAAGTGCTTCAAGGAACAGAAGAATGAGTAAACTTATGGATGAGGATGTGGTGCCAGTTTAAGAAAAGTAACACGGAGTAGAAGCTTGCCAAGTTGGAGAAGGGGATCATTCTAAACAAAGGGAACAGTGATGAGACTGAGGTATCAGGTTTGGGGGTAAGGCCAGTCACCATAAGATGTTACTGGAACAGTAGGAGTGGATTGAGAGCACCTTTACAAAAGGTGTGTCTAGCCTAGATTTTGAAGGACTATTTGCTGAGCTTTGTTTCCCTGTAGCAAAGGAGGGTCTGTTTTTTTTTTTTTTTTAAGCAAGAAACAAAAATCTTAAAAATACCAGGTATCAGCTTGTGGGGAATAAAGACCATGCAAGTAAAATTGAAGTTATATTTGAAATAATACTAGTAGTGACTGTGTTTTTTGACTTGGATGTGGTGTCTGTGGCTCCTTTTGTAATGGGCTTTGCTCTGTAATACAAGGCCATGTCAGATCAGAATGTTGGTGTTTTAGAAGATGTGAAAAGCAGTCAAAGGAGTGAAAGCCCTGAAATACACATGAAGCTTTAGGTTTGTGGACTTTGCTTCCTAGAGTGCAGACAGGCTAGAGAACTTAATTGCAACAGTCAACCTTGTGCACACTAGAATCAAAACAGTCAGGTTATTTAGGAATATTCTGATGGTTAGGATATAGTATTTTGTGAAGTGCTGGGGGAAGATGAGTTCTTCCTCTAAATTCCTGGAAGTAGAATATTACAACTTTGAAGCCATGGGACTCTTATGCTGCTGTTACTGGGTTTGTGTGGGAATCCCAGGGCTTGGGAGGAAGTGAAATTGGAGTACAGCACTCCAACATTAAAAGAACAGGAACTTGGTAAGAATGGTTGCATATTTTTTTCATGTTAAATGGCTAAGAAGTAGGTCAGTATTACAATAACTATGTACCTAACCTCAAAAACCACCTGGTGTATTTGAGCTGCACATCTGTAGGGTTGCTCCTTGTAAGTTACTCTGAGTTGTCAGGAGAGTTCCCTGAAAGCCTGGCAAACTGACAGGAAAGTTGAGTGGGTGTGATCTACAACATGGAAGGAGCTGACTTACTGGTTAGTGTTCCTGTTTTATGTATTGGTTCACCTGGGGCAGTTTTCTATCTTTGTCTAATGTTTTTTTTTTTTTTTTCACAGATTAAAATAGCACATAAGTGAGAAGTTTGCAGTGATTGTTCAGTATTGTCAGTCATGTTGGAACAAATTCACATTTTTCCAAACAAGTGTTATATAGTATATATAACTATACTTGAACACAGTATTTGAACATAATATTCAATTCAGAGTGAGTTTGCAGTGGTGCAGAGAGAAAGACAAAAGAGTAATAGATATAGCAGGTTATATGGTAATTAGAAATATGTAAACCATTTTGTGTGTCCTTAGGAAGAATCTAAGTTTGCCTGGGAACCTTTGAAGGAGTTACCTTAGTGATGTTTGAGCTGAAGTGAGATGAGTAAGGCTTGTCAGGCTGAATAGGGTGTGTGAGAGCAACAGTGTGTCCACATTAAGTCACACACAATGTGGGCTGTGCAAGGATGGTAGACAGAAGGCAGGAACAACCTTGGCGACTTTTCTTAAAATGTTAGAGCATCTCCCTGTATACTGTGGGAGCCCACTGAGAGTTTTCATGTGACATACTTGGGAAACAAGTAGTAAAAAATGGTGGGACTGGATGAAAAGGGTCAGGACACTGAAGTGGAAGTTTTTGGTTATGCGATGCACATGGATTAGAGAGATGATTAGGTTTTAATGAGAGAATGAGGACATCAACATTGAGGGGAGAAAAACTAGGATACTCTATAACAATTTTGAAAGTACTAAAATTAAGATAATACAGATACTGCATAGTAGCTCTTTCTCATTCTCTAGATTTTTTTTTTTTTGAGTATGGAGAATAATAGTCTTGAGTATCAAGTGGTACAATATCTTTTTAAGATTTAAAAAAATCTATCTACCTATTTATTTATATATTTGAGGCAAAGTCTTGCTATGTATCCTTGGCTGGCTTGGAATTCACTATGCACTCGACTGCCTCTGAATGGTATTAGAGGCCTGCACCACTCCACTTGGCTTGAGGGTATAATTTCAGTGCATGCAAAGTGCCTGAAAGGCCTGAAAAATAGTGAGTGTGCAAAAAATATTCATATGCTAGTTTAGGGTGTGGTAATTATCAGCACAACTCAATTTTGCCATTATACCTATTAATGTTTGCTTGGTTTGACTTTTTGCTTATCTCAAGATATCCTGAACCGGTATTTTCAGTTCTCATGGACAATAGGAAGGTTCTTTTAGTCTGGTTTCTCTGGACTTCGCCTTTACCATGTGAACCCTGGGTATCAATTTTTTCATATTCCTAATAAGATAGACCATAGCTTTTGTTTTGTTTTATTTTATTTTTTAACTATCACAGCTTTCCCCCTTGAATTCATACAAACATTGACTGAATATGACCTAATTTGGTAGATACTAGAAAAATATGCTCTACCAACTCCTCAAATGATGAAACTATATAGCACTTATGTTTTATTAGATATTAAAAGTCATCTGGAGATGACTTAAACCATGATAAGATATTTTGTGATTTTTTTTTTTTTTAAATAAGGCACATTCTGAAAGGCTTGTATTCATTTTCTATTCAAGTTTTGGGTTCCTGGAACCAGTCATCCTGAAATCAATCCCAAGTAGATACCTTGGGACAATTGTATTTAATACTTTGTCTCAGGTACATTGAGAACAAATACAATTTAGTTTAGGGATAGTCACCAAAGATGATATCTAAAATGAATGAAGGTAGGAAGACAGTGGAACAAAGAAATAGATCTGAGACTGTGCAGATAACTCAGATAAGATCTGAAGGGGTGAAGGCAGAATTGGTGAGAAATTTGTTAGAATCAGAATCTGAATACTCATTTTGTCTTGGAAAATTGGGCACGCGTCATAGGAAGAAAGACAAGGTAGAAGATCAAAAGGCTAAATTTGCTTTTAGACTTTTGTTCTCTTCCTACTGTAAGGTAAAAGAAATGTACATTTATAGGATTATTTGAAACATGAGTTATTTGATATTCTAGTCTCTTATGAAGCAATTTCAGAATGGTCTTTGGAAAATGAATAAATCTAAGGCAGTGCATTGTAGTGGACTAATTTAATCATAGCATGTGGGAGGCAGAATCAGGTGGATTTCTTGAATTCAAGGATAATCTGGTCTGCCTAGTGAGATCGAGGCTGGACAGGGCTATGTAGTGATAATCTGCCAAAAAACAAAATGGAATATACAGGGCTAGAGAGAGATGGCTCAGTGGTGTAGAGCATGTGCTGTTCTTAAAAGAGTACTAGGGTTTGGTTCCCAGTATCCGTGGTGGCTCAAGACCACCTGCAACTTCAGTTTGAGGAGATCTAGCGGCTCCTTTTGTCCTCTGCAGGTATCAGACCTGTATACAAGTACTTGTACATACATTTGAAATGAAAATACATGTTGATAAATCTTTAAGAATGTTCTTTGGAAGCCTGGCAGTGGTGGCACATGTTGTAAATCTCAGCACTCGGGAGGCAGAGACAGGTAGATTTCTTGAGTTTGAGATCAGCTTGGTCTACAAAGTTCAGGACAGCCAGGACTACACAGAGAAACCTTGAAAAACAGAACAAAAGAATGTTATTTGAAGGACATCCACAGAACTCTGTTATCGCTTTGTCTAATCTTATGTAGTGAATATATTCATGGTTCTATGTTGTAGGAAAATGGTTTGTGATCTACCTAGTTAACTTTAGAGATAATGACTAGAATTTTAGTGTGCAATGACAGAACTTTTTGGAGGTAGAAGTGGAGCGTATCTGAAGGATGTCAGTTGTTGGCTGGCTCTGTCAAAAGTGCAAAGGAAAGTCCTAGGATAGAAGTTGAGAAGACAGGGCAGCTGATTGGTTTTGACACCCACCTTTAATCCCAGCACTTGGTAGGCAAAAGGCAGGCAAATCTTTTTGAGGCCAGCCTTGTCTACAGAGTGGGTGTTCCAGGACAGAGCTGTACAGAGAAACTATCTGGAACAACCATCATCAAGTACCATCACCAATAACAACAACAAAGAAGAAAGTAGGTAGGGGTTCTGAATGATAAACTATGGAGTTTGAATTTATTTTCTAAGGTGTAGGAATTTAGTAGTATTTGCAGTGCAAAATATGGAATGTGTGTGCTAAGTAGGTCCTCTACAGAGCTACGCCCTCATTCAACAGGTCAGAAGAAGATGTAGAGGGATGCCGTAGATCCTTAAAGCTGACGTAGGACCACAAGTTAACTCTAGTTAAGCTTTGCCATTTTAGATGCCAGTGAAGATAAGCAATGAAGGCTGGTTCTTTAATGTAGTATAATTAGCTAGAACTCAGCTTTAGGAAGAATAATTTGAGAGTGGTACATAGATCAGTTGTAATCCTAAAAGTGCATATAATTTAGAAGAAATAAAGCAGTACAAATAAAGGGTTGAGTATGATTACATTGCTGTAACATTTTTGTTTTTCTCTATAGGTTAAAGATTTCTGATTTATTTTTTGTTCTAGTACCGGACAGAGTACTTGACACACTAAAACTTTTCAGCAAATATTTTATGAATGAATGGTTGTATAAAGAAATCTCCCTTAAAGCATAGTTCATCTGTATCAAATTGCTTTCAGATTGCTGTGAAAATCTTTCTGGGCCGCAGGGAAGGAGTAAGTCTTAACTGCTCTTGAGGTATCATCTGGCCAAGTCTTCTCGTTTTCAGAAAGGGTAAATGTTCATAGTTCATCACATTAAGTTACCTGATGCTTGGTTCTCTGTTGTTAAGATCATTAGGATTGACAAGGAGGTGGGTAACAGAACTTTTTCTAGTTTATGCCCTGAAAGTAGTTTGTAGTGGTGTTATCTTAGTAGTCTTTCCATTCAGTGCTAACGGGTTTTAACCTAGCTTATATTCCTTGCCTGAATAATGTTCATTAGGAGTTAAAAAAATTGTTACAACTTGTACATAATAGTGTTGACTTTTAAATCTTTTATACTTCATTTGCCTTATTAGCTTTTTCATCTGTTTGAGACAGGGTCTTCTATTTTACCCCACCAGGTTTTATTAAATATGTATGAATGTTTTGCCTGCATATATGTCTATGCACCACTTGTGTGCCTGTTGGCTTCAGAGGCCAGAAGAGGGCATTAGAGTCACTGCATCAGGAGTTAAAGACAGTTAGGAGCCATCATATGGGTGCTGGGAATGCTAGGAATTGAACTGTGGTCTTCTGGAAGACATACGGAGTTCTTAACCTTTGAGCCGTCTCTAGACTAGCCACAGTCAGGCTCTTTGGATTCATCTGTAAGGTGGGGCTTTCCTGTAGTTGGATTCCTCTGAATGCCCTTCCTCTCTGAAGGGATAACTAGGTATGCCTTTCTCTTAGGTATCAGTTCTCTGATTTTTCCCCCGGTGGAGAGCTTGGTGGGCCTGCTGGCTCTGTGCTGCTTGCTCTCGCTCTTCTCACGGTTCCTCCCTCCTGACTTGCTGTTATTGGAGTAGTATCTCTGTGCTGTTATTTCATCTTCTGCATTATGTTTCTCTGCAGCGCAAGTAGCCTCATGTTAATTCTTCCGTTTAGCATTCTCTCTTTGAAGTACTCATTTTATTGATTGTGCTTTAGCCTGTTATAATTGTGATTCTTTTTGACTAAATTATCACTATGACCAGTGAGAAGGGTTCCTTTTGTTTAGTTCATGTATTGTGTTGACATGAAAATCCCATTAGATTTTGTTTTTTGACATTGAAAGATGCCCTAGATTTATGCTGTATTACTTCTTATATTGACAACTGCTTATCTTACAAAGAACTTTGTTTTGTTGCTAGCTTATTTTTCTGAAGTTTCAGTTGTCTGTGGTCAGTCTTACTCCAAAAATAACAAGTGGTAAATTAATAAGCCAGGTGGAGGCGGCACATGCCTTTAATCCCAACACTGGGGAGGCAGAGGCAGACAAATCTCTGTGAGATTGGTCTGCAGAGCTAGCTAGTTTCAGGACAGCCAAGGTGTCTTAAAGGAAAAATTGCAGAAATAAGCCTATATTCATAAGTTTTAGATTGCAAGCCATTTCAGATGCATGATGAATACTTGTACTATCCTACACCCAGAAAATGAATCATGTCTTTATCCACACTGTGTGTACTGCCTGCCCGTTAGTCATTTGGTCTGGCATATTACATGAACTCTGATGGTACCACAGTGGCGAGTGTTTAAGAAATGCTTATTTTACTCTGTATTGCCAAGGCACAAGAGTACTGATACTAGCAGTTTGGCTGGTACACCAAAGAGAAGTATAGCCGTTCCCTCCTCCCCTCATATTACAGTGGAGTCCATGCTAAGATCACAGTGGATGCCTAAAACTTTAATGGTACCAAATTCTGTATGTACAGTATGCCTACTTCCCCATATATACATACTTATTTTTAATTTCTAAATAAAGCATAGCAGAGAGATTAGTAACAGTTGAACTATAACGCTAGCAGGAATTTATTTTTCCTTGTTAAGAACGTTTATATTTTAAGCCAAAGAAAACTACTATATCTTTGCTATCTAAATTGGGAACATCATTCTAGTATCTGAGGATGTAAGTCAGTCATTTAAACAAGCACTGTGATACTGTGGCAGTATAATCTAAACAGCTACTAAGTGACTAGTGTATGCAGTGTAGATACATTGTGTGGAGGCATGATTTCCTGGGACCCACAAGGTAGAAGGAGAGTGTCTTCTGCAGGTTTCCCTCTGGCTTCCACACGCATGGCAGCTCAGTGTGTACATGAACATGTGCATGCACATACAAACAGATAAATGTAAAAGACATTAAAAATAAAAGTGAGTCCATGCAGTTTATACTGATGCAGTTGTGGTTACTCTGTGACGTTTGGATTTTCTTCTATTTGGCCAGTGGAATACTTCTCAAGCTAACACTATATTTTCTTCCGGCTATAACATCTTTATTAGCGCCAGGATTTAATCAGCCATATCCTAGAACTAAAAATCATTTTTACATGGCACTCCTAGTTCTTTTTGGTAGCAATCTGTTTAATGATCTTAATATGTCTGCTTTTTACAAAACAGTGTTTTTATTTATTTGGTTCTTAAGTATGTACTGATTGGTTTCTTGTCTTCATTTATTAACAGGCATGCCCAAAGAAAAGTACGAGCCCCCTGACCCTCGGAGGATGTACACAATTATGTCCTCTGAGGAAGCAGCAAATGGAAAGAAATCACATTGGGCAGAGCTTGAAATAAGTGGTAAGATGTGTTAGCATGAATTTATGGTATAGAGATTAAAGATATGTTGGAAAGTTAGGTTTTCTAATACTAATGCATATATAAGAGCAACAGTTGTATTTTACAAATGTTAATTTCACTTTGGAGCAGGAAGGGCCAGTGAAAGGAAGTGATTTGAGTTGGAATTTAAATCTCATTGATTGCGTGTTACTTCTTGTGCATGTTCTTCCTAATTTGTCATAAACTCTAAGGTTAGAGACTATGGATTTAGGCTTTTTACTAGGAAGATCACTCACTGTGTTGTATTAGTGTGTAATAAATAAGCTGTGTGAGAAAATGGTCTGGTTGAACTTTTAATGCAGAGTTAGTGTTTTATAGAGATGATTTAGCATTAAGTTTCTTTCCTTATTTTTTTCTTTTTGGCTTTTCAAGTTTCTCTGTGTCCTGTCCAGGGCTGACTTAGACCTCAGAGATTTGCCTTCCTCTGCCTCCTGAGTGCTGGCATTAAAGGTACCATGCCCAGCTATGATGGCTCATTAGTTCATTCTATTTAGTCCTGAGTAATGCTAAACTGTCTGGAAGAACCATCAGCTCTTGCTTGCTTATGTCTGGAAGAACATCTTGGGTTCTTCCAGGTTTTGGCATTTTGCATATTGCCTCTCCAAACACCTGCTGGTAGAGTTTGCTAAAGACCAAGGAAGCATGATCATCGCTCCTATGCTAAGAGCACGCTTAGTTTTCATCAGAAACTGATCAGTTTTTTTTTTAAAACAAAACAAACAACAGACAAACAAAAAAACCCCAATATTTTCTAAAGCACTGTGTTTCTACCAGAGTGAACAAGAACTCGTGTTTTGCACCTCCTTAGGGTTTAGTGTCCTCAGTACTTTGAGTCAGACTCACAGAGATCGGCCTGCCTCTGCCTCTCAGTGCTGGGATGACAGGCACGTGCCACCATTGCCTGGTATTCTGGCATTTTGTAGTTTCTTAGTGACAGCTCTGTTGTGGTTTAAATGTGAAATGTCCCTCTTTAGGTTCCTATGTTTGAATACTCGGTCTCTTCTGGTGATGTGAAGCTCTATAGGCTTTGAAGGTGCTTTTTAGTCTGGTTCCATTTTCTCTCTATTCTGTTTTTCTGAAAAGTCGATGCTGTGCTGGCTTCTGAGTTTTGCCACCATACCTTTTCTGCCAGTTGCCATGCATTTTCCTTCTGTACTGGAATGGTACTTGGAACAGTCATTCTCCGCCTGGGGGTTATGACCCCTTTGGCAAACCTCTGTCTCACAAAATATTTATTTTATGGTTTATATAGAACAATTATAGTTATGAAATAACAAAAATAATTTTATGGCCAGGGTCCACCACAACATAAACTGTATTAAAGGGTTGAAGCTTTAGGAAGGTTGAGAACACTGTCCTTGAACGAACAAACCTATTTTATAAATATTTTCTTCCACTTTATGGCCTGTCTTCTCATTCTCTTGACAGTTGAGTTCAGACTTTAAAAAAAACGATTTATTTATTGATTGATTGATTTATTTAATATGAGTACATCAGAAGGGGCATTGGATCCCATTACAGATGGTTGTGAGCTACCATATGGTTGCTTGGAATTGAACTCAGGACCTCTGGAAGAGCAGTCAGTGCTCTTAACTGCTAAGCCCTCTCCAGCTCCAAGGGCAGACATTATTAAATTTAAATGTATTTTGTATTACATTAAATATATATATTGGGAAGAACTGACATTTTGGCAGCACTGGATTTCAGTCATGAACATGGGCTGTCTTTTCACTTACTCGTTCCTACTTATTTCTTTATATGGAATTTTATACTTTTCCTTATTTTGTATCTTTCCTTGTCTTAGTGCAAATGTAAATGATGGTGTTTTTATTTTGAATTTCATTTATTCATCATTGTCATATCAAACAGAATGAATGACTTTCTGTTTTTGTTTTTATTTTTTTCGAAACAGGGTTTCTCTGTATAGCCCTGGCTGTCCTGGAACTCACTCTGTAGACCAGGCTGGCCTCGAATTCAGAAATCCTCCTGCCTTTACCTTCCAAGTGCTGAGATTAAAGGAGAATGAATGACTTTTAAGTCTTCCTTTATGTTTTATAAACCTTACTCATGTGTTCTAGTTCTAAGTCTCACTGTATGTTGATACTAGTCCTTTAAATGTCTTAAGTTTTTATCCACCTAGGTTTTCCAGTGTTGTTCATTCTTAAAGCATGCAGATTTTTGTTGGTTTTGTTCTTTTGAAAGTCTAGTGATGGATCTTTTCTTGAGACTCTCATTTATTTTGTGCTAATTTAAAAGATAATCTGTGGGAGGAAGAGTTATCAGTTAATGGTTTGCATCATCAATAAGGTACTCCCCCTTCATGTTTGAGTTGCTTCTCTTAAGACTGCAGTCATTCCCAGCCTTGCTTCTGTATCTATGTCCCTTTTCTGAAGCAGTTGTTAAGTTTTTGTGCCTTTGGTTTTAAGCACCATGATTATGAAGTCTCTTTGGTGTAAGGTGTGCCCCACCCGTTTCTTTGGTGAATAGGTTTTGTCAACCTTCTTGGATCTGTGGTTTACAGTTTATAGCACTGTTTGGTCAAATAATTTTGTCTGCATTCCTCCCCATTCCCTTTTGGAGCTACATGGTGACTTGTAGTTTACTTAACTTGTCTTAACAATGAGCTATGCTTAATTTACTGTTACCTTTATTTTCTTTTGGACTAGTTTTTATTACTATACCCTTAATTTCAATAATTTGTCCCCCAGTGTCTAATTTTCATCAGTAGAGGTTGTGGGAATTTGTTTTCCCTTATAAAAGCATGTACCAAACTCACTGTCTTTGGCATTGGTTCTGTCATATTCTTTTCATTTCTAGGTTGATTTAAAGTCATTTCTTCCAGTTTGCATGCTTCATAATTTAATTCTCGTTTTAACATAGAGAGTACAGAGGTTTATGCTTTTTGAGTTTTGAATAATTTTACATTCTTGGAAATACTCTGAAGCTTTGTTATGATGTAGACTTAAATACCTTAGAAACAATTTGCTTCACTTAAAGTCTACTTTTCAGTAAGTATTACCCTCTAAATACTCTCTGGTCAAAAGGTTTTCCACTCTGGCTGGTGGAAAATCAAATTGTTCTGATCTTTGGAGTCCTCATGGATTGCTTTCTGTATTCTTGTCAGTTTCTCTCTGCTCTCCTCTTTCTGTGCAGGTTATTCCTTACTTGAGGGCTCATGGGGGGCTTTCCTCACATCTCTGCATAGTTCCTTCCTTCATCTCAACTCAGTAGACCATCAGACTTTGCCTAGGTTCTGTGTTATGTATCTTCGGGACGCTAGGCAGAATAGTGATCTGAGCTGAGTTCATTTCCCACCAGTCACTGGTGTCCTGTGCTGTCTGGAGTCTGCCATCTCAAGGCATCCTTGAATGTCTTCTGTGTGAATCCTGCCTTCCTTCCTTTTGTTCTATTGTTTTTTTTTCTTGTGTTTTTAGTTGTTTTATATTCATTGTTGGAAATAGTAATTTCATGGCCTTCTTTTCCTTAGGAGTAAATTCACTGGTGTACTTTTCCGTTAATTATGGAAGGGGTACGTGGACTTAATCTACTCAGGGATTGATCTGACTTGAGCCAGACCTCACTGGTTGTGCGCATCTCTGCCTGTTGTTGGATCATCCCTCTTCCATTTATAGCTCCCAGCTGGGATCTTGGTAGTGTAACCGGATCTTCTTCCTCGAGGCTTCGGAGTTCTTCGTTAATCTTGACAATATTTAAGATGGCTTGGATTCTCTCCGGCCTCAGCATCTGCTTTCAGCTCACTCGTTAGCTGCTGCTTGTGGCTCTGGAGCTGCTACTGTGAAGAGGAAAGGATCCTCTTCATCCATTCTGCGCTTCCAGCTTCCCTGCTCTCTCTCCAGCTTATCTGTTGGATCTTTCCTTCCTTTGTTCTCCAGAGCAACAGCTGGCCAACCACAAGGAAGTTGAGCAATCTGGTATTTTAAAATATTTTTATTTAGTTAGTTTTAGCTTTTCATTTCTTATGATACATGCTCTCTCCCCACACCCAGACTCCTCCCAGGTCCTCTTCTAATTCCCTGCCTGTCAATTTCATGCTCATTTTTTTTTTTAAATACAACAAAACAAAAACAAACAATCAAAAAAAAAAAAAAAACACAGGGAGTCCAGTTTGGCCAAATATGCCTGATTGTGAGGCTTGTTCTAAACTGTGGTCCAAGTGTCATTTCATAGAAGAAAACTGATTTTCCCTCATGCAGCACCAATCAAATGCCTTTGTTTCTTGGCTAGCAGTAGGAATTTTTGCCCACTACCCACAAAACTCTTTTTATAGGAATCTAAAATTTGAAGTGTACTAAAAAGAAATTCTGCCTGAAGATGCCAAATAACCTAACCTAACCTAACCTACCTACCTACCTCCCCACCCACCCCTTTTGTTCTCCCTTTTCTGGGGGCAGTACTGTGGGCACCTGCTTTGGAGGTCCACCCATAGGTCATCAGCTGTTTTGTTTCAGTGATACCACTGTAAGGAGGAGGATGTGTACTGACCAGAGCTATACCTGGATAGCTTCCAGGAGATAGAGCCTTGGACCTGAGCTTATTGGCACCCAGTGAAAGATTTTTGAAGCAAGCATCTTCCTGCCCTGTAGGCCACACATTAGCGTCCATGTGTAACATTCTGTAACATTTGAGTTTATTGAATAAGCTTTATTTAGATTTACTTTTCTATGGCAAATAATAGACCATGACTAAAATTCTGAATCAAAGTTATTAATGATTTTTAAAAGAATATTATATGAAGCTCTTTTGGGTAATTATTAAATGTAACTTGAGAATCAGGTAGGTTTCATTATGTAGTCAGCTGAGGAACTTCCTGCTCTCCATCCAGTGCTTGTTTTCCAGAAGCTAAGAGTAGTCAGGCTAAATAAAGTAGGAGAGGAAGAAAGAAAGCCCAATGGCAATTTAAGTCTCCACTTGCTTGTTAGGAATTACTTACTGCCATTCATTCATTCTTTGCTTTTATGAACCGATAAGTAGGTGATTGATTACATGTAAAGATTTCCAAAATTTTACAAACTATATGAGTCCTGACATATGAGTAGTGAAACTGTGATAAATACAGAAGACAAATAGTTGAAGTGTTATCTTTTAAGGTTTTACTAGCCTAGCAGGATTAAAGAAAGCATCTTAGGTTAGCTTTGCACTGAGATGGTGATATAAGCCAAATAGAACTGAGATTGAGGGCAGTTTAGGAAAGGGAACAAACAAAAACTATTTTTTAAAAGATGCACCACAAAAGACTGTTTTTCACAATTCCTCTCCTCATTGTGTTACACAGCAAACACATAAACAAGTTATTCTATGCCTTTTTTTGATATAAAATTATGTTATATATATGTATTTCATTACTGTGGGGTTTTTTTTCACTTAAAGTTTACTCAGTACAACATAATATCCAGTTTCTCTGAGGTGGCTGACCTTGTTCACCACCAAAACCATCTCTAAACTAGAATTCAGTTTCTGAGCCGACCCCAGCCTCAGCGTTCTTGTGAGCCCCAGGAGACACAGCATTCCTTCTGTAGGTATCTCTGTCCACCTCTCCTCTTGCAGGTAACTTACTCTCTGTATCTTTGGGCCAAGGCCTTTTGGTCTCAGGGTGACTGTGGCTCAGGGTGACAGGCACAATCTCCAGTAGAAGGTGAAGATAATCTTGGAGATACTAGATACTCTCGTTTGTAAGATACCAATAGAAATGTATCCAGGCAAACTGCTCCTTCATGTCTCCTTGAGAGACATGACCTTCATTACGCAATCATCGTCTCACAGCTTGGAGTGTTAGGCATATGCATATCTTTCTTGGCTACCAAGGAAGATTTCTTTATTGTTTCTATTTCCATTTTTAGCTCCTTGATGGTTTTGCTCAATTCCTTTACCTGTTTGGTTGTGTTTTCCTGTAATTCTTTAAGGGATTTTTATGTTTCCTCTTAAAAGGGCTTCAACCTGTTTACTTATGTTCTCCTGTATTTATTTAAGGGAGTTATTTATTCACTGTGGTAGGAGAAGTGGTTTCTGATGATGCCAAGTAGCCTTGGTTTCTGTTGCCTATGTTCTTGCCCTTACCTTTCGCCATCTGGTTATCTCTGGTGTTAGCTGGTCTTGCTGTCTCTGACTGTGGCATGTTCCTCCTGCAAGCCTGTGTATCAGTACTCCTGGGAGACCAGTTCTCTCAGGGAGGGAGTTAGATACGGAGAGCACAGGATCAGCTCTTCAGCTCTGGGGTGCAGACGGAAACTGGAAGGATCCCGCCCCAGGCTGTTACTTGGTTCCTGTGTCCTTATGTCCTTATGCCCAAGGTCCCTCTTGGGCCAGGAATTTGAGCAGAAGTGGTGATCTTTCCTGTGTTCACCAGCTTTCAGCACTCCTGGGAGACCAGCTCTCTCCTGGTGGTATTTGGGTGTGGAGTGCTGTGGCACTGGATTGGCGCTCAGACCACTAATTAACATGTGTTTTATATATATATATATACACACACACACACACACACACACACACACACTCATGTATATAAAAATTCTTAGCAAATTTCTAGGAAATCAAATCCATCAGAATCAGTGGGGCTGGAATCTAGTGAAGTTGGTAGACTACTGTTTAAGCCATTTGATCCTGTGTGCCTTCATACAGTTTTCTTTTTTAGGGGATTTTTTTGTTGTTGTTGTTTTTAAAAGTAATAATTTGTCTGGTTAGAGATTTGTCCAGAGACTTGATTCCATGGTGGTCCTGAATTCCATCAAATTGACCATCAAGACTAACCATCACACTGTGTTTATAGTTTTTTTTTTTTTGTATAAGGAACATTTTTCTGCATCTTTTTTTCTTACGACAGCTTGGAATACAATTTATGCATCAACCTTGTGTAGTCAGATTTCTGTAGTGTTGATCTCAGTTTGAGAACATTTTCATTATTTCCTAAAAGGAACTCTATACTTACTAGCATTCTTTTTTTTCCTCAGCATCCTTTCCAACAGCTGTTCTTACTCCTCCTTGGTGGGTGCTCGCTGTTTTGGACATTTCATGTAAGGGCATTCATGTACGGTGTATGATTTCTCATCACCTTTTTTTTTCACTGAGCGAGTATTTTCCAGGTTGATCCTTGTTCTAGCACATATCCCTTTTGTGTATAATATTCTATGGTAGTGAACATACCACATTTACTCATTCATTGAGTCATAGACATCTAGATTATTTCCAGTTTTGAGGTATTTTTTGTTTTGTTTTGTTTTTTGTTTTTAAGTTTTTGAGATATGGTTTTTCTGTGTAGCCCTGGCTGTCTTGGACTCACTCTATAGACCTGGCTGACTTCAAACTCACTCTGCCTCTGCCTAGCCAGTTTTAAGTATTGAAACCTCCTGTAGTCATTTATCTGGCCATATATTTCAATTTCTGTTGTGTATATGTCTAAGAGTTAACTGCCTGTCATACATTAACTCTATATTGAACTTTTTAAGAAACTGCCATGCTGATTTGAGTACCTGAGCCATTTGACATTTCCACTAGCAACATGTGAGGTTTGAGTTTCTCTGTTTACTAATACTTTCTGATTGTGTTACTCCGGGTGGGTTTGAAGTAGTTTATCATGTGGTAGCCCTGAGTAGCCTGGGAGCTACTGCCCAGCTCAAGCTGGTGTCACCTCTGCCTCCTAAACACTATAAACAAAGCCTGTTCCAGTTGTGCTCAGATCTTTTCCTAATTTTATTTTGTAAATCATGTGAGCCTGTGTGAATATGGGTACACAAGTGCCTCCATGCTTGTGTGGAAGTCAGAGGACAGGTTGTGTGTTGGTACTCACCATTGTACTGGTTTGAGTTTGGGCCTCTTGATTTCTTTGTCACATCTGCCAGGCCTACAGGTTTCTAAGAGCTTTGAGGGGTTCTCTTGTCTCTGCCTCCCTTTCCCTGAGAGCTCTGAGGTTATACTCACACTGTCTGGTTTGTAATGGAAATTCTGTGAATTGGAATTGAGGCCTCACACTTCCCTGCTAATTGCTTTACCCATTGAGCCGGCTTCCCCTTTACCCATTGAGCTGGCTTCCCCGGAGCCTCTCTGAGTTTTAAGAATATAAATGACTTTGCAAATTTATGATTTGCCAAATATTCTCCTTTTCTGTGGGTTTGTTCCTTTCTAATGTCCTTTAAAGTGCAAAAGATTTTTCTTCCTAGACAGGGTTTCTCTGTGTAGCCCTGGCTGTCTAAGAACTCTTTTTGTTGACCACACTGGCCTTGAACTTACAAAGATCCTCCTGCCTCTGCCTCCTAAGTTCCAGGATTAAAGGTTCATGCCTGCATAGTTCAAAAGACTTTAATTTTAATGAATTACAATTCAGTTGTTTTTGCTTGTGCTTTTCAGTTTTTTTTTTTAACATTTTTTTTTTTAACATTTAAACATTTTTGTGTGTGGTGATGTTCTTGTGTATATGTCTGTGTGCCACAAGACTGCCCGTGCTCAAAGACACCAGAAAAGAACATCCAGTTTTCTGGGACTGGAGTTCTTGATGGTTCTGAGCTGCCTTATGGTTGCTGGGAATTTAGCTCTGGTCCTCTGGAAGAGCAGCCAGTGCTTTTAACTGCTAACCCATGTCGGTAGCACCTTGACTTCATTCTTTTGTATTTGGTTAACCAGTTGTACCTTTCTTTTATTTCTTAATTTTTTTTTTCCTGTCTCCAGCATCTCTATTTGGAGTCTCCAGTTACATATGCTTCTACTGTTAAAAGTTTTCCTAGACATTACTGAAGTGCCATGGGTTTTTTTTTTTTTTTTTCTTCAGTGTGTTTCCTTTTTTTGTTTAGGTTTTTCTTATCCTGCCTTCAAATCCACTAATTTTCTTCAGTGTCTAATATACTGTTAATCTCATCTTGGCCGTCCCCCCACCCCACCCCCACCCACTCTGTTCTGCATCTTGATGTAAATGCAAAATTCTGCAAGTTCAGTTTTGGTGTTTGGGCCATCATTTCTATCTCAACATGGGCGTTACTTTTCTTACTTTTGGTTAATTTTTCCCTTTATGAATTTTTACTTTCCTGCTGATTTACATTCTTGGTAATTTTTCTTTTTGGTGCCAGAAATTGAGGCTTTCTTTGGGTGATATGTGTGAGGATTCCTCCAACTAACCTTGGGCATTGTTACAGGGGTGCAGTGAAGTCAGAGGAAAACAGCTGACTCTTGAGGTTTGATCTTAAGCTTTCTAGTATGACCAAAGTAGTTATTAGTCTGGAGTTGAATTTTGACCCTAGCCTTCTGAGTTGAAAGGATTTTGTTCTTCCATCAGCATTTGGGAGCAGCGTGGCCTTGGCCACTTGGGTGTTTCCTCCTCTGGCTCGGCAGTTTTTCACATTCAGTGGTTAAGGGAAACCTCCATATCCACAGATTGTTCTGCACTGTTCTTCGGATTCCAACCACTACAGTGTTGGTGCTGTGGTCTCCAGAGCACAGGAGCTTACTCGCTGTAACTGGGATTGCCCCTGCCTTGTTCATTTTTTTGTGAATACTGCCCAGGAAGTAAACCAAGAAAACGGTAGAGACTACCATGTCCATTTCCCATTCCTCCCGAGTAACTCTGCTACCCTGGTTGGTCTTCTGTAGGATAACAAATTCAGGCTTTCTTACCCTGTCTTGACTAGAAATAAAAGCCTCAGGGTTGTGTTTTCAACCATTAGGCTATAATCAGCTCTCAAAGACTGGTATATTTCTACTTCATCTGTTTGTTTCATTCTCTCACAGATTAGGCCTGAACCATTGAGGAGAGATTATAGAGAAAGTATGTATTGTATGTAGAAACTATTGGTTTCTTAATCAAAAAATTCCTGAATATAGATTTAATACTGTGTTGAAAGAAGGTTGTATTTTTTAGTTACTGAGCACTGTGTCTAATTAATTGGCTAGGTATCCAAAATGTTTCTGGGCAGATATTTTCACTTGTACGTTAAAAATAGTACAGATTTTCTTTTTTATTGTTGCTTTGGTTTTTTGTTGTTGTTTTGTCGTCTTCTTTCTTGGGTTTTGGGTTTTTTTAGGGGGGTGGGGGAGGGACAAGATCTCACTGTGTAGACCAGGTTGACCTGGAACTCCCAGAGGCCAGCTGGGTTTTGACTCTCCAGTGCTGGTTTGTACTACTACACTGGGCTTCACTGCCTCAACGGCACCAATATGACACACATACTGTTGTCTTATATGATCCAGTTATCACTTGAGTAGGTTGTCCCTAATCTCAACTAATCTTAGCTTCCTTTTTTATTAGGTAAAATTTTTATTTTCTTGTGTATAGGATGAACAGTTTTCAGACACTATTTAATCTTGTGTTACATAAAGGCAAATCTTTCATAGTATCCAAATTCTAGATTTATCATTGCTGTAGATTATTCATATTTTTGTTTATCATATCTGAGGTCATTTAAAGGATATTCTTTCCACTGTATTCTTAAAGTGAAAATAGTTTCAAGTATTGACACTTTACTTTAAGTTTTAAATTTTAGCTTCATTCTGCTAATTAGAGTTAATCATTTTGTGCATTGTAAATTGTTCTAGAATGGTAAAATCTTGTTAAGCCCTCTCAAACCTTTTAAAATAATAATTTAAGTTCCTAATTAAAACATCTGACTTTTTTTATTTACTGCATGGAACATATTTTGGCAATCACTATGTATAATTCCCACCCCCTCCTTTTTTTGTCTTGCAGGAAAAGTAAGAAGCTTAAGCTCATCTTTGTGGTCACTAACTCACTTGACAGCTTTGCATCTGAGTGACAATTCCCTGTCCTGTATTCCTTCAGACATTGCCAAGCTTCACAATCTGGTATATCTGGACCTGTCCCATAATCAAATCCAGAGTTTACCGGCAGAACTCGGAAACATGGTATCACTCAGGTATGCAGATTCAATGTTGGACTTTTAGGTTCCTCTGAAACAAAAGGCAGCAGGTATATAGTTAGGAAATAAAGCCATTTTATCTTTGAAGAAAGGAGGCATAGCTATGAGTTTTTAAAAAAGTTTTTTGGTAAGAATCAAATGTCCAGTAATAATCAGGTGGGTCCATTGCTTAATTTTTTATTACCGTGTTATGTATTTTATGTTACATATTTTATTTTTGAACCAAAAAATCCTAAACAGTGTAGAGATAAATGACTCTAAGGCACTGTGCTGTTTAACATCTTTTTCTGTGGCCAGCAGCTGGTACCACACAAATATACTTACTCAAATGGTCCTCACAGCCTGTTGCCCACAGGAGGAAAGCCTTGGTTGGCATGAACAGAGCTAGACTTAGCTACTGTGCTTTCGAAGCCCGCAGGCTTATGGGTAGAATTAGTGATCCCATTCCTTTGAGAAACTTACTTTGCCATATGTAAATTATGTCATCTTCAACAGGCTTCTTAGCCAGAGGTTAGGATGTTGGCAGCTCAGTTGGTCCAGCTTTCAGATTCAGCAAATGATAATTGCTGTTTTTTTCCTTTGTTTCCCCCCCCCCCCCCTTTGGTTCTTTAAACCTTTTATGGGCTGGAGAGATGGATGCTTCAGTAGTTTAGAGCACTGACTGTACTTTCAGAAGTTCTGGGTTCTATTCCCAGCAACCACATGGTGCTCACAACCATCTGTAATGGGATCTGATGCCCTCTTCTGGTGTGTCTGAAGACAGCTTCAGTGTACTTGTATACATAGAATAAATAATAATTCTTTTTTTTAAAAAGCCTTTGAAGGTTTTGTTTGAAGAAGATCTATGTAAATCCAAACCCAGCATACCTCCTCAGGGCATGGAGGTTTCCATGGCGTCTCTGCTACCTTTTAATATAAGGAAATTACAGAAATATAAGGACTTACAGAAATTGCTGTTTTTATCAGTCTCAGTTCAGCTTTTTAACACTTTTCTTGACTCAGTTATTGAGTATTTACTATGACAGTTTTGCTAGTTTTGTTTTGTTTTTGTCTTTTGAGACAGGTTTTTCTGTGTAGCCCTGGCTACACAGAACTTGCTCTGTAGACTAGGCTGGCCTCGAACTCATAGAGATTCCCCCTACCTCTGCCTCCTGATGACTTTTTAATCCTCAGAAACAAACATGTATACATAATCTTCTTTCTGTCTAATGTATTTGAAAATAAATAGGAACCAGTTACTCAGATCTTGTTTTTCTTGTTTAGTTTTCTCAGAAGTAACCAAAATTTGTATCAAGAAACAAGGATGGTAGAGATCATTCTTTTCATCTAAACTTTGATTAGTAACTTAAGGCAGGAAGGTGACTGTATCTCAGGCTGGCATTCAGTGCTTGGTTGGCTTTTTTTCCTTGAAGATTCCTGTGGTGTTTATAATGTGCTTGTAAGAACATTAAAATAATCTCTTGTTTATATAGTTTTTACTTTTAAACTGAAAGTCTTTTAAATTTGGAGAGCTGGTTAATATAACCGCATGCCATCGTAAGCACACTCAGCAGTTCTGAGGTGGCTGCGTGGCAACTACTTTTATTGTTGCTATAACCAAACATTTGACAAGAAACAAGCCTAAAGGAGAAAGTGCCTCGTTAGATTCATGGACGGAGGGGATTCAGCCATCGTGCTGGGGACGACGTGCTGCAGAGGTGCTGGCAGCTGATCACATTGCGTCCGCCATCCATCGGGCAGGCGGATGTGCTTTCTTTTTTATTCCCTTTTATTCCGTGTGGGCTCCTAGCCCTGAGGCTGCCTGTAATGAAGGATCCATGGATTTAATAACTTTAGAAAATTAAAGCTTTTATCATACTTTGTTTTTGTTTCTTTTATAGTAATTTTCCCCCCTGTATTTTAACAAAAGTGTTGTCTGTGGCAGTTCTGTTGTTTAGTTTTAACTACATATATAGAGAGAGTTGGAGAAAAGCCAAGGCTCGATGTTGGAATATGATGTATAAAACTCTGTCATTCTTAGGCACATATTTTCTTAGAAATAGCATTGTTGATTTTACTGTTAAGATTAACATGTTTTCTGACTTCCTGGAATTTTTATATCAATAGGGAGCTCCATTTAAATTACAACCAGTTACGAGTTCTACCTTTTGAGCTGGGAAAACTGTTTCAGTTGCAGACTTTAAGCCTGAAAGGTAGGATTTCATTTTTTTCTTAGAGTTTCAGAGAAGCTGTGGGAAGCTGGGTGGCCGTGCTGTCCTGGGCTGTGTGGCTCTGCTTGTGCTGAGTGGTTCCCGCCACTCTTCCACCCCATCCGTGCTCTCTGGCCCCTCCCTGGCCTGTGTGCTTTCTTTGCTTCGTCTTGGTGCTGCCTTACTTAGGCTATGCTCTCTCATCATGTCTCAAACAGCTTTTCCCTTACGTTCAAATCAGAGTCCAGTTCCCATAAAATTAGAAAGAAAATTTCCCCAGTAAATAGAAATTTTTGAATTGGTCCTGGTATTAATATTATGTTTTTTTTCCTTTTCCTTTTTTTAATTTTTATTTTTTATTATATTCAACACAATATATATTTTTTGCCAATCATAAAAATGGTGGATGTGTTATTAAATGAACATAAAAAGATAAAGTCTTTTTGTTTGTTTTGTTTCTAGTAGAGCTTAAAATCTTGGTTCTTACTGTGGTACAAACCCAAAATAAGAACAGTTTTTAGACATTGTAATAAGGCTGTACTTCAGTGTCCCTCATATCACCAAAGGATTTTACCTCCATAGTAGCTAAGCTAAGAGTTGATATGCTTTTGAGGGTTTCTTTTTTAAAAAGAAGTTGACTTATGGGTACTTAGTATTAGAAGTGGGAAGGAGAAAGGCAGTGGGAACTATTATGAAATGGCTTAGGCCAGAAGGAGTCAAAGTCAGATTTTTAAAGTGTGTCAAGTCATGGCACGTTTTGTAATTGTGATTGGTTCTTCACCAGTCTGGGCAGGTGTAGATAGCTGTTTCCTAAAGCGAAGGCTTCTGGGTAAAGTCTCTAAGAGTTACATTCATATTTCTGAAAGATAGCTATAGGGTTAGGTAATAATCCGTTAAGTTCATTTGCTATATCGTAAAACTGTTCAACAAATAAATACATACAAACACTGGTGTGTATGTGATCATTTTTAGCAGCCATCAACTTTGATAATGGTTCAAGTCCATTGCATGTCAGAGAAAGCCACTCGTATATTCATCCAGTTCAGAATTAGTAACATTAATCCATTAATAATCTTTTTATGAACTTTTGTAGATAGTGTAAAATTTGAGGCTGGAGACATGGCTCATTGGTTAGGAGCACTGGGTATTCTTTCACAGGACCCGATTCATTTCTCAGCACCCAAATGACCCCTCACACCTGCCTGGACCTCCAGTCCCAGGGAATCCAACCCCCCTTTCCTGGCCTCCAAAGGTACCAGGCATGCACATGATGCCCAGATAGTGCAGGGAAAACACCCATACACATAAAACAAAAATACATTTTTTAGTGCAAAGTTTTATTTTTTTATATAAAAATTTCAAAAGCAACATTTTTATTTGGTAAGTTATTAGCAACTCTAACATTTTTGTAATAATATTTTGTGTGGTATTAGGTGATTATATTTACGTAATTTTTCTAAGCTTGAAACACTTTATTATCTTAATTTACCTACTTAAAATTTTCTCAGGAAATCCACTTACCCAGGATATATTGAACCTCTGTCTGGAACCAGATGGAACAAGAAGGCTACTGAACTACTTGCTCGATAATTTGTCAGGTACTGCAAAAAGAAGTAAGTGGCTGTTTGTTTAGACTTTTTATTAGGAAAACATATAAGGGTATCACCTAATTATTATTTATTTTTTTCTATATACATATATACCCAGTTTCAACAGAACAACCACCTCCAAGATCTTGGATCATGTTACAAGAACCAGATAGAACAAGGCCAACAGGTTGGTAGCCCTGTTTTTTAATATTAATTTTTTATCAGGTTGTGATAGACCTAAAAGTATTGTTGACAGTGCTTCAGATTATGAACAATATTTAAGGTTGATTTAAAGATTCCTATAAGTTGGTTTGATTTCGGAAATAATGATAAAGATTTAATTCTGTAATGCATTGTTTCTCAACCAGGAAGCAGTTTGTTTGGGGAGGAGGGGGACATGTGTAGCATGTAGTTTTTTTCTACACTGCTAAGTGTTTCTGGCTGGACGCACGTGCGTACTCTAGGAGCTACCCTGGATCAGCAGATGAAAGACTCTCTCTCTCTCTCTCTCTCTCTCTCTCTCTCTCTCTCTCTCTCTCTCTCTCTCTCTCTCTCTCTCATTTTTACTATGTTTTTTAGCTCAATGGCCAGACACTTTTAAGCCTCTTGTGGCTAACATGCCCTTATTTTTACTCCCAACTCAACACTCTGATTCTTCCCTCAACTTAGTTGCCCAGTCATTTACTCCCAGCTCAGCACGCTAAGTCTGCCCTCCACTTAGTTATGTTTCTAGTCTCCCACTTGCTATCCTAGGCCCAGTTGGAAAAGTGGCCAATGGCCACTCCACCCAAGATCTCACATAGCTGGTGGCTCTTTCTCCCTCAGAAGCATGGTGAATCCTGAATCCCTTTCCTCTTCCTGCCTGTGGGAAACTGGAAGTCCCACCTCTTCTGCCCAGCCATTGGCTGCTACCATCAGGGGAGTAGGACCTTCATTCATTCCCAATCAAAGCATCAGAACCACCCCCTACAGACATGTATCACTTTTGGCAATTCTGATTATCAAAACTAGGAGAAATACAATAGGGTGAAATAGGATTGAAGTCAGGGACACAGCTAAGTATCCTACAGTGCCTGACGGAGTCAGCCCCTATAAGAGAAGACTTTAGCCACCTTGAGCACTTGGCCTTTTGTATCAGTCAGATTCACATCTTTCTACATTGAGGGTTTCCATGTGCCGATGTGTTCTAAAGGTACTTAATATCAGGAAAATATAAGATAACTTTCTTACTTGAGAGAAAAAAATTGAACTACTACTGGCTAAATTTTGTGAGAATAGTTTAGTTCTCTGAGTATGTTTAACAGGCTGTCCTTGTGCATGAATCAACACACAGGCTACTTTGTTTCATAGTACTTTGCATTATTTTGCTTCATAGATAATTAAATTGTTTGAGCTTTTGTTGCAGCCTTATATTAGCCCAGTCTACCATTGCCATTCCTGTAGCCAAGACAACATTTTCTTAGAAATAAAATATTTCTTAGTCTATGTATTTAAGAGAGTGCTGTTCTATAGACTATAATGAAAGACTTTTGCGTGTCTCAAGAAGCCAAAAGTAACCTCGTGATTTGCTTTGTTACTTATTCATTCTATCTTAGTGTTCTGAAGCCAAACTCACAGACTATCTCCAAGCTAGTCTGCAGTTAGTCTATAGGAAGAAGAAAATTGGGCAACCTGTTAAGGAAACTGCTTGCCAAGTTTCCATGTTCTGCATTTACAGTTAGTAGCATAAAAGAAATAAGGAGTCTTGTTTGTCCTGTCTTTTAGGTTCTGTAGATACAAGAACATTGTATCCTATTTGGTTCATCTATCTGCCTTTACATTTATTTTTTTTGAGTAATAGCTTTTCAACGACTGTAGGTTGAATGGTTAAGTTTGACTTAACAGTGAGGACTATTGCTGAAGTAATTATGATTGTTTTTCTCTGCCACGTGTGTGAATAAGTTCTCTTCCCTGCAGCCTTGTTTTCTGTAATGTGCTATAATGTTCTTTGTGATAAATATGCGACCCGGCAGTTATACGGCTACTGTCCATCCTGGGCACTAAATTGGGACTACAGGAAAAAGGCCATTATTCAAGAAATTTTGAGCTGCAATGCTGATATTATAAGTCTTCAGGTAAGTCTTGCAGAAGACTCTTTTTTAAGTTATGTGACCCTCCAAGCCAGGACAAAACAAGAAGCAATTATACTTGAATATATCATGCTGATATATTTGAAATGCCAGCTTCAGCAACCCTTAAAGATCCTGGCTTTCTCTGTTTTAAATGAATTTTGAGACAGAGAAAAGTCAACTGTCTTGCTGTGCATCCTGTGCTGTCAAATAAGGAAATGCGTTTAGTTAGGTTTCAGACATTGGTAGTAACTTTCCTCCTTTGTTTAGTGTTCCTTTGTACCTCATTGAGTTGTGTGGCACAGTTACTGACATTCTGTTGTGTCTGGTGTGTTCTTTATTTACCAGCACTGTTACTAGAAAAAGTATGATGAGGTGGAAAAAGATTGGACTGTCTGCACAGTAGCTAACCTTTTTAAGGTTATACATTTACATGTACATTTACATATACATGTATTTATAAGTAATACAGTTTTGATCAGTTTGCTTTCTTTTTCTGGGTCTAGAATTAGAATCTGTGACAACTGCAATTCCTTCTTGTATGGTCCTTGTCCCATCAGTTCTAAGACATGAATATATATGTGTAGGTGTATGTGTCTTTTATGTTTTAAAAAAAGATTTATTTGTTTATTTTATGTGTACATACACTGTAACTGTCTTCAGACACACCAGAAGAGGGTATCAGATCCCATTACAGATGGTTGTGAGCCACTGTGTGGTTAATGGGAATTGAACTCAGGAAGGGTTCAGTGTTCTAAACCACTGAACCCTCTCTTCAGCCCCATGTCTTTCATTTTACTTCTAGACTATAAAGAACTAGCATTGGCAACTAGTATAATAAAGTCTTAAGATTGGTTTTAGATAAATTACATTTTGAAGATGTTCCATTCTTTAATGTATAGGACAGATATTTATCTTTGAAGTAACTTTGCTGGTTATGGTTTTTCAGGAAGTTGAAACAGAGCAGTATTACAGTTTTTTTCTGGTAGAACTGAAAGAACGTGGCTATAATGGATTCTTTAGTCCTAAGTCTCGAGCTAGGACTATGTCTGAACAAGAACGAAAGCATGTTGATGGCTGTGCAATATTCTTCAAGACTGAAAAGTAAGCCTGTCTGATTTCTTAAAAAGTAGGATAGTGTCCTCAATATTTGCAGTGGGACCAAGAATGTAGCAATTAATTGGTAAATAAGAAAATGAAGTGCTATATTATTATTGAAGAAAACATGACTATTTAAAATTAAAGGTCTTGTTTTTGTTTGAAATAACTTGTTTTGGGGGCATATTGAGAGTACTATTGGGACATATTGAGAGTGGTTTACTAGGATTTTATTCTGGTGCTAATTGAAATATTTTGCAAGTAATCTTTCCTCTTAGAAAGC
Organism: Apodemus sylvaticus; assembly: GCF_947179515.1. Classification (NCBI taxonomy): domain Eukaryota; kingdom Metazoa; phylum Chordata; class Mammalia; order Rodentia; family Muridae; genus Apodemus; species Apodemus sylvaticus. The sequence goes on from NC_067481.1 coordinate 75,092,813, forward strand.
TATGCTTTGGAAAATAATTGTTTAAAAATTATTATGAGATGAAATATTTCAGCAGTGATGGTAACGATGACCAACTACACTGTACTAAGTTGTAAAGGTCTTATCTGTAGATCAGTAACAAACTGGAAGCAACTCTTAAGATCTAGGAATATTATACATCAGTGTTAAAAGTCTGGGGATATACACCAGTGTCAGAGAATTTGCCTAACATGCACCGTGCGTTCAATCTCAATAACACAAAAACAAGCCAGGTTAGGCTGGAAATAACCTTAAGTGAATTTGGGGAGCTTGGTACTGTGGAGGATTTTCCACTGTATGACTGAAGTGATTTTTGTATCTGAATAAAGTTTTAGAGAAGACTTTTCCCTCAGAGCTAGTGTCTTGTATTCCTGATTTCATGTTTATGCTTTGTTTCAGATTTACTTTGGTTCAGAAACACACAGTTGAATTTAATCAGCTAGCAATGGCGAATTCCGAAGGGTCTGAAGCCATGTTGAACAGAGTCATGACAAAGGATAACATTGGAGTTGCAGTACTGCTAGAACTTCGAAAGGAATTGATTGAAATATCATGTGAGTGAGTGATGGCTTCACTGCCTGTAAAATTGACACTGCAATCGTCCCAAATTTAATAGTTCCAATTAGATACTTTCAAAACAGAAATCTCAGTATATGTTTAATAGGCTGGTCTAACTATTTGTCTTTTCTAAAATATCATATATCATTTTTCTCTATCATAAAGCTAAAGATGAGAAATTGTTGCTCCCAAAAATTACAACCTTGGAAAGGTATAAAGAAAAAAGATGTTTTAAAACACCAAGGTAGATAGTAATTGAAGCAACTGCTCAGGGATAAGAATTCCATAAGCTCCCATGATTTCTTATCAGCAAGGGTGTTTGGCAAAGCTAACTTTTTATAAGTTAGTCTTCCTGACTGACTTAGAGTGATCATGCTAAGGATCGTGAGTTTGGGGAAGGTTGACTACTTTTAAAAGTTAAGAGGATTGTATATAATGACGTGGATGCTGAGAACTGAAACTTCATCACTGAAGCTGCTACAAACTATGATGTTCCTCTCAGAAGTGAAGAATTATTGATAAAGCCTCTTGGAGCCTCAAATCCAGAGGATTGGGAGAGTGTGGAACTATTCCATTTGTGTTATGTACAGATCTGAATTCTTTTACATTCTTTGTTGTGGAATTTGGGATATTTAATTTAAAGATAAAATCTTGTGACTGAAGATCATGTTCCAGTGTTAGTACTTGCAGAATATGCACAAGATCTGTGTTCATTCTTTAGTTCTGAGGAAATAAAAAGGCCAAAGAATTAATAACTGGTAAAAAGTATGTATCCAAGAGAATTTAGATTTAATATGAGACTTGACTTGGTACTTTTAAAAATAGCTGGCCTGCACTGTCTCTGTCTAGGCAGGCTTTAGTGCTGGATGCATGGAACGGATGTGGAGATCTAGATCAGATTCAGTGACTGGGTAGGAAATCGCTAGATACATTAGATTCTCTTCTGAAATTTCAGTTCTTTTGAGACACTGTAAGAAGCTGTAGACCAATGAGCAGATTTTTGTCTTGTTTTGTTTTTATCTTATATAGCTGGAAAACCACATCTGGGAACAGAAAAGCAGCTTATTCTCGTGGCTAATGCTCATATGCATTGGGACCCTGAATACTCAGACGTGAAGTTGGTACAAACTATGATGTTCCTCTCAGAAGTGAAGAATATTATTGATAAAGCCTCTCGGAGCCTCAAATCCAATGTATTGGGAGAGTGTGGAACTATTCCACTTGTGTTATGTGCAGATCTGAATTCTTTGCCAGACTCTGGTGAGAAAAGTAATATTTTATATGGAATAGCTACCTTTTGTTTTACAGATTTTTTTTTTTAAGAACCTAGTGTATGTGCACCTCCTTGCACAAATGCATGTAACCAGGTTTTCATAAGGATCAAAGAACAACTTTATGTAGTTACTCCTCCCTTCTACCACTACATGGGTTCTGAAGGTAGAACTCGGGTAATCAGACTTTCAGGACAGGCACCTTCACCTGCTGAGCCATCTCAGCGGCTCTGTAATGTAATGTATTATATTGTTTGGTAATTCAGAGTTTAGACTAAAGGAAAATTCATTTTGTAGTGGCGGCTGTGTACAGATTTTACAATTTTTTTCTGTAAGATGGGCAAAGGGGAAGAGACCATTCTGAAGTAGTAGTATAGAAACCTGTGGAAGTGATGATAGGTGTTGCACATTCTCTCTGTGGTCTCCCCTTCCCTGATTCCTCGCTCCACCACTCCACCTTTTTTTTTTTTTTTTTGAGGCTGGCTTTTAGACTGAAGAAATCTTCCTAAGTAGGTATAACCACAGCATGCGTGTCACCATATCCCCAGATTCTAGGCTGATGACTTGTTAGAAACATGTTTTGTTTTGTTTTTTTGTTTTTGTTTTTATTTCTCTGAGATATTTATAATCCAGACTCTTTAGAAGCTGTATCCCAAAGATAATTTCTTTGGGATTCTAGCCTTTGGTAAACTATGTCCACAGTTATATTTGACCAACAGTATATTACATTTTGTTTCTTCTAATGACTTTCATAAAAAGTACATCTTAGAAATTAAGACCTTTTATCATATAAAGATATCACCATATCTTTTTGTGTTGTATGATAAAACAAACAAGACCCTTGATTTTGATTTTGTCATAAAGTAGGACTCTGAAAGCCGATCTTCTTAAATACTTGCTATGGATAGCACAGAGAATAAACCAGATCCCTTCCAGTAGCAAGCTAGACAGTTCACTCTGCTCCAGCTTCGTGTTCATATTCTCATCGAACAATGTGCGTGTGTTGACTCTACACTGCTGTGTTGATAGTCGACAAAGATGATAATACATCGTGATTATTATGACAAAACAGAGCCACGAGGAAGAAACTTAAAATTTGTTTTCAGGGGCAACAAAAAGTGCCTGAGAACTCTAGTCCTTTAGCTCCGTGCCATCAAGTCCTCCACTTGTCTAGATCCTTGCTGTTGAAGAGGATTCTCACAGCGCCATGTGCTGCTCAATGCTCTAGGTGCAAAGTATTGGAGAGAGCAGGGGGATGGGAAAGTTGAATGTATTTGTAGAGCCTACGGTGATCACAAGTTCAAGAACATAGGGAAGTTGCTCTTTAAGTTGATAACATTCTGTTCCACAGTTTGGTGGGATGGTAAGATGCTATATAAAACCCCCAATCAGGTTGCATAGCCCTGTGGATAATTGAGGACATTGTGGATAAATGAGGAAGCCTGCATACTATTTTGATTTATGATGTTTTCTTAAGTCTGAAGTTAAGCAGGAATATTCTAGTCATCTGTTTTATTTAATTGTAGAAGGATTTGGGAAGACACATCTATTTGTCAGATAGTTTTAAACAAACTAAAATGTAAACTATTTGGGTATTATAATTTCATAAGGTGAATTTGGGCAAATCGTGACAAATTAAGAATTTTGTTTTCTGTGTCATATACTTGACAAATATAAGTGTCTTTCTGTTTGCTTAGGTGTTGTAGAGTATTTGAGCACTGGTGGGGTAGAAACAAATCATAAAGACTTCAAGGAACTGAGGTACAATGAAAGTCTTACAAACTTCAGCTGCAATGGGAAGAATGGAATGAGCAATGGAAGGATCACTCATGGTTTCAAGTTAAAGAGTGCCTATGAGAACGGCCTGATGCCTTACACGAATTATACATTTGATTTCAAGGTAAGCTCTCACAACCTCACTTCTGTCAGCGTGTCTTGTAACTTCTTACGTCTTATATACCAGGGTATGCTCTGTCTGGAGCTGAGCAGCCTTAACTTACCAGCAGCAATAGTCATTGTTCTGTAGACAAGCATGGGATTGGTGTCAGTCTTTCTAGATAACCTAGCAGAATGGTTTCCATAGTAAAAAGTCAGGTGAAATGTGGCAGTAAAGCACTCCTTGGTTATTCTTTGACCTTTGTGACATTTATTTCTTAAATACTGATCACTAAAAGCCAGATATTCAGTATGCACTTTGCTGTCAGGTGAAGTTAGGCTTCCTCTGTCACACTTTAACTGAAACACCTTTGAATGCCAAAATGTACCAAAGCCAAAGGTACCTTACCCACCTTTAAACATTTTTGTGTGTGCCTGTATGTGCGCACGTGTGTGCGTGCGTGCGCGCGTGTGTGTGTGTGTGTGTCTGTCTGTCTGTCTTGGGGAGAGGGTGCTCATGTTGCCACAGTGCTTGTGTTAATGTCAAGGGCAGCTTGGATGAGTTGGTTCTCTCCATTTTGTGTGTGTGTGTGTGTGTGTGTCTTGGGGAGAGGGTGCTCATGTTGCCACAGTGCTTGTGTTAATGTCAAGGGCAGCTTGGATGAGTTGGTTCTCTCCATTTTGTGTGTGTGTGTGTGTGTGTGTCTTGGGGAGAGGGTGCTCATGTTGCCACAGTGCTTGTGTTAATGTCAAGGGCAGCTTGGAGGAGTTGGTTCTCTCCATTTTGTGTGTGTGTGTGTGTGTGTGTCTCATCCCCTGGGGACTGAATGTACGTTGTCAGGATTAGCAACAAGTGTCTTTACCCATTGCCATCTTGCTATCCTTATAGAAGTTGTGTGTGTGTGTGTGTGTTTTGTACAGGGCATTGAATCCAGGGCCTTACGTTTACTAGGCAGGTGTTCTTAAGCTTGTCCTTAGTCTTGGCTTCTAAAGTCTGTTATATGTTCTATTACACAGTTAAAAGCTTGCAGCATGAGTACCTTTTCTCAGTAATTATCATTTTTGTACTAGTGATGGTTTAGATTTTCAGGCGGCTGACAAGGGAAGACAAGGGTGGTGACCAAAGTAGAGAAGACATTATTGTTGTTTGTTTGTTCGTAACTGAGATAGGAAGGAAACCCTTGAATGCGCTTTACTGTCCTTAACTCAGAGAGGGGAGGATGGAGTCAGTGGAGGCGAGCCCCCAAACTGGCAGGTTCACTTCACTTCTGTGTACTGTTACCTAGTAATGCTGGAGATGCACAAGTGGACACAGGCCTGCACTTGGGCAACTCTGATGAGTAAGAAAAACATCTTGTTCTTGTTTGAGACAGGGTCACGCAACACAGCCCACATTTGCCCCAAATTCTTACTCCTTTTAGCTTTCTAAATAATGACATTACAAGTGTGCAGCACCACACTTAGCTTAAAAAAGAAAACCTTGTATCAGATAACTTCATGTTACTGTAACAAAATGCTTGGGATTGTGAACTTTAAAAAAAAAAAAGGTTTATTTTGGCTTTCATTTTTTAAGGTTTTTGTGCATAATCAAGTTGTACTATTTCTGTGGGCCTCTATATTGGGAAAAAATATCATAGTGAGAGCATTTGACAGAGCAAACTGCTCACCTCAGTTGCCAGGAAGAAAAAACAGAAAAAGGAAGAGGATAGTTAGGATCCCATAATCTTATTCAAGGTGTGTTTCTAGTGTCTAGAAGACCTCCCTGAAGGTTCTTGGCACCTCCAAGTAGCCCTGCCTGGGGCACCAAGCCTTTAACATCTGGACCCGTGGGACATTTAATAAGATCACAGTCAATCTCAACAACATAATTGAGTATGTTCTTACACTTTAAGGTGTGCATTAAGCCAGGGAAGAGAACAGGGTTGGGGTTTATTAAGGGGTGACTACAGAACTTAGGAGGGTTTGATGCTTGGTAAGGAGTTAGCCAGGTGGCAAGAACATGGGTACTTGTGGTCGTTAGGAGAGAGCTTGTCCAGCCAGAACTGGTTATTTTGCAGAATTTGACTTTGTCAGAGTTGTTTGTTTTCTGTTTTTCTGGTGTAGGCCTAGAGATTGTGCATACTGTTATTTCTTCGGGCTAGCAAATTGCTTTTGTTTACCAAATAAAATGTCTAAGACTTTATCTTGAAAACATTTGCTATTTCAGTGTTTTCTTGATTGGAGCTTATCATTTTTATTGTTGTTTTCCAGGGTATAATCGACTACATCTTCTATTCTAAACCTCAGCTGAATACTTTAGCCATCCTGGGACCTCTGGACCACCATTGGCTAGTTGAGAATAACATCAGCGGCTGCCCACATCCGCTGATCCCCTCCGACCACTTCTCCCTTTTTGCACAGTTGGAGCTCTTACTGCCTTTCCTGCCCCAGGTTAACGGCCTTCACCTTCCCGGCAGGAGGTAGTCACGTGCTTTCAGAGGACCTCAGATTGACTTGCAAACTCCTGAAAATCTGAATAGAGGGGAGTGAGGTATGGCCACTAGGGATTTTTCTCAATGATCATTTGAATTTTCAGTCTGGTTATTTGATAAAGGATATAGTATGAAAGCCAGGTGCTAGCAACAGACAAATTCTGAGCCCAGTGTACTTTATATACTGCTAGACAGGGACTGGTGTGTTTACACCTTTTAATTTGTTACAAGTAATTTTCCTGTTTCTTCTCTCCAATGTATTGTCATGCCTTGAAATAGGAAGATGTGTGAGCAGTGTGCTGTTTGCACAGAAATCCACAGCACTGTTTTCTGAGGCCAGTAGTAACATCAGAGACCGTTCTTCCAGACTTTACTCCCTCTTTTTTCAGACTTGTTTGTAAAATGTAGAATTTGAATTTAGCCTTTATGATTGTATATGATCCACAGAAGACCTGATTTATGAATTTTTGTACTAAAAAAAAAAAGCAAAATTGAAAACAATTGTATTGTAAACTAAGGCTAATTTTTTTTAACCTGTGTCCTATGTTCTGAAGGCCAGCTGGTATAACAAAGTTGCATCAGACTTTCTCTGCAGTGATTTGCACTGTTAGGGTTTTGTTAGCCCTTTTGTACTACTTTATTTTTAAATTGAGAACATTACTCTTTAAATGTAAGTTTGCTTAGACCTTGGGATATTTTCTTGGACCAGAGGCAACTTATGTATGAACTCCTGAATTTCTATGGAAACTTTCTACCAGGACAGATAAGCTGATCTGTAGGCATTTAGTGGACTGAATATGAGAGTTGACACATGTACATTCTGGTATTTTTAAGTCTTTTACTTTTTATGTTAAAAAATTACAGCTGCTTAGGTACAGCTTCTAAGTCCTTTCTGAGACATTTTCTGTTCTGTCTCCACTGTGCCTGCCTAAATTTGTTCTCACAGAGCACTGCCTGTGCATGCAGAGAAAATCTGTGCATCTTTTATATTTTTAAAAAAACTAACATTTGTGAGAATTTTATGGAAATGCTTTTGTATGAGCTGTGGCTTCCCTCGTTGTAAAGCATTGGATAGCACATTCTGGAACGTGTCCTGGGTCCTGGGTCTTCGCTCACCACACCCAGCACCGCTTCCTGGTGTCATTGCGCCCAGAGTGCCACTATCATGTGTATTTCTTATTCTCTTAATGTTTTAAAAAAAAAATCATTCCTTTTTTTTTTTTTAAGAAGAGTAATTTTCTGTTTATGAAGCAGTATAAATTAGATGCATTTTCAAAACAGTTTTTCCCTAAGACAATTATTTGGATCATTTTTAAAGTGACTAAGGAATTTTAGTATGTCAACCAAGATAAAAGTTATACTGTACCCTATATTTTGCCCATAGTGCCATTAGTAGATTAGAGATTAAAGTCACCTTTAACTTTACAAAGTTAACTTGTATATGTTCTGTTCTCAGTCGTTAGTTCTCTCAAAATCAAATGAATTCAGAGGGAACTTGTCTGGCTGCTTTTGTTTCAACTGCAGGCAGTGGAGCAGAAGGGCGCCTTGTGGCACTACAGTGAACTGTTGAGTGTTAGCAGTTTTATACAGAGACTGAGCCATTTTGGATGACTCAAAATTTTATGAGAAGACATTTAATTGCTTATGCTGTTTTTAAGAGGAAATAAAATTACATACTGTTTAAATAAATGAATTTTTTCTTTTTAAGAAATTCTCTAAAGGTCTTGATCTTGAATCTATCTTGGACCTTGTTTTTCCTTTAAGGTTTTTTGTTTTGTTTGTTTAATCTTAATTGTAATGTTGGGTTTATTTGTTGTGGATTTTTACTTTAAGATGTGCTGGCACCAAACACATCCAGTTTGTAATCAACAGGTTGGTGTAGAACCAGTACATGACTTGTAATGGCTTTTTGTCCTGTCATCCCCGCTTCCCCTGTCTCTGTCTCTTTCTTGTAAAGTGTGAATATAAGATGTGTTGACTCGATTTTCTTAAACACTGTGTTGGTAGTGTGCATCATGACAATTTCCAGTGAAGGTGAACTGGATCTGGTTGGACTGATGGGACTGAGGAACCCACTTTTCTTGTGACCTGCTAAGAGAAGCACAGGTCCAGAGTGTGGCGTGAGGAGTGGGGAGGAGCACTTACTCATTTCTGCATTTGTTAGTGGATGATGTATTCCTTTCATGGATGCTGGAACTAGAGTGCACTTGTTTGATGCTAAAGGTTTGAGCTTTACACAAAACATTTCATCTGTATTTGTTACTGTCTACAATATGTTTGAATTTGGGGGCAGCATAGTAAGCTATAATTGCCTGTTATGTCTTGGAAGTACTTGTTTTGCCTCTTTTAGGCATACTGCATTCTATGGGTCAGCTTGAACATCTCCACCTTGGTTAGATAGTGATAAGTTGAACGGAGAGTGTAGATTTACAAGTATAATCTTCAAAAGAAAAATATTTTGAATCTATTGAGAATAAATGTTCACACCAAAATAGACTGATACTTTGTTAAGTAAGGTTTTATGTTTTAAATGCTTTGTGTCCAAAATAATTTCCAAGAACCTATACTTCTTAAAATGCATAAAACTAGTCTGTTTTCATAATGTAGATTATTTTTGGAAAATTCTGTAATAAATATATGTAATGTTTTGCTATAATGTAATTTCAGTGTTCTTGCTGATAAATACATCTTAGGAGTGTTTTACAGAATGTTTGGAATGTTTCCCTTTCTAAAGATGAGCAGATTGGAGGCACTCAAATCTTTGTAAATCTTATGAAGTACAGTTTACAGTATTGGTGGTAATTATTTATGCTTTGAGAATTTAAATAATGTTCATTGAAATTAATTTATGGCATAGTATAAACTGAAGTTTTAGAAGTAAATTGTTGATTGCAGCTTTAATAATCCCAGAACACAGGCATCTCCAAAAATTGTTTTTGTTTGTACATTTATTTGATTTGGTGTCAACCAGGAAAATTTATTTCATATTAGCACTTTGAAACCTAAATAAGTAATTAAATTGGGTAGAATGCACTTCTAAATCTTTAAATTATAATTGAAACCTCTTAAGATTTCCATTTTCCAATAACATTCATGGTTTAGAGTTCCACTTTTCCACTATTTAAACTACAGAACTCCTTTCCATCATGACTCTGAAGTTTGGTGGTCATATCATAGGACAAAGCCAACCAGGCAAGACACTTCAGTCTTGCGATGAGTCCCACCGTAACATCCAGTACAGCGATAATTCCGAGAACATAAGCAGGTGTCCTCCAACCACAAGCAGTATTTTAAGATGTTTGCTTTGTTCCTTTTGGTTACATAAGTTTATAAAACTAGTATGTTGATGTAGTGTCTAAAATAGAGTAGTCTTTATTCACAGTACATTCTGTTGTGTAATGCACTGGACTAACTCTTGTTTACCATTCTTGTAACAAAACCCAGCACACTTTCTGCACTATGCTCCAGAATGTCACATCTGCCCAGGCAGCTCTTTGATAAGGGTGATGAGAAACTGAATCTGCACCATATGGACTGGTGGTTAACAAGGGCTTGTACTGTTCTTTTCAGTGGAATCTTCTTGGTCAAATTGTAACTAGCTAGTATTATATTTATATACAGGGTCTCTTTTCCTTACCGATGTATTTTCCTACTCATAGCCAACCAATAAATTCAATATCTGTTTCAAATATTTTAAAAGTGTAGTTTGTACAGCTCTAGCACTGAGGCTTCCAAACAGGTGGTAATCAGAAGACCGTGCACTTACAGTTTAGAGTCCCCTGGGACAGGTACAGTTCATCCTTAGGGGTGGGGGAGTGAGTGGGGACAGGCACAGTACAGTGAAACGGTGTGAACACTTTTCCTCATGGGCTGTGTTAATTCTGTAACACTCATTTTTGCCAAAGTTCAATTTTATATTTAGGTTATGGATGGTCCTTTTACATTTTAGGAGTTTTGTTGTCACCGTATACCTCACGGTATAAAAACGAGCTCATGTTAAGGACATTGACATATATTTTAAATAAATGATTTTAAATCCAGTAGCAAGCATTGTGTTGAGGTTAAGATAATTATTAAAGGTATTATTGTTAATCTCTAAATTTTGTTGTATGTATAACCTTTAAAATGGTTTTAATTTCATTTCCCAAGGTTTCATGTGTGAGTTTACAGTTTAAAAACAAAATGTTGATTTCCTTTTCTTAAATTACACCATTCTATTTCGGAGGCTGAGGCAGGAGGATTGTGGTTTCCAATTATCCCTCTTAAAAAGGAGAGGAAGGAATGGCTGCTTTCATGGACTTTGTATGCACGCTGAAAAAAGTGTTTAAAATCCGAAGACTAGAGAGAATGAGGTTAGGTTCTTAGCATAAATACATATCATAAACCTGAGTCTAATATTTGCTCAAAGCAAGTAAATATAAAAGCTAAGTATAGTTTGTAAATTTTAACTAGTGTTTTTCTTTTTTAGGTAATAGTTATCTAAAATATGAGCTGAAAATGTTTAGTATAACGTTTTCAGCTTTTAGGTAGCAGTGTTAATGTATGTCAAAGATTCCCTTTTGAGTTTAAATTGATTTTGATAAGCTATTAGAGATAGAGATAACTCCAGAGATTTAAGAGATCCTGTGATCTGCCTCTGCCTCCTTTCCCAAGTGCTGGGATTAAAGGTGTTCTCTACCACTCCTGGCTTTACAGAGACCATACCCAACATATATTAGAAGAAAATATGTTGTAAAATCTCTTACTAGAATTGTTGGCAGATTTTGGGCCTGTTTGTAAGTACATTGTCCCCAATCAGGTTCCAAGTTCTCATCATGAGTGTAACCTGAGAGTCTGTCTGTACCTGCGAAATGGGGAGCCTGCTGGGTGGGTGATGGCTGTCATAGCCCTTCCTCTAGACTCCTGAGCACATTTAACACATCTTGAACAAAGAGATGTCACTGTTCTTGTTTTCTTTGAAGTGCAAACTTGAACCACTATAATCCAACCCATAGTTATTAAATTTACATTGGACCTATCAGGACAAACTTTTTTTTTTGTTAATCTGACCTAAGGCAGACTTAAGTAATGATTCACTATTCTCCAGCCTGCTAACAAAGTGAGTGCAGCCTCTGGGCTCAGACTTGGTGAATAGGAATGAGGAGAGCGCTTGGGGTGCTAATACACCTTGATGAATAGGGGTTAAGCTAGTTGTTGTTGTTGCATTGATGAACAGACATTTTGGATTGTAGTTTTATACTTAGTTAGAGAAATGTATAGGAACAGTCTCTAGCTTGTTTGTCATCATATCCTAATGCCACATGCATACCAAGGAGCAACTGCTTGCATGGCTGGAGAGGTGACCTTGTGACTGTATTTTAAAGGACCAAGAACTGGTTTCCCAGAGGAACAAAACAATTTCTATTAGAAGCCTTTATGGACTGCCAGTGACTATTGCGCTCATGGAGTGCACTTGGACCACGTGGGAAGTTTGAACTCTGTTCTATGAGTGGTGTAGAGAGCCACATGAAGGTTTGACTGGGAAGTAGTGGACCAACACACCTGCCTGGACTTTAGCTTCTCTCTGATTCCCTTTCACACGATGGAAGCTTAGTTGGGTCATCACTCCCTTAATTCCATTTAATATCTTTAATCTGGTTATCTCCTTGAACACAGGATTTAGCTGCATTCCACTTCCTGGTGCCCCTTTAATCCTTGAACCATACTTTACAAAACAAAATCTGGAAGCATCACTATAAACAGCACTATGGAGGAGAGATGAAGATAAGGAGACTCATTAGTCATCAGCTGCTAGTGTCAGTATGGTTCACTTGAACCTTTAAAGAAAACATACAGAGTAATCCTTTGACGACAATCAAAGCAGTCCAAAAACTTTAAATGAGTTTCTTCTGGGAGGAGAATTGGCCCTGTGCCTCCGCCACCCATGACTTTTAAGGACTTGAAGCCTGGCTCCGCAACACAGCACCATGAAATAGCTTTTGTTATTTATGAGACTTGACTTTTAAAAACGATTTCTTTTAAAGATTTTATTTATTTTATGTATATGACTACACTGTAGCTGTCTACAGACGCACCAGAAGAGGGCATCGGATCTCATTATAGATGGTTGTGAGTCACCATGTGATTGCTGGGAATTGAACTCAGGACCTCTGGAAGGGCAGCCGCTGCTCTAAACTGCTGAGTCATCTGTCCAGCCCCTAAAAATGATTTCTTTTCTCTCCCTCCCCCCTCCCTCTCCTCTCCCCTCCCTCCCTCTCTCCTTCCTTTCTTTATTAAGATTTATTTATTTAATATATGTAAGTATACTGTCTCTCTTAAGACACACCAGAAGAGGACACCGGATCCCATTACAGATGGATGTGAGTCACCGTGTGGTTGCTGGGAATTGAACTCAGGACCTCTGGACCTCTGGATAAGCAGTCAGTGCTCTTAACGGCTGAGCCATCTATCCAGCCTAAAAAAGATTTCTTAATTTAAAAAGTTGTGCGTAAGCCAGGAGGTGGTGACGCACGTCTGTAATCCCAGCACTCTGGGAGGCAGGCGGATTTCTGAGTTCGAGGCCAGCCTAGTCTACAAAGTGAGTTCCAGGACAGCCAGGGCTATACAGCGAAACCCTGTCTCGAAAAAACTAAATCAAAAAAAAAAAAAAAAGTTGTGCGTATTTACGTGAGAGCTTCCTGATACGGGTACTGGGATTCAAACAAGCTCCAGTCTGAAGGCAGAGCAAGCGCTCTAAACTGCTGAGCCATTTGTCTCTCTAGCCAATTGGCTCATCTTTACATTGTGCAAGGAAGGGAACTACCGTGTTGCTTATCTGTGTTATATGCAAACATCACATTAGTGTCAAAGATTTGATTTCTAGTCATGTATTGCTACTAGCTAAAACATAAAGTTGATTTGAGTATTTTGTGCAGATGGCAAGGGAACTGTCTAATACAAAGGAAAGTACAGTACCTGTGTATGTTTGTATTGTCCCCTTTAAATTTACAAGTGTGGGAAAATTAGAATCTGTTCTAACACAGAATTTAGATGTGCAGAGCTATCACCACATCAAGAATAGTGAAAACTGAGTGTGCCACAAAAATCTGCAGGAATGACAGTTTGCTATAGCTGAGAAAAAGGAAAGCCTTTTGTTGTGTAAAAAGGTGAATTAAAGGCAGTAATAAGAACTGTATCAATATTTCTCCCAAATAATATGTCAGTGGTCAAGAAATAGATGATGCCAGGCAGTGGTGGCACACGCCTTTGATCCCAGCACTTCCTGGAAGGCAGAGACAGGTGGATCTCTGAGTTCAAGGCCAGCCTGGTCTATAGAGTGAGTTCTAGGACAGCCAGGGGCTACACAGGGAACCCCTGTCTTGGAAAAAATAAAAGAAGTAGAACAACATATGAGGTTAAGATATCGAACAAAAAGCTTTAGAAAAAAAAAGAACAGATTTGGGCTTCTGGGTCAGCCAGCTTTTATAAAAGGGCTCATATTGCACTAGGGGAAAATGGAGTGTTGGATGGAAAGTGATTTGATAGGGAAGTTTTAGTGGCAAAGTTATGAAAAGACTGAGTGAGTGTCTTATAAAAGTGCAAGCTTTGCGGTTAGCCCAGAGCACAAGACTTTCCTGGTGCCACAGAAGGTCAGTTGATTGAAGGACTGGAGAGATGGCTCAGCAATTAAGGACCCTTGCAGTGGACCTGGGTTTAATTCCCAGCATCCACATGTCATTTTTCAGCTGTCTGTAATTCCAGTTCCAGGGAGACCGAAGCTCTCCAGAGACATTCATGCCCATGGTGCATACATTGCCTAATTTACACTTTGTTTTGTCTTTAGAATATTTTCCATGTTTAAAGAAAAAAGATATTTTTTAATTTGGCTGGGGCAATAGCTCACTTGCTGCCAAAGCTTGGGACCTGAATGAAGATCCACAGCTCCCACATAAATAGATGCTGTCCACAGGACCTGTTTTAGGAATAAAGACAGTGGGTTGACAATAAGCAGATGAAAAGTGTCACATAAACGCATCTAGTTTTAAGTGGTTATGCCAGTCACAGGCTTAAATCCTTACTAGAAACCTAAGGGGTTGTGTGTAATGATGATCACATCAGACCACAGAGCTCTGAACTAGTGGACAAATGGAGCAATCAGTGGAACACAAGTTCAGCACCACCAATTACTGCACAGAATAGGAACTGTCAAAACCAAGACTGGACAGGATATAAGGAAATAGAAAACTGAACTACTATACTCAGCTAGAGCTAATGAATGAATGAGACAGTAATAGAGTGTGTGTCTTCTCAACTACACATGGAATAATTTGAATTCATACAAAATTTAATCTAGTTAGTGACATGTAATAAAGTTGGAGAATTCAAGAATAAGTGGAAGTTAGTACCAGAAAAGCCAGCGGATCAAAGAGAAGGCAAAGCAAAATTCTCTGAAATGAATGAAAAAAATATTAACATCAAAGCAGGGAACACAGAACAATGCACAGAGGGAAGTTACAAGCAAAGACATTAAAGAGGAAAATGATCTAATACCATTTGGCAAGCCAAAGCAGGAAGCAGGAAGAAATGAGTAAAACAGAAGTGTGGAATGAAGACTCAGAAAATTAAAAATTAACCTGTGCTGGGTCTTTAGAAAGATGAGCAGAATTCATGAGTGTACAGGTCAGCAGAAGGGAAAGTCAAGTTACGAAATTTAGATACTAAAAGGACATTACTACCAACCTCAGAAAAACAGGAATGTTGATGAATGTTGCATACCATCTCAAAAAAGAGAGACTTAAAATCCTAGTAGATATGTAACAAGTAATGACTGAATTAGTGGGAAATACAAAGTAAAAAAAAAACTCTGGAAAGAAGAGGTCAGGCCTGGATGGTGTCTTGCTAAATTCCAACAGACTAAAGTATCAATCTTCATCCTTTAATTCTTGTATTTAGAAAATTTCAGGTCTTCAAGTAGTTTTTTGAAGGATGTGTGTGTATGTGTGTGTGAAAACTTCTCGCCTCACTTATAAATTCAGTATTATCATCCTGATACCAAAGCAGATGAAGCAGGCTGGAGAGGTGGCGCAGTAAATATGAGCATTTACTGCTCTTGCAGAGGACCCAGACTCAGTTCCCAACTCTAACATCAAGTGAGCCAACCTAACTCTAGGGGCATCCAACACTTGTGGCATTGGAGAACACCCGCACTCATCTGGGTGTATACACAAATAGTACAGTCAAAAATACAGACAGCTCAATGGTTAAGAGCACTGGCTACTACTGCAGAAGACCTGGATTCTGTTCCCAACACCCAACTTGGTAGCTCACAGCTGGCTGTAACTCCAGTTCTAGCAGGAGCTCCAACACTTGTCGCCACCAGGCACCGCATGTGCGGTCCAGGCAACACTTAAACACATAAAATATAAATCAAAAGAAAAGCATACTGATATACTCCAAAAACAAAAGTTCTAGGGTTTCAGCTTCTGCTAAATGCATTGTCTTTTCGTGATATTAATAGCCATTGGCAACAATCCTACAACTAACTAGGCAAGGTAGAACGTCCTTTAATCTCAGATTTGGGAAGCAGAGGCAGGTGGGTCTCTGAGTTCCCAAGTAAGTAATGAGTTCCAGGCCAGCCAAGACTACCTAGTGAGGTCTGGTCTCAAATCCTTCATCTAGCTTTTGATTAAAACAAACAGAAACCCTAGCCTGTAGTATTCCTTCGCTCAATGTTTTGTGAAAACATCCCCTATCAGTTGCCCTGTGTTAGATCGGAAAGGCAAGGCACATTCTTGATTATTTCTTAAATCCATTTTCAGAATAAGTTGGTTTCCCTGCATTCTTTGATAAAAGGTTGTCTAATAAGCCATTTATTGCTCAAGGTCCAGAACATGGATTTATATACACACTGGGGTAAGGTTTGTTTGTTTCAGCTATTACTATTAACATTCAAAAATAACCTAATCTATGGCCCGTGTATCTTTGAGGTGGTCCTGATAGTTGTTACCTTTTATTCTTACGACATGAGGACTGTAGTTAACTATTCATTCAAAGATTTCTGCTTCTTGAAGTAGGCTTGAAGTAGGAAGTTACATATGGAGACTCATTTCTGAGTTCTGGGTCATTTCAGAGAACAGAAGTGAGCGTTTCCCCCAAAGATAAAATATGTCCATGGTGTTTTGAAAGGAAAATGTTCCCTGTGGTCTTGGACACTTGAATGCTTGGTTCCCAGTTTGTGGAGCCATTTGGGAAGGCTTGGAAGGTATGGCCTCGGAGGAGGTGTGTCATTGTGAACCAGCTTTGACATTTCAAAGACCCATGCTATTCCCACTTCACAGTCTCTCTGCCTGCACTGCCCTTCAACATGTGAGCCCACAGCTTCTACTCCAGCTGTCATGTCGGCTGCTTGCTGCCTCACGGCTCCGACACTTAAGCCAAATAAATAAACCCTTCTCTAGGTTGTCTTGGTCATGGCGTTTTACCACAGCAATGGAAAAAGTAACTAATATGTTAAGTGTTGATAGTCCTACTTCCGTTTTCATTTGAACCATACGGTTTGTACTTGAAATTAATGGTCCTAAGTCAGTATCTCCCTTTAACTTGGCCAGAACAACTTGGGTTTTAATGACACTGAACTGACTTTTTTTTTTTAATATTTTTATTTTCTATATTCTTTGTTTACATTCCAAATGATTTCCCCTTCCCGGATCCCCCCTCCCCATTGAACTGACTTTTTTTTTTTAAAAAAAAACAAAAGATCCCTTTATCCCCAGTACTGGGCCTGGGATCCAAAATCTTGTGCATGCTGGGTCAGTCTTCTACCACTAAGCTGTATTCATCTAACTTAGAATGTACCATTGACAGCCTCAGGATAGCAATGCCACCACTAAAAAAAATGTATTGTTATTTAGGCAGTTCTTGTCTTTGGGTACACCCTCTTCCACTGCCATCTTTTTCTGTAATATGGATTACTTCTATTGTGGCTATCCTCAGTAACTAAATTAGATTTACTTCTTACTGTCAAGTTTTAGAGGATTGTCTTTCTCAAAATCCATTTATTTGGCTTTGGTAGTAGTCTCAATATTTACAGTGGCAAATTAACAAAATAAGATTTATTTAAGGAAATAAAGCCTTTTAGTTCTTTCTCCCTGCCATTGATTTAAAAAAAACAAAAACAAACCAGAGACACCTTTCTTAACAAATATAACCTGTGTCATAGTGCATTCTCTGAGACACAGTTATGTGCAGGAATTCTGTTGGAAAAGATAGAGAGATGGTGTAGCCTTTGAAAGATAAAAATTGGAAGCTGGAGAGATAGATGGTTCAAAGTGCTTGCTGTTCTTACAGATCTGAGTTCAGTTCCCAGTATCCAAGTCAGGTAGCTCATAATCACCTGGAACTCCAGCTCTAAGAGATTATACACCTCCAGAGGCACTCTCATGAATGTGTGTATGCATATACATATACATAAACAAACAAAAACATTAAGGAAAATGGGAAAGGAGAAATTCAGGTACCAGATCGGAGATGACACCTGTGTGGATGAGGAGTCACCCTCTAGAACTCTGCCCACACCCTGGAGTTTACAATTCTGTGGTGTGGTGGGAAAAATTAAGGAATTCGTATTGGGCAGAGGGGGAGCTGAGTGGTAATCGAATCACTATGTGATGATCCAATGGGGTGTGACGACCCTGGTGGTACGAAAACCCTTCAGAATTGTTCCCTCTTGTCCAGGTCGTTATGACCTACCCCAGAGAGCTGGTGACAGAAATAAATCCACATCAACCAGAATGCAGACTTCCTCTGGCTCAGAGTTGTGACTTTATAGTTCTTTGAGGGTGGTTCCCAGAAGGCAACTCAGCTAGGTGCTGTCAGTTGCCAAAACTCTCAAGAGCTATGGAAAGGACCCCATGAAGGGGAAACTGGGTGATGTGGGGACATCCAGTACAGTCGCCCCTTTGCACTCTCCTCACTCCTCAAATAAAAGATTCTGGGATCCACCTCCTAATCAGACCAGGATTCTGCTGGTCTCATTTCCCCTGGAATCTACAAGAGCTGGTCTTGGGCTTCAGCCGAATCCTAAGGTCTCTTCCAAGCATTTCTTTCTCACTGTCCTGGGGGAGAGTCACCAGTTTAAGAAGGGTAGCAGAGCTCAGACTGGGCTCTTTCATTCAATACAAGCCTGCCCACCCCCAGGTGTAGTGAGCTTCTGTAGTGTACGGTGTTTCTGTGGCAACTTAGGGCATGTTATGAGACAATCTACAGAGTCTGAGCATGTTATTGTTAAGAAGTTATCCAGGCTACATGTCAGGGTGTCCCCACCCGCTTCACCGGAGTTGGGAAAGAAGACGTCTATATGTGTTTGTGACTATTAAGACAAGAATCTTCCACCAAGAGCCACACCCCTTGGTGATCATAGGGGCAGTGGGTTGAAAAGGAAACTCAAACCTCACCTGAATCCTGGCAGCTTTTTTCTCTACTCTAGGTTTTCTCTACTCTAGTTTTCTCATCATCTCCCCAAATTGGAAAGTTCAAATCCCTGTTTATTTATTATAATAGGAATAGAAAATCCCAGCCCAATGTTTAAGTGTGAAAGATCTTAAGTATCTCCAGTTTCTCCCCCTACCCCTCACCACACAAGTATGATGCTTTTTGGCTTTGAGGGATTTGGCCTTGAGGCAAGAAGACATCAACTGCGAAGCTGCTCAGGCTGTGTTTATTAAGGTAGAGAGGGAAGGTGCGAGCAGCAGGCTTTCCAGCTCTTGCTGAAAAATAACGTCTTGTCAGGCAGAGTATTTCCAGGTTCACCTCAACCGAACATTGTCAGGGCCCCCTGGAGAAGAGAAGCCAAGCTTGAGAGTGCCCTTCACTGCTGCCAAGGATTGCTCGGGAGAGGATCTGGCGCCTTAGGTTACTCAAGACAGGAAAGCTTAGTAGCTGGTTCTGGGGAGGATCCCTTAGGACAAATGTCATGGCCCGTTGGCAGCCATTTGTGAAAGGTAAACCCTGAAGAACTCCATGGACTCTTCCCAGTTTATTTAGGATATGGCTTGCTGGAGCAGATCAGGAAGCAAGGGTGCTCTCTCTCTCTCTCTCTCTCTCTCCCTCCTTCCCTCCCTCCCCACCATGTTGAAGGTAGCTGGGGGGCACCCACCCAGGAAGGAATAACCATGGAAGGAAGATGCCCATGTTACCAGCAGTGACTTCACAGCTCCCACAGCCTCAGGGCCCAGCTCGGTGACACACTTCCTGGAACCCTCTATGAGAGGGTCCAATGGTATGCCCAGGCCGGCCAGGATGAACTTCAGGATGGTCAGTTGGCTTAATGGTAGGCTAGGCACAGCCCCCGCCACAGCCTCTGCAGCGGGAGCAAGAGCAGCCACGGGTTCTACCACGGGTTTGGCCAACGAATCCACGAAGAAAGCCACACCTGCCAACACAAACAGAACCTGGGACCTTCTCGAGAATTCTGAAGACCCAACTCCTTCAGGGAGGGTACCCAAGGGAGATTTGACAGACACCCACCTACTTCCTGATTGATGGCTACCCTGTGCCAAGGGAGATGCCAACAGATGTTAGGAAGGTGGCCACATAGAGGGCCCAGGGAGGAGATAGCTACAGAGAGCCATAGGAGATGGGAAAGGTTTTTAGAGTTGGGGACATTCATACTGGGCCTTGCTGACTGAGGGTGAGAACAGATGGGATGGGTGGTGTCAACCCAGGGCTGGAGGTGAGTAGGTAAATGAGAGGCAGCTCACAGGCTCAGGTGCGGCTGACAGCAGAAAGCCTTAAAGGCCACGGTAGAAACGGAGGGAAGCCTTGAAGGGAAAAGCAGAGGAACCTCTGGGTTCCCCTGTAGACAACTCTGCTAGAAGAGCTAGAAAAGCAGCCGCCAGGAAAGAGCAGGGACCAATGGCAGGTCCTCCACAGGAGATGCTAAGCCCCAAGGGAACTCACCAGAGTCACTGAGCAGAGCCACACAGAACGCTAGAAAGGTGGTGGTAAGCTTCATGGTGGAAGAGACTCAGAAGATGCTCCTGGGGTCTAAGACGCTCTTCCTGAAGCCTGGCCCTGCCGGTTTCATATATCCAGGAGTGGAACCTCACCCCCCTGGGAAATGAGTTGTTTGCTCGGCTAATAGGCAGCAATGCAGCCAACTTCCTCCTCTGGTCAGTGGACCCTGGGAGGCTCACACATCCCACCTCGGTCCTGGGGATTTCCTCTTGGCAGGATCTCCTGAAGTCAAGTGCTACTAGGCCTTTCCTCTAGGGATAATGGATGTCCTTTGTCCTCACAGGGCCCACCTTGATACTGTGGTCTGACCCCACCTCAACATCATACGGGCCAGGGGCCCATGGCTCTGTGGAAACAGGCTCCCCAAGGGGGGTTGTGCAGGTTCTGGGGCTGGAAGCCTGAAGAGCACAGTGTGAATTGGCAGGTCCCGGGGACCCCAAATCTCTCAACGAACTATTGGTCCCTGGTCCCAGACTATGGAAATGTCACACCATGACAGTCTTCCCACCTCCTGATGGTCTGGGAGCACCAATGTGTTTGAGCCAGAAAGGAATGCCTAATAGCCTGGCTTGGCAACTGGGCAACTGGGCCTTACCCCTGATTGCATCTTAGTTGGGCCACAGGTAGGTGCTGATGCAAAAAAAAAAAAAAAAAGAGGATGAGGAGAAGAAGGAAGAGAAGAAGAAGAAGAAGAAGAAGAAGAAGAAGAAGAAGAAGAAGAAGAAGAAGAAGAAGAACAACAACAACAACAACAACAACAACAACAACAACAACAACAACACAACGACCTGGGACATTTTCTCTGTCTTTGAAATCACTCTCAAAGGCAGCAGATGAGCTTGGGATATTTCAGAGTGTCTCTAAAAGCCCTTTCTTGTCTACCACCTGCAGAAATGTAGCAGAGAACAAAGCATGGATACCCTTCCATTAAGCTCATTAGTTGGGAGATCTGACTTCCAGCATTTTAGAATGCCTCTTTCTCAGCAGATGAGCATGCCTTGATTTTTGTAGCGGGAGGAAAGGGTCTCCTGCGGCCCCCGGGCTGCTGTGAAGACTTAGAGTGGGCAGATCCCACCTCTTTCCAGCCCGTGGCGTGCGAGCATACCTCTGCCTGTTCCTCGCGTCTTTTCCTTATTGCTTTTTCTGGGAAGCATTTGTTAATCACCATGGAAGTAATTTCAGCAGGAAATGAGTTTTCAGTTTGTGAGGTTGCGCCTCCCTTCAATGGCTTTCTGGAAGGAATGCTGCTTGCAAGGCAGCGTGGAGACCATTCATGTGGATGTCGAGGGCACCGCTGCCACATGCCGAATACCCTGGGCCTCTGCCTCGGAAGGGCACATCTGTAAAGTGTACATGGCTCTGACCAAGCCAAGCCCAGATGGCCTGACAGTGGTGTCCCCCAAAACCATCATTTCACTTTATGTGACAACTGTAGTTCAAGAACATTAAACAGAAAATCCCACAACTAAAAATTCTCAACTTTCCCAGGGGCATAACCCACTTTCTTGCTTTCTTCTTCTTCTTCTTCTTCTTCTTCTTCTTCTTCTTCTTCTTCTTCTTCTTCCTCCTCCTCCTCCTCCTCCTTCTCCTCCTCCTCCTCCCTCTTCCTCTTTCTCCTCCTCTTTCTCCTCCTTCTCCTCCTCTTCATCCTCTTCCTATTCTTTTCCTCCTCCTCTTCTTCCTCTTCTCCTTTCCTCTTCCTTTTCCTTCTTTCTCCTCCTTCTTCCTCTTCTCCTCCTCTTTCTCCTTTTTTCTTCTCCTCTCTTTGTCTTTAACTTTATAATTATGACTACAGATTGTTCTATGTGAGTTTCACTGTGACGTTTCCACACAGCATGTACAGTGCATTGACCATAACTCACTCTTCCCATGCTTTCTTGCCTCCGTCTTCCTCCTCTCCCTAGTCCTCTTGCACACCCTGTTATTTCCTTTTCTGCTTTCAAGATGTGTGTGTGTGTGTGTGTGTGTGTGTGCATTTGTGTGTGTGTGAGTTGTAATTCTGGCTTCCATGTCTAAGAGAAAACATGGCAATATTCATGAAAAAGCATATTATCTAGTATATGTGTTTATATATTTTATGATATCTGTGAGTTTCTGATTTCATTTTGAAGATCTGATCAGATGCAAGAGAATAATTAAGTTATTGTGTATTTTTTGGAAAAGGTTTCAGGAGCTGAAAAAAAGCAAAGTGTATGTTCCTACTAAATGGAATATTCAGTAATGTCGTTAAATCCAGTTAATCTAAGGCGGAGTCTTTCAACCTGTGAATCACAGCCCCACTGAGAGTCAAAAAATCCCTTTACACGGGTCGTACATCATATATCCTGCATACCAAATATTTAAATTGTGATTCATAACAATAGCAAAATTACAGTTATGAAGTAGCAACAAAAATCATTTTATGGCCAGGCGGTGGTGGTGCACGCCTGTAATCCCAGCACTCTGGGAGGCAGAGGCAGGTGGATTTCTGCGTTCAAAGCCAGCCTAGTCTACAGAGTGAGTTCCAGGACAGCCAGAGCTACACAGAGAAACCCTGTCTCGAAAACAACAACAACAACAAAATTATGGTTGGGGGTCACCACAACATGAGGAACTGGATTTAAGGGTGTGGTGGGCATATACCTTTAGTCCTAGCACTTGGGAGCAGGTGGATCTCTGACTTCAAGGCTAGCCTGGTCTACAGAGTGAGTTCCAAGACAGCCAAAGCTACACAGAGAAACTCTGTCTCAAAACAAAACCAACCAACCAACCAACCAACCAATAAACAAGTAAGTAATTAAATAAATAAATAAATTCTGATTTCAATTTTTGTCCAGCTTTTCATCCATTTTGGTATCTTTGGAGTCTCAGTTACTGTAAAGCTATTATTTTTTTTTTTTTTGGAGGAATCAAGTTGTTCCCCAACACACACACACACACCATGTTTCTTATGTTTCTGTGTTGAGATTTGTGCATATGTCTCCATGGATAATGTCCAGTTTCTGTGAGGGTCTCAGTGACTAGCTTCTCTGGAGAACTCCATCCCCAGTACTGTCTAAAGAGGATGCACTGGTAACAGCAACCATAGCAAGAATAGACCAGACACAGTAATACACTTTACAAAGTTAAAAACAATGCTACCATTTGGCAGTATAAAGAAAGGCACTGAAATGTAGACTAAGTAAAAAATTGAAGTTAATTAAAAGCTGTTACTAATAAAGAAAATGTTAGTGGAGGAAAGAAAATAAGGAAGAAGTAAAATTGTAAAAAAGAAGAAAAATGAGAAAAAGTTAAAGAAAAAGAAAAGTAAAAGATCCTTCCTAATTTTATGCAGCCATAAAGCTGAAATCACATTTTCAGGAACTGGATGCAGCTGGAAAGCAATGTGTTAATTGAAATAAGCATAGAGACAATTAGCCATGCTTTCCCTCATATGCAGATCCTAGATATAGAACTGTGTTCTGGTGTGTGTGTGTGTATGTGTATGTATGGGTGTGTGTGAGTGTGTATGTGTATGTATGGGTGTGTGTGAGTGTGTGTATGTGTATGTATGGGTGTGTGTGAGTGTGTGTATGTGTATGTATGGGTGTGTGTGAGTGTGTATGTGTATGTATGGGTGTGTGTGAGTGTGTATATGTGTATGTATGGGTGTGTGTGAGTGTGTGTATGTGTATGTATGGGTGTGTGTGAGTGTGTGTATGTGTATGTATGGGTGTGTGTGAGTGTGTGTATGTGTATGTATGGGTGTGTGTGAGTGTGTGTATGCGTATGTATGGGTGTGTATGAGTGTGTGTATGAGTGTAAGTGTGTGTATGCGTATGTGTATGGGTGTATGTGAATGTGTATGTGTGTGTATGTTGTGTGAGTGTGTGTATATGTGTGTATATATGGTGTGTGTGTGTGTGTGTTAGGTTTCAGAAAACTACAAAAGCAATCATGGCAGGGAGGGAGATATCTTAAGAGAGGTGGAGCACGGAGTAATAGAGCACAGGAAATAAGGCAGAGGGGAGCATGACCGAGCAAAAGGGAAATAGCTTGAGGGGCAGAAGGTGGGGGCCCAGTTCAGGACGGAGACGAGCAGTGTATGACGACACATGTGTAGAGATGCTGTGAAGAAAGTAACTACTCTGGATGCTAATCTAAAAACTAACTTTAAAAACTACCATAGTTCTAAAATTCTGTATTACATAGCTATTGACCAACTCCCCTCCTTACATGCCTTTTGAAGGTGTGCATCCACATTGCCCAGTCCCCCACCCCCAACTCTAGAACTCTTCATCTTACAAAGCCTGTGGCCATTAAATACAACCTCCTCTTCCTGTCTTCCTATCCTTGCCTCTCAGATGACTCTAGAGTCTGCCATAATATCATGGATCAAGACTTAAGGTGAGCACCGGCTGCTGAAACTGCAGGTGGGGTTGTTGGACCATTCTGTCATTTTGAGTAATCCTTGGTAGTCTCATCCAGTCTCTCAAATACTGCGCATGCGTCCTCCTCAGCACTCTGTAGTCTCTTCGGCAAGGATTCCAGTGATGCCACTGATCGCGTCGGGCATCAAGGAACTGAATGTGGGTCTGTTTTTCACCGTGCTGGCTGACAGCCACAGACGGTGAAGTTCTGGCAAAATCGTGAACGACATTCACGGGGTCCCAGTGGCTTGTGAACTCTCCTGGTGTCCGTCCAGTGGCCTCCCTGCACACCCTTCCTGGGATTCTTTGTCTTTAAAACAACCTTCCAGCAGGATGTAGTGTTGCATGCCTGGGCTTTATTACAGTACCCTGTGTTTAAAAAACAAGACAAAACAACAGAACAAAGAAAAAACAAAACCAGCCTTCTCCGGGCTTAACAGTAGCGCTCACCAGTGGAGTACTTGTCTCACAAAAGGAAGGCCCTGGATTTGATCACCAGTGATGAAAAATGGCAAGAACAAAACAAAATTTCCCAGCAACACCCACCCCACCCCCTTCCACTTCCTGACTGAATAGTTTGAGCGACCCCTTTTCTGGCTTCCCATGAGCCTGTGGTGTGACCACGGGCCTTCGCATGCTTGCCAAAATACATCCTCACAGCAATGCAAGTCATCACAGCTCGCCCCACTTTTCCAGCTGTGTGAGGGTCACTCAAGCCTCGACTTATGCCCATCGGGCCCAGTCCTTCACCTCACCCTGGCATATAGAACTGGCCTTGTGACCATCGTCAGTGCCAGTGAGGATAGTTGGGATCTGCCTGCATTGAGGGGCCTGACGGTGCCTCAGAACTAGCTTCCAGAAGTTCAGTATCACTGGGTGTTGGCGCACTCCCTCCGGAGCCTGTGGGAAGGTTCATCCTTGGTTTCATCTCGCTTCTGGCATTCCTTGGCTCTGGATACATCTTTCTAATGCCTGTCTCTGCCATCAGATTGTGTGTGTGTGTGTGTGTGTGTGTGTGTGTGAGAGAGAGAGAGAGAGAGAGAGAGAGAGAGAGAGAGAGAGAGAGAGAGATAGAGAGAGAGAGAGAGAGATCTTTGCCTATCATATGACTACGTGTGATTGCATTTAGGACTGACCTGGATAAGCCAGGAGAATCGCCTTGTCTCAGAATAATGAACTTAATTATATTGTCAACCTTCCATAGAAAGTGACATTCAAAAGACTCGGCAATTAGTTTTACCATGTATCCTTCAATATCGGTGTTGCTTTGTCTCAGCCAGTGGAGCATCGCCAGTGGGTGTCAAGGCCTACCTGGCATGTGGGAGGGAGGGGGATGGACAGGGGTGGTCAGCATCTACTCTGGACTTTCCCACCCAGTTCCTGTATGCCTGTTCCCTGGGGGGCCCAGGACTGGCTATGATACTGAGGAAGTGTTTGGCACTTCTTCAGAAAAGAGGGTCAGTTTGTCCCAGGACATGTTTGCAGGACATCCTATGAGCCAAAACAAACATTCACGCCTTGCCTATCTTCTGGGAATGCAGGAAGTGCTGGATGTAAACAATAACTTTGAAGGCCCTGAGCACGGGCCAGATATCAACCTTGGAACTTGGAAGGGCCATGAGGACCTCCAATGGAAGCTGGGTGCTCGGTCCATGGGACCCTTCAGCAGATGGAGCCATGAAGGGTCCTTCTTGGGTCTTCCTCATGGCTCCTGGTCTCAGGAAGCATGAGGGGAGGTTGTGCTGCCACCACACTTAGTGCTGTGCCCCACAGCACGTTGTTGCCAGCCACAGAGGCCTGTACCATCAACACGCCCTCTGCTGGAAAGACCAGGAGGCCTGATTGTGCTTTCCTCCATGCTGAGATTTCTGTCTCAGCTGACTCTCGGCTTGGCTCCAGAATCTCCTTGGTCCATGCTTGGTGCCCTTCATTCTTGTGTACGCACCTGGGCCCAGAGTGTGGCTGTCGAGAGCACGTAGAGATGGAGCATAGGCATGTAGGCTTAGACAGCCAGCAAAGCAGCTCCATGAGCCCCTGGTTGGGGAGGGTCCCAGAAGGTCTCTTCTTATTTTTTTCTTCTTTTGTATTTGTCAGTCAGCACATCCATCATGAAGACTTGCCACATTCTCTCTCTCTCTCTCTCTCTCTCTCTCTCTCTCTCTCTCTCTCTCTCTCTCTCTGATACTCAGGCTAAGTTCATTATTAATCAAACTAGGGACTCCCCCCCCCACCCCCCAATTCCATCTCGCAGTGAGCGTGTGCTTGCCCTGCCGGAGCAGGTAGGACCAGCTTCTCTGCCCTTCAGACCACAGACCGGGCATCTTGATTGTCATACATGGTGGGAGTTGTGTGGGGGTGGAGGTGAGACGTCCCCGATGACCTTTTCAGTTGTACCCGTGGCTCATTGCCGTGTCGCCTTGCTGTGGACTAGTTAGGTTAGACCCCTGCCTTATGATTATTTTGTGCTGGACGGGTCTTGGATACATTTCTCCTATCTCTGAGTAAAGCACATGAAGGCCAAAGCTTACACATGGGCTGTGTTGACTTTCTTTCATTCTTCCTCCGTTCTTTTCCCACCAGGAGGTGGAGATGGATGGACAGCCTTTGGGCTAAGTCAGTACCCAGCTTCTTCCCAAGATACTGGCTTCTTCTTCTTCCTTTAAAAACATTTTTTATTCATTTTTTTTGGTGAATTTCACATCATGCACCCCAATCTCAATCATCTCCCCTTCTTCCATATCTGCCCTCCAACCTTGCAAGCTCCCCCCCAAGAAAACAGAAATTAAAAATAAGAAAAATAAGAAAAAAGCATCTTGCTGTGGAAGCTGTAGTGTGTCACGGTGTGTCACACAGTATATCCTTCCCCCTAAACAGTTTTATTTGCAAATGCTCGTGGTCTGGTTCGAGGCCTCTAGCATTTGCTACACTATCAATACTGAATCCTCACCGGGACTCTTCTTGATATGCTATTGTTGCGCTGTGTCATGGAGATCCTGCAGCTTTGGTGCTGCAGAGCCTTCCTGCACTCCAGCTGTTTACTGATGGGGTAGATGTTGGGGTGGGCCATCTCAGAGCCCTGGATCCGAGCCTGTGTTGGTCAGCACACCTGCTCTGCTTGGCTTGTGCCACCAGGGGCCAGCTCTACTGGGCTGCCCAGGTGAGGGGTAGGTTAGCTGTCCTGTACTCACGACACTGGGGCCAGCTTCCCCCTCCCCCCTCCCCATGCCACCAGGATCAGCTCTGCTGAGCTGTCTTGACCCTTCTTAAGGGTCCCATGGCAACTTCTGATCTCAGATTCTCTTTCTTCCCACCAATATGGCTTCTTGTCATAGTCCTGGGCCATGACAATTGCATGGCCAAGGGATGTATCCTTCTGTCTCTTGCTTGCTTAGTCACCTCAAGGTCAGGTAGGCACAGCCAAGCTTTACTAGCAGCTAAGATGAAGCCATGGCAGCAGGGCTCTGGACTTGTTTAACACCAGGTATAAGTGGCTTGGGGAAGAAGCCAGGATCTATCGGTAAGCCTGAGGCCAGAGCAGAGAGGGCTGCTGAGCTCTCCTGGAATCCCTGGCACACCTACTAGGTACACAGATGTGCTGTTCCCTCCTCAGGGGCCTCCTTCCTCCTTCCTCATAGCTCAGCCATCTGGGCCCTGGGGTTCCCGGCGGAGTCTCCAGTGTGTCCTGTTAGCACTTGTGTGAAGGCCTCCACTTTGGTCAATATTGATCTGGTTCTCTCAAGCACTTCATTTTTCCCCTCTCCCAAGGCCACCTACAAAGGGCCCTACAGTGGAGAAGGTGGCACAGTACAGTCAGCATGATTCTTGCTGGGGGGCAGGGGGCTCGGGGCCTTGCTGAAGGAGGCAGAATGCTGACCCCGTGGCAAGCAGTAACTGAAGTCTGTGGAAGGTTCTTCCTTTAGTCAAAACTCGAGCCAAGCTCAACTGGTGTCAGCAGGTCCTTGCCTTTTGCAGCTATCTCTCTGGTCCTGTTTTTTCACATTTGTCCTTTCTGTCTTATTCCCAGTACCCTCATAGGACAGGAAGGTCCCATCCACCGGAGTCCTCGGCTGCCTCCACACACTGGGACCCGGGGTCATGTGAGATAGTGGGTTAGATAACTGGAGAGATCCCATCCCAAACCCCAGCCCAGTGTCTTGCCCACATCAAAGAGAGTCATTGCTGTCTCAGAGTGAGACTGATGCAATGGCTTAGAGTGCAATAGTTCAGGAGCAGCCTTTTGGTCACTCTCCTCTCTTGTGGGACACAGAAGGAGTAGAATGAATGAATGAATGAATGAATGAGTTCCAGCCCCCTGAGGAGATGCTATATCCTTTTAGAGGCAGGAAGTGCCCAGGTGTCCTGCTGCACACGGAGGCTCGCAGAAGTTTCCCAACACTGCCTCAGTAGCCAGACAGGATAGTAAGAGCCACGTGTGTCTACCACCTGCAAAGGATTGGCCAACGTTTTCAAGGATGCTCTCCCCAGACCCATTCTAAAATCTCACTTTCTCCCTCTGCAGCGCCCCCAACATCCCGAGTTTTCCTCTACCCCACTTTAGCCCCCTCCTGACGCCTCCTATATTCTCCTGATGCCTGTCTGGCTGTGGCAAACTTGACCAGCCCTAACTGAGTAGCGGAGGGTCCTACATCCCCCTGCACCAGTGTCTCTGATTGCAAGGTGGTGTAGATCATTCAGTCCAGGACAGGGAAGCAGGTCCTCTCCCCTGCATTGGTGGTAGCAATCATTTAATTCCCTCGATCAGAGACACTCACAGCCCCCTTAGCTGCAGGAGCCTCCTAGCTTTGTGCAACAGGAGGACCACAGGTCCTACTGATCTCCATTTCAACGCTAAGCTTCAAAGTCAGGCTTCCCACCGGTCCCAGCAAGGCCCTCTGTTACTCTCCATGGCTGCAGACCCCAGAGGTGTGTCTGTGATTTTTTGAAGGGTCGTTGTGGGGAGATGAGAAACCCGCTTACTCTGATGCAGATGGATAGGAGGGTGGTGACCCCGTGGGGCTTTGTATAATGAACGACTGATGGCGGGCTTGGTTTAAACGCTACATTCCTTCACGGCTTGCAGTTCTGCAGGCGGAAAAGCCCAAGGTGAAGAAGCAGGGACGGTTTTGTGTCTGATGAGGGCTCACTTTCTGATCTGTGGACGTGTTTTCATACGGTGAGAAGAGGGTGAAGGAACTCCCTCTCGGGGTATGCGATCTAACTTTATCCCTTGGTGTGATAAGCTCTCATGTAAGCTCTAAGCTGCTGCCTTACGGCTGTGCCTGCTTGCCGCCATCCTCCTCACCGTGATGGGCATGGACTCTAACTCTCTAAAACTGTGAGCTGTACACATTTTTTTTAATAAGTGGCCGTAGTCACCGTGTCTTCCCACAGTGAAAGGAACTAAGATGCTTGGTTCTTCTAATAAGGGAAAAGCCCCACTGTCGAGGGCACCACTCCTTTTGGCCTGATTCCTTCCCAAAGGCTCTGCCCTCATATCATCCCCTTGTGATAAGGGTCCTGAGGGGCCACAATGGTTCTGCCCATTGCAGACATCTAAGAGATGAATGTGTATGTGATGGATAATTTAATCAACTTGACCGGACTGAGATAATGCCTACAACATGACATTAGTAAGACATGCCTCTGGAGGTTCTATGAAGGTTCCCCCCCCCCAAAGGATCTAAGGATCTAATACGGAATGTGGGGACGGGCATACTCCACAATATGGTCATTTCTGGCACCGTGGTTTTCTCCAGTGCTCTCAAGGCAGCAAGTCATGGGGAGACCCTTAGAGTCTGACCACTGTGGATCTATGCAGGCTCGTCCAGCTTCGGGGAGCCTCATCTGCCCACTCACTGACTGCCCTCTGCCTTGCACAACCCACGCTTGGTCTTGGCTCCTTGGCTAGTGAGAGAGGAGATGCAGGACCCGGTGACCGGCTTCTGCTCTGGGGCTGATTCAGTGGCCAAATGCAACTGATTCTAACACAACATTAAGTGTCAAGATATTTGAATTTCATGCGAAATTTTTTTCTATTCAGATTTAGATGTATTATAGAAGCCAAGACAAAACAGAACCCTCCAGCACTGGGAGCTGCCTCTGCGAGGGCAGGGAGGCTCATGCCACCAGAATGTGGAAAATTTGAGGGGACCACAGGCATCACCAGGCAGGCCCAAGATGTACAGCCGGCCCAACAAGGTGGTGGCCTTCTCTCAGGCCTTTGTTGGGCTCTTTTCTGTTCTCTTGGGGCGAACTATGCTGGCTGACTGTTCGTGGGCGCTTAGGTCCACCTCCAGTCTGTCCAGCTGGCAGGGCTGCTACCTCCCAGTGGCCATCGCTGACTTTCCCTCCTGGACCCCTGGGACAGCCTGATCTGACGACAACCTCAGAGGTCTATTGGCCCTGCTTCCTCCATGTTATTGGAAGAGGAAATAAAGAACTGGTACAGAGGACTTGCCTGGAGCTGAGCTCCCATGTCTACCAACCGCTGGTGATCGGGGTCAACGTGTGGCTTTGGTGGGTGACAAGAAAGCACTGCTTTTCTTTATAGATGAAATAAGTATTACGAGAACACGAGAGCACGTTTGGAGCAAACTGGCACAGACAGACTCCATAGAAGAGTAACAAGTTTCCTGATGTCTCTTTTACGCCCTCTGCTGGCCGTTTGGGGGATTGTGAGCTGAGTTAGGGACGATGGGGATCTGGGCTCTGCAGTGGCACGGTCAGGGGGACCACACCATGTTTCCTTTGAGCCTAGAGGCCTTTGTGAGCTGTAAGGTTAAGGTCAGAATTTGACAGACAGCCTACTTAGAATCTATTCATCATACCTCAAAGACTGGCATCAAATTTATTATTATCTTTCGTTAAATATCTTAGGTCATTTCAGAGAACACTGCCAAAAGGGGCAGAACACGTTTTTTGCTTCCCCAGTACATTTCGTATGTGTGAAGTTACAGGTCAGGAGAGGGGACGCAGACAGGTGATACGTAAGGGAGGCTCGGCAAGGGCTCTGCAGCCCCATCTGCAGCCTTAGGTCCTCTGAGAGAACAGTCTCTACTTCCTTCCACTCGGTAAGCTTGAGACTCAATCCCACAGACAGGTTGGGTGGAGAGGAAAGGGGGTGGGGGCTCCCCAGGGACAAAGAAGACTACAGTCATACATGCACTCAACATATCATAGGAGAGCAATACCCTTGGTGGGGAGGGGCTGCTGAGCAGACCCCTGCTTGCTACGTGGTCGCCTGCCCTGCAAGCATTCTTGTCGGGACGGGGCTAGGGGTCAGTGGAACTCATCTTCACCAACCTTTCTACTGGTGGTGATGGGGGCACAGCATGAGCGGGGCTGGAGGGGTTCTTGGCAGCCCCAGCTTCCATGGAGGGAGGGATCTCTCAGGACAGAGGTTTGATTTGTGTAGGTGTCAATGTCAGGTAAAAGTATAGGATAAGCTGAAGGCCGGGGCTTGCCTCCAAGGGGCTTAGGGACACGGGGTGATGACTGAGTGGCTTCCCCAGCCATGGGGTCCTCTGTGCCAGCCCCTGGAACTTTCCCTGACAGAATCCACAGATCAAGGAAAGACCCCCAAGCAAGAAGGGTTCCGAGCAGCATCTGGTCTCTTAGGTTCTAGACCAGGCAGGTGGAGCCTGGGCGCCTTCGAGGGGCGGGGGGAGTAGGTGAGCTGTGGTGACTGGCATGCTATGTCTGCCCTTCAGTTGTTGGGGACTCAGATTCAAAGGGCTGTCCTTGGACTTCTTTTTCAGATGACTTTTGGATGAGTGAATTCTTTACGGAAGCGCCCGATCTTCTGATAAAAACAAAAAAACAAAACAAAAACAAACCCGGTTCTTCTCAACACTCAGGGGCAGAGGCGTTGCCTCGTTGTGATTAGTCACTGTGAGCAAACATCTACCACGAGCTAGATAGATGTTCAGAGGACTCCTCCTCCTCTGTCCATTCCTATGTTGTGGCTCTGAGATAGAAATAGCTTTCTTCAGCCCTCCAGGGCCAGGAGAAGGAAGCAGGATTAGTTGGAAGTGGCGGACTGTGTGTGTGGAACGGATGGTGTTGGGCCAGGACATGGTGGTCTGGTCTACCTCTTCCTTGATTCATCGTGTGACTCTCAGACATCTGTATTCCTTATGAGAACCCCATCACCCACCAGGGCCACGAAAATGGGTGCTGGAGAAGGATTCTCTGCCAGTGTGCTTGTTCCAGGGCCAGCATCTGTGAAGGCTGAGCTACAAGGCAATTGGATGTGAGGGTGAAGGTGGCTGCCCGTGACGGGCACAGGAGTGGTACGAGTACAAGGGAGCCCTCGTGTCTGAGTTTGACTCTTCCTGGATAGGGAGGCTGTAGAGGGGGCGGGACATAAAACACCTCCAGGGCTGGGGCCAGAGGAGTTGAATTCCCAGCCTGGGCCTTCAGCTCAGCTGTCAGAGCCGGGCTGCAGCAAGGGGCAGGAAGCCTTGCCACGAGTTCCTTAGTAGCTGCCGTCTGCGAAGAAGGCGGAGCCAGCAGACGGGCCGCAGTCACCTTCTGTACACGGCTGGGAGACCTCCCCGTACTCGTTGTTGTAAAACACCTTGCCTCCTTGTGCCCCTTGGGTGGGCCGCCGCCGCCTCCCCTGGGGGTCAGGGTGTCCTCTGGGAATATCCATGTGCTGGCCGGAACCTTTACAGCTGCCAAGACAGGGGGCGTGGTGTTAATGAGTAAAGTGAGCGGGCCCTGGGTCAGGGTCGGATCGAATCACTAGACGCAAGCAGAGCATGACGCAAGCCCAAAGGCTTTGTGACCAACCCAGATTTACATTAGGGACACGGCAGACCGATCTGATGTGATAGTGGCAGTTTTCCTGCCCGAAGCCTGGACCCAGGGCTGTGGAAACGCCAACTTCATCCCCTCCCCGCCCCGCAATCCTGTTTCTGTAGGCCAAGTGATCCTACTTGCCCCAGGGCAGGTGAATCTGTTGTGTCTCCTAATGGATTTTAGGAAAACCAGTGCAGTGCAGCGCCCTCTGCTGCCACTTACGTGGACGTGCAGGGTCCTTAAAGAAAAGTCCGGTTTGTCTTTGAAAATTTGATACTTGCTTCCTTAGGATTCTTACTTTCCCGCCACTTTCTTCTTACCTCACCACAAAGCGTCAAAGGCATAGACAGCCTTTCTGGCCACTGCCCATCCGGAAACAGCTGGGTCCCAAGACAGTTACCCCTGTCTTGCCCATCTCAACAAATGACATCTGTGTTCTCTCTAGCTCAAGGCAAAGCTGTGACTGTGGTCCCTGATTGTCCTCAGCCTTCATATTCAGTCCACCCAGATGTCCCCACTGACACCTGTTTACTCCCAGGCCCCTCCTCTAGGGTAAGGCTCACTGTTGACTCATAGGTAACCCTCCCCGCGTGTCTCTACACCCACTCTCACTTTCCTCTCTGGAAAGCGTTCAGGGGTATCTTTTAATGTGACATCAGGGCCTCCTCTTCCACTCCCTCCAAGGGTCGTCCATCACTCTTGGGATGAAAATCTAGCGTTGGGACTGGGGGAATGTCTCAATAGACAAAATGCTTGCCGTGCAAGGATGAGGACCAGGGTTTGAATCCCCAGCACGCATGTAAAAGCAAGAGCCAGGAGTTGTGGTGGCCAGCCTGCAATTTCCGTGCTCATGAGGGCAGAGATGGGATGCCTGGGGCCAGTTAGGTAGCCGGACTGAGTGATCTGGCAAGCTCTGGATTCAGCAAGAAATACTGCCTCAGTAAGTAAAGTAGAGAGATCAAGTAAGACACCTCATGTCAACTCTGGTTCTCATATGTGTGCACACTCGTGTGCACCTAAACACACACACACACACACACACATACACACACACACACACACACAGGATACATATGCATGCATACAATATGCATTAAAAAAGAGCCCCTAGCTTCTTACTAGAGTCTATAAGGGCTTTGAGGCTCCAGCCCTTGCCTGCTCCTCCTGATTATCCAACCTTATCTCTTATTTTCTTTAAGGTTTTTATAAAATGGCGATTTAATGTTTTTTTGTAACATATCAAGAAAACCCTGATACTGTTTTTTCATTGCTAGTAACTTTGTCTTTCTTTTTCACGTTTATATATTTGTTTAGTGCGTGCGTGAGTATGTGTGTGTGTGTGTGTGTGTGTGTGTGTGTGTGAGAGAGAGAGAGAGAGAGAGAGAGAGAGAGAGAGAGGTGGACTTTAGAGGACAACCTGTGGTTCTCTCCTTCCATGTGGGTCTTGAGGACGGATCTCAGGTCCTCAGGCCTGACAGCAAGTGCTTTAATCTACTAAGCCGTCTCTTGTCCCCAGAACATTTATTCCTTAAAACCAAATTGTTCTAATGGGAACTATCCCAGAGTTTACTCTTCTAGGTCCATCTACTTAGGTACACTTAATTTTCTTAAAGACTTTAAGTGTGTGTGCATGTGCGTGTGTGTTTAATGTATGCAGTGTGTGTGTGTGTGTGTGTTCGTCTGTCTGCCTGTCCGTCCATCTGTCTGCCTGTCTGCTTTCAGAGGTAGGAAGAGGGCATTAGAGCCCCAGAGATGGAGTTACCAGAAGTTATGAGTTGCCAGATGGGGGTGTGGGAAGAGAGCTCAGGTCTTTTGGGAAAACAGTCTGTACTTTGAACTGCTGAAGCATCTTTCTAGCCCCTGGGCAAACTTCTAATCTGTAGATTCATGTCTTCTTTTATTTATTTTTTAAAAAATGAAAGCTTGTTTTTGGCTTCTCAGTTTAAGACAGCACGGCCTGACTCACACTGGCTGCGCTCTCTTTAGGGCAGTCCCCTCCACCCCCCCCCCCCCGACTGATTCTTTCATCTCTTTATTCGGATCAATTTCATTTTCTTGGTTCCTTTCATTCTTCAGTAGACTGTTCCTGGAGTGCCCTGGTCTTCATTTTCAAGAGGATTTATCTCCCACTTACTCTCATGTTGTTACTATGCTGTATCTTCACACTGCCCACTTGTATTCTGGGCTGTTGAATTTCTGATTCTTGGTGCAGGCCTTGTTTCTTTATATATTTTATTCTCATTGGCATACTGGGCTTAATGTCATCTCTTAAGATGTATTTATTTTTATTTAATGCACGTGAGTGTTCTGCTTGCATGAATGTATGTAAAGCGTCTGTGAAGTGTCCATAGAGGTCAGAAGAGGGAGGGCATCAGTTTCTCTCCACCTACAAATGGATGGAGCAGTGATTTGCGTCTCAGAAACATTACTCACTTTCACCACACAAAGAATACAGAGAGGCACAAGATCTTTTGTGTAAGGAGTGCCCGAGCACGGCCAGGCCCAGCTCCTTCAGTAGACTCCCACTCAGGGCCTTCCCTAGGATGGCATGCTCACTATTGGGTCCTTACCTGAAGCTGCTTTCTTGTCTATGCCTGCTTTCTATCTCCTCAAACTCCTCTGAGGCCAGCACCATGCCGCTGTCTGTCTGGTTATCCTGTGGGGAGAGAACCAGCCAAGCCTGTGGACCACATCTGAGGCTTTCCTGGAGGCAGCTGCGTCCCAGCCTGGCTAGGTGTCGAGGAACCTAAGCCTTGCTGGAATTCATGGGAACTGAGTTAGGTGAGTGGTTTCTAGTCCATCAGAATTTGCAGAGACGGTCACATGTCTGACATGAAGGGAAAGACTGTGGCCTGAGCAGTAGGGGGCCGGGGCGGGGGCGGGGGGCTGTGTCTGGCCAGTGACAGGAGCGCAGTGGGCATGCACTCATTCTGAGTCCCCCTAGGAGGCAGAACTAGAATCTCAGCGCTGTTCCGAAAAGTCTTCATTGGTCCCAGAGACATAAGCTTAGGTATCTGTGGTCTGCTCAAGGCTCCCTCACAGGTGACCTCATCAGCCATCCTCCTCGGACCCCAGCTTCCTGACTGGGTCCAGGATCCAGGGCCCCTTCTGGATGGACTGAGGTCTGAAGCTATAACCATTGGTCATCAAAACTCAGGCCTAGGGGCTCAGTCTCTTCGCTTACAAACGGACACACTTGCTGAGCCTCTCTGAGCGTCACTGTTCCTTCAGCTGAGTGGAGTCCTGCAAGCTTCTTGTTCTATACACTGCAACCGCTTCCAGTGACACTTGCACCCTCTGGATTGGTGGTGCCAATCACCACCCTAGGGGCATTGGGGCCCAGGCTGACTGATGCAGTGTGAGTGCTCTCTCTCTCTCTCTCTCTCTCTCTCTCTCTCTCTCTGTGTGTGTGTGTGTGTGTGTGTGTGTCTGTCTGTCTCTGTCTCCCTGTCTCTCTCTCTCCCCTTAACATTCATATATATGCATAGATACGAATATACTTGCACATCGCAGTGTGTGTCTGGAGGTCGGAGAACAACTTGAGTGAGTCAGTTATCTCCTTCCACCAGGTGGATTCTGAGGAAAGAGCTCAGGTTGAAAGCTTATCTACGGAGCAGGCTCACTGGCTCCGAGTACCCCGCCCCCTTTAAAGAGCATGGTATCAGCCAGGTGGTGGTGGCAGCCATGGCTCAAGCCTTTAATCCCAGTACTTAGGAGGCAGAAGACAGGTGGATCTCTGCGAGTTCTAGGATAGCCAGGGCTACAGAGAAAAACTCTTGTCTCAAACAACAACAACAACAACAACAAAAGCAAAACAAAAAAAAAAACCCCAAAAACACAAAACAAAACAAAAAAACCCCACAAAAAACCTAATATCCCACCACCACCACCAAAGCCATGGTCTCTATACAGCTGGGATAAAATGATCAGGGAAGCCAGCAGCTTTGAGGTCACCTTTGAGTGACCACCAAGATGCAAAAGTACTTGGATTCAATATTTTCATGGATTTCCGCCAGGAGACGCCTTTGTGTCCATGGATCGTGGGATGACTCACAATAGACAACCAACTACCAGCCTAGATGTCGTCAACAGAGGACAGAACAGGAGAATGTGGTGTGTGGACACAGTGGGGTTTCATTCTGCCCCAGAGAAGAACAAAACACTGTCCGCAGGTGATAGAAGGAACTGGAGGATGGCTACATTAACTGAAGGGTTAGTTACATTAACTGAAATGACCAGGAAGACGGGTATAGCATGTTCTCTCATGAGGGAGCTAAAAAATGGCTGACATGGAAGTTGAGCAGCCATTAATAGAGGTTGGTTGGGAAGAGGGAGAGGAGGTGGGTGAAGGGAGGCTGGATTAATGCACCCTAGATGAATGTCTTGAAATGCTGTATCCATTAATATGTACAGTGTACACAGTAATAAAAATTAAGTAGAATGCCCTAGAAGTCTTGTTTGCTTCTCTGTTACTTGTGTTGAGGATACCTAATGCTGTCCCCCCACCTCTGACCTTTCCTTGGCCCCGTCTCAGCTGCACAGCCCTCCTCCCCTCTCCTTCCCTTACCACGGAGGCTTTGTAGGTTGTAGGGGTCATGGGCAATTCTTCAAACGTCTTCATCCTGGAGGAACCTGGAGTCTTAGTGCCTCTGGCCAGGCGCCCAGGAAAGGACACACAGTTGTAATATCTGTGGGAAGGACACAGAAGGTTCTGATGAATTCAGAACCTCCCCTACCTCTCAGGCTGTTTCTCTTCCCGATGAGAAAGGCCTTCCGGTGAGAGGCAGAATATGGGTGGGACTTGGGTCCAAGGTCTGGACTGGTCCTCAGATCCCACTTTGGTGCCCATCACACAGCTCACCTGACTTCGGCATGCCCCTCCTGCCCTGCCCTGTGCTTCCATGCCTCTCCTGCACAAGAGAACTCTGAATCTGCTGTGGCTTTGAGGTGGAAGGAGAGTGGGGCAGTCACCCCCAGACTGAGTGTGGCGTGGAACGGAGGCTGGTATGGCTTTCTCTTCAGGGCGGCCATCTTCCTGTTACTAACCACTGACTGGCATGCCCACGTATACACGCGTGTGCACAAGGGTCAGCACGCATGGTTTGTGCACAGGTTATTGTGTGCATGGTAGAAGCAGCCTGGCAACAGCCAGCTTGCTGTTCTGTCCCCAGACATGTCACTGCCCTGAGCACACAGGACAGGAGCCCTGGAGTCCCAGCCTCTCTGTCACGCTTGTGAGAACATGGACGGTACAACATATTAGAGGTGTAAGCTACCAAGGGTAGGAGAGGTTGGGTCCAAAGTTCTAGAAACAGGCCATTTCACTGCGGACTATGGCAAATGTGTATGTGGTCTGCACTGCTTTTAGTCCTTGCCATGGTCCTGGGGACACGCTATGGAGTTGAAACAGAAATCACACCCTGGGAGTATTCTTGGCCTAAACACAGTCTATTTTGTGTCTCCAAAGAGAGAGAGAGAGAGAGAGGGCCCAAAGTGGGTGCTCTCTTGAAACTTCCTCCCAGAGAATTGGAGGAAGCTGGTTGCTGTGATTTGGATTTGGCTAGAGTATATCTCCAAGGTCCATGTGCTAGAAACTTCATCCCGTATGTGGGGGCACTGAGGTAGGGCCTAGTGCATGGGAACATCACCTCAGGACTAATGAAGGTCTCTTGGGACCCTGAGATGTTGTATGAAGAGTCGTAAGGGCCTCTGGCTTCCTCTGGCTTCTGTTCTGGGAAGGGAGACTTGGAGGATATATAAGTTAGTGTGTTGGTGCTCAGCAGGTGCTAGGAGGTAAAGAGATGTACTACCATTATGTTTGGGACAGCATTGCCTGCAGGCTCAGGCAGCCTTTATTCTTCATATACTTCTGCTATCATGATGTCATCTGCCATGAAACTCCCAGAGACAAACAAAGGATAGTGCCATGGTTTTGAATCTTCACTGCTGTGAACTTAATGGACCTCTTTTCTTGATAAAGCACTCAGCCCCAGGTCTTTTGTTACAGCAACGGACTAAAATGCTCATGGGAAGAGATCTCTCACGTCACTGTAAGTTGCTTTTCCTTAAGGACTTAGAAAATATTCCACATCCAAGCTGCTGTCACCATTAGACCCAGTCCCAGACCCCGGGGGAGAGCGAGACTGACCTGGCTGCCAGGCTGTGGCAATGCATGCTGGGTGGACTACCCTCAGCGTCAGCTTCGGTGATGTGTAGAGCGGTGGTGGAGGCCTGCATGAAGCCATCCTCCTCTGAGCTCTGGGAGCTGTGCAGGGCCATGCCTCCCTCTTCCTCCTCCTGGCAGGAATGGGAGACGTTTCCAGGGTCAGAGGCTACCGCAAGCCTGTCAGGAGTCTTAATGCTGCACTCAAGACTACTGTGGTCCTGACCTCTACCATAGGGTCAGGGTGGGTTACATGCGTGACTGTGTGCTCTGAGGAATAAGTGGGGCCATGCTGGGTCCTAGCACACTTTAATGCTTATGGTGGGCCAGGCATGGAGTTTGCTAGATGCCTGCTGGATTAGCCTTGTTTAGTTCCCCTAACGGCCCTTCCAGGTCCAGGCAAGTGGGACAGGAGGGGCCTCTGCTGGGCATTCAGGTTCTAGAGCGTGAGGTACCAGCCCCGAGCTGCTACCATTAGGAAGTACCTCTGGGAAGGGAGACTTGGAGGATATATGAGTTCAGTTTTGGTGCTCAGCAGGTGCTAGGAGGTAAAGGGATATACTACCACTGTGTTTGGGATAGCATTGACTGCAGGCTCAGTGTGAACCAGCCTAGGCCTCCCTGTGGACAAAGATGGCCTCTGACTACCAGTATGGCAGCTAGAGCAGATGCTGGTGGTGTTTGCCCAGCTTCATGTTGACCGAGTTGGAGCTGTGGGAAGTGGGAGGACACGCCCATAGGCCTGAGGCCCAGAGATGTGTGACCTTTCCCTGGTAGCTGACAGGTGACCAGGACTTAGAGGAGTTTGGAAAGACAGACAAGGTGGGGACCCAGGATAAGGGCATGGGTTGTCTCAGGACAGGACAAAGACGGGGCTCACCTGCCAGCCGCCTCCCTGAAGCAGGTCCCCCAGGATCTCCACGAGGTCAGAGAAAGCAGGTCTTGCTTTAGGGTCTCCAGACCAGCAGCTCTGCATGATGTGGCGTCTGTGGGATGCAGATGGCTGTTGGTCTGTGGTCTGAGTGCACCATGACCCTCCCACCAGCCCACCCCCCCCACTCCTGTATCTCCTGGATCACTGTGGCAGTTGGGATACTTAGTGTGCCCCCCCCCCCTCCAAGGTTCATGGATGGAAGCTTGATCCCAGAGTGGTTGACCACTAGAGGTGATGGACCTTCAGACATGGTGCCCACTGCAGGGCCAAGGGGCCTTAGGAATGGACTAATGCTGGTCTCTAGGGGTAGGGTCTCCAGAGAGCAGGCTGTTTTATCTAATTCCCTTGCTTCCTGTTTGCAAAGTGTCCCTTGCATGTGCTCCCAGCATGATGCCATCTGTCATACTGCAATGCAGACAGGAGGCTGTCACCAGAGCTGAGTGACAGAGAGGGAATGCCAACTCCCAGAACTGAGCTAAACAGACATTCCTTTTCCTTATGATGTGTCCTGTGCCCAGTACGTTATAGGAATGCAAAACAGACTCAGACTTCTGTCCCTCATACTTGTTCTGTTGTCTCCACTTCAGATTTAACACTGGCCATCCCCCTGCCTGTCTCCCATCATCCTCTAGCTGTCTTCAGTCCTTCGAGTACCTCCTCAGTGTCCTCTCTTCCCCTGATCATCTGACTTTCTAGTGCTTATCAGGTGCCCCCAGGGTGTCTGTGTCCCATCTCATAATGTGACTACCATTTGTGTATCTCCTCCAAGGAGGAGGCCTGGCCTGCTTTATGGGCACTGGACTTCCAGGGGATGGCACAGCAGTGAGGTTCAGGATTGGGAGCATGCTAGTGGATGAATGGATAGGATCAGTGTTGGAATGAGACAGTGTCTACTATGTGTGTTATACCCAAGTGCTATCTCCCGCCTGCCTGCTCTCTTTCCAGGGCTTGAATTCCATCTCC
The DNA here is from genome assembly GCF_947179515.1 of Apodemus sylvaticus. Taxonomy (NCBI): domain Eukaryota; kingdom Metazoa; phylum Chordata; class Mammalia; order Rodentia; family Muridae; genus Apodemus; species Apodemus sylvaticus. Next base: position 75,134,248 of record NC_067481.1, read on the forward strand.
TGCCCCACAACTTCATGACCCTCTTCCACTGAGTGTCTCCATGCCTGCCCTGAGGGCCTCCTCTGTGCACGGGGACTTCTCTGTCTTCCATCTCATGATCTGCACCAACCCTCTCCGTTACCCGTTACCGCACAGTTCTCTCTCAGTGCCTGGTGCCCAACAACTGAGCGGCCAGCCAGGAGACTCACATGGCAGGAGTGGCCAGCTCCGGGGCTCTCATACGTGTGCCATCCTTCAGCCGCTGACAGAACTCCTCATTGATCTGTACCCCAGGGTATGGAGAGGCCCCTGATGGAAGAGAGGGGGTGGGGTGGGTGGGGGGGAAGTCTGCCCCTTCAGCCTGGCCTGTCTTATCCCTTCCTCTTTTGTACATTGCTACCAGAGTTAGTAGGCTGTCTCTACCCAGGAGCTGGGCTAGCTCCCTCCTCTATTCCAATTCTTCATCTAATTAAAAGAGGCTGATGGGGCTGGAGAGCTATCTCAGCAGTTAAGAACACTTGCCGTGCAATCATGAGGACCAAACTTCTGATCTCAACACCTATGTGACAAGCTGGGCATTTGCCTGTAACTCTAGATTCAAGCAGGGCAGAGATAGGAGACTCACTGGGGATTGTTGGCTTCTAGAACAGCCCACAAGGGGAGGAAGAGATGGCTTGGTGGTTAAGAGCACTCACTGCTCTTCTGAAGGTCCTGAGTTCAATTCCCAGCACCCACATGGTGGCTCACACCTGCCTGACGCCGTCTTCTGGTGTGCAGATGTACACACACAGTACACATACACATAAAACACATAAATAAATCAATCTTAGGATAGCCAAGAAAATGCCAGCCCCAGGTTCTGGTCGGGTACCACGCACATCCACAGAGGCAGAGTACATTTGTGAGACTAGTTACTGAGAAGGGCATGCAGCCTCACAGAACAAAGTCCTCCTGCATCTCCTGACCACTCTGCCCATAGCTGTGGTCACTTATAACTTATGAGGATCACTGTCCTGGTGTCCTCTTGCTCCTCCCGGGCCACTTGCCTCCCTATTACTTATTTGTGGATTATGTTGCGAGAGACTGAATGCCCCAGTGCATGCTAAGCCCACTGAGCTTCTCTCTAAGCCCTCCTCATGTGACCCAGCTCCTCCCCAGTCCCTGCTGCTGCTCACCCAGCAGCCCAGGGGCCCCCGTACTATACAGAATCTTTCTGTTCCTGTTTTTAATAACTTTATCATGGCCGCTGTTTGGTGACATTTATGTTTTGTTCATTGTCTTCTTTTACCCTTTATAGGGTCAGTTTGTGTGTGGGGTTTATGTAAGCAGGTGTGACTGAATGAGAATCGCTCCCGGCAAAGGCTCATGCACTCATGTATTGGGACGCTTGGTGACCAGGGAGTGGACATATCTGAAAGGATTAGGAGGCGTGGCCTTGCTGGAGGGTGTGATGCTGAGGGTAGCCTTTGAGGTTTCAAATGCTCACACCAGGTTCCAGTCTCTTTCTCTGTCTGCTGCCTAAAGATCAGGATGTAGCTCTCAGTGACTTCTCCAGTGCCACATCTACCTTTACAGTCCTTGCTATGTTCTGTGCCATGACAATAATGGACTGTAACACTGTAAGCGAGCCCCAAATTAAATGCTTTTCTTTATAAGAGTTGCCTCAGCGGTGGTGTGTCTTCACAGCGATGGAACAGTGACTAAGACACTGCATGAGCACTGAACTTTCTTTGTGACCCGTGGTGAGTGAAGAGACTGCTCTGCTCAGCATCAAAGTGTTGCCAGGAGAGCAGGGAGCTTTGGGAGGCTGTGTTCTCTGGCCAGCTGGGCCAGGCTGGGCAGAAGCAGGTGAGCGGTGGGCTTTCTGTGATCCACCACTTGCCTCAGAAGGCCCTGGGCTAATAGATCCAGGCACAGTTGCAGTTGTGTGATCAACCTCTGGAGACAAGCGACCCCCTCTTCTCTCCCTGGCGGGCTCTTTGCTCTCTACTTACCCAATGAGAAAATCTCCCACAGCAGCACGCCGAAGGACCACACATCACTCTGCGTGGTGTACACCTTATCAAAGATGCTCTCGGGGGCCATCCATTTCAGGGGCAGTCGGGCCTGGGTGGGCAGAAAGAGATGGCCCACGGTGGAGGAGAGAGAGCTAAAGTCAGACACCAGGATACCCACAATCCTCCGTTCCCTCTGTGAAGATTGAAGGTGTCTTCCCTGTAGTTGTCCTATCTCTCTCTACCCTGCTTCCTCTCTTCCTCCCTCTCTCTTTTCCCTCTCTTCCCTCCTTCCTCCTCCCTCCCCTTCCCACTTATATCTTCTCTCTCTCCCTCCCTCCCTCCTTCCCTCCCTCTCTCTCTCCCCCTCCCTCCCTCTCTCTCTCTCTCTCTCTCTCTCACTCACACACACACACACATCTATTCTTTGTTCCCAGTTATCTTTGTTCCCCCTTCCCTACCTCCTTTCTTTTATCTCTGTCCCCTCTTTTCTGTCTCTCTCCCCCCCTCTTCCTCCTCCTTTATCTTCCCCCTCTCTCCTCTCTCCTTCTCTGCTTCCTCCCTCAAGCTCTTAATGAGGCTTCTCCGCTATCAGTCTGCCTTCACCTTGTGGTTTCATCTGAGAGCCCTTCCAGACCAGTGCCTCCAACCCAGTGTTCCCAGTCCTCTTTCTTGAAATCTTATTGGGGGGGGGTGCACATCTTCTCTCTACCTGCATTTATCTCCCACAGCTATCAGTAGCATGAAGGACACAAGCCTCCCATAGGGTGGCCACTCTGGGCCAGGTGATCATCGCATTGCCCGAACTCACTGTGATCATTTTCTCTCTCCAACAGTCTTCCGTCTTCCTGCCTCTCCCTGGCATAAGCTCTTACTCATCTCTGCTCAATCATGCAAACACCCTCCTGTGAGCCCTATCACAGCCCTGACACTGTCTGTGGACCTGTTTGTAAAGGATTATCTACAATAGGCTAATTGAGATAAGAAGTGCCAGGCCAAATGTGGGCTGTCCTAGTCCATGTATCCCAAGCTGAACAGAAGGAGACCAAGAAGAGAGAGAAGTCAGCCAGACACTGAGCAATGGAAGCCAAGCTGAGGTGAGGAGAAGCATTCATCACCGTCTCCTTCCTGACAGACAGCCTATGTGATGCTTGGTATATGCTTGGCCTCGGGAGTGGCACTATTAGGAAGTGTAGCCTTGTTGGACTAGGTGTGTCTCTCTGGGTGTGGACTTTAATACCCTTGTCCTAGTTGCCTGGAAGCCAGTATTCTGCTAGCAGCCTGCAGATGAAGATGTAGAACCCTTAGGTCCTCCAGCACCATGACTGGCTGGATGCTGTCGTGTTCCTGCCTTGATGATAATGGACCAAACCATGTAACCTGTAAGCCAGCCCCAATTAAATGTTGTCATTATAAGAGTTGCCTTTGGGCTGGAGAGATGGCTCAGTGGTTAAGAGCACTGACTGCTCTTCGGAAGGTTCTGAGTTCAAATCCCAGCAACCACATGGTGGCTCACAACCATCCATAATGAGATCTGACACCTTCTTTTAGTGTTTCTGAAGATAGCTACAGTGTACTTACATAAAATAAATAAATAAACCGTTTTTTTTTTTTAAAAGAGTTGCCTTGGTCATGGTGCCTGTTCACAGCAGTAAATCCCTAACTAAGACACCCTAAGAGCTGCACCCTCCTGTTCCGGACACTATGCCATCTATGCTATGAGTACTGCATGCTCATTCGGTCAGGTGTTACATCACAGCAATAAGACATGGAACCAGCACACTCGCTGAGCTCCTCAGAACAGTGGGTCCCCCAGCAGCTGGGCATGTATCCTGGCAGACCAAAGGTTCCTGTCACCGTGAGCCAGTGTTGCCCAGAGGACAGTTGGCCTGTGGTCTCACTCTGCCCGTCCACCCCGAGTCCCCTGCGCCGCATGACCTGTACTCACACTGCCCTTTCGGACATAGTCAGGGTCTTTGTAGATGTCCCGAGCAAGACCAAAGTCGCAGATCTTCACTATGTCGCTTTCTGACAGTAGGATGTTCCGAGCAGCCAGGTCTCTGTGAATGCACTAAGGGTGGAGACAGGGCGGTGGCAATGAGTTTAGCTTTAACCTCCAGGGTGACATCTTAGCCTAGAGATCTGAGGTCCCCTAGGTATACCCTGCATCTTGCTCATTTGGAGAGAGAAGAGTGGAGGACATAGAAAATTGGGGGCAGTGCAGCTAGTTAGGGACCCAGCCAGACTGATTTGATGGTCACTGTTTAATGTAGAGAGGTGGGGCTGAGTTTCCCCTAAAATGGGGCAGATTTGAATTGATATTAAGGCCTCTGTGGGGTAAAATTATGACTGGGCATATCTATGGCAAGGGAGGTGTACCCTTCTCCTCTGAAAAGGACCTACCTGGTAGGGTGAAGGGACCTACCTTGCGGGAAGCCAGGAACTCCATTCCCCGGGCCACCTGGAAGCTGTAGCAGACAAGGTCTTCCATGGTCAGCGGGCTCAACCACAGGTCCTCAGCTGCACAGAAGGAGGGGAGCTCAGGAGGCATCTCTGCCAGAATTCATCTTCCATCTCAGCTCCAAATTTTAACATTTGTGAACCCCACCCTGGCCAGGTCCCTGGAACTCCAGACACTATGTGCCCTCACCATACCTGTTACCTCCATGCTTACCTTCCTGGACAAGTGGGGCTCGCCGTGCACTTCCTTTGCCCATCAGGAACCTTGTGAACAGGGCCCTGTCGTTGCTTCCAGGTCTCCTCCTATCAGCCTTGGCACCTTCTACCATCGCGCGGAAGCGCCTGCGTTGCTCCGGAGACTTCTCCTGCCAAAGAAAAGTGAGGAGCTGGCCCAAGGTGACCACCCTAGCGGCACCCTGGATCTCCATCCCAGACAACCTAGTGCCCACCCATTCTCTAACTGGGCTCCTGCAACGGGCTGGGGTACCCACTTACCGCGTAGGGGTTGAACGCCTCCCGCTTGACGCGCAAGAAGTTGGAGAGGTTGCCGTATTTGCAAAACTCCACGATCACCATGAGAGGGCCTAGGGCACCACGGAGCAGAAGTCAGGCACTCAGTCGGTGATGCCAGCTGCGCAGGGGCAAGGCGCTTCTACCTCTCTGGTCTATTCTTCCTACTCTCCGCTAGGCTCCAATGTAGCGCACCCCAGGATCCACATGGCTCCTCCCACTCGTAGTGAGAGTGCCCACGCCCACTGCCCAGTCCTTTCCCCAGGGCATCTCATTTTCATACCGTTGGGCTTGGTGCACGCCCCTAGGAGGTTGACCACATTGAGGTGGTTGCCAATGTGAATTAGGATCTTGAGCTCAGACATCAGGGCACGGTGCTCGCTGGCAGTAGCGCCCTCTGGAGGAGACACAGGTTCGGTAGAGGTTTGGGTCCGATTCCCACCATTCAGGTTTCCCTTCTTGCTCAGTCTCCCCCAGAGTTCATGACACCCCCCTCGCTGCACAGAGCCTTCTGCCTGTGAGCCCCGTACCTTTCAGCATCTTCACGGCTACGGTGTCACAGCTGCTGCCTTTATTGATGCCAAAAGCTGAGGCTTCCACCACCTTCCCAAAAGCCCCGTGGCCTAGGACTCTCCCTGTGGAAGCAGGGGGCCAGTTCCAGGTGAGCTGTGCTGGGGGGGAGGGGAGGGCTGGGGAGTGAGGATGGAGAAGGGTGGACAGCAGGAGTGACCTGTCCCAAGAGCTTGGGGCAGGAGGAAAATGGAAGCCTCTTCTGCCAAACAGGAAGGGGACAGGGAGTGGAGTCTTAGAGAGGGAAAGTTGGAGAGGAGAGGAGAAGAGAGGAGAGGAGAGGCAGACAGGAAGATCCCAGCATCCTCTCCAGGCAGGTGGGACAGGTCCACCCTGCTCAGAGCAGCAGGAAATGACCTCGGGGGTGGGGGCGGGCTGGGAACTGGGAGTCCTGGCTGTGGTTCTGGGGATTCTGGCCCAGCTGGAACTGCTCAGGCCAGGTGGGGACCAGGAGGGCCATCCGGGCACAAGTTCTGAGTATGGAAGGATCTCCGTTACTTCAGCCTGCCTGACCCTGTGGCAGCTGAAGTGCTGCCAGGCAGTGAGTGCTGGGTGGGGCAAGCTGGGTGCTGGCCTCACCGAGGTGCAACCTTTCCCTGGGGAACTCCCACTGGCTGGCGTCATAGGACAGGTATTCACACTGCTCCTCCAAAGGCACCTCCCCGGGGTCCATGATGATGGACAGGTAGCCCGTCTTGATGTCTGCATGGGCAGGCTGGGGGTGGGGGTGGAGACAACTCATTGATTTGGACATACCACTGTGGCTTGGATATATTTTGCCTAGGACAAATGACCTTTGCTTCTGGGTTCTCAGTCAAGGAGAAAGGGGCAGGGCAACAGACAACTTCTGCTCCAGTTTGGAGCCAAATATGGGAGAGCAGGGAGGATTCCTAGGGCAGGAAGTTGATAGGTGAACCAGGATGGGAATCTTAAGGGTTTGCTGGGTTGAGAAGGGGGTGGGGACACAGGAAGCCCGATTCAGCACTGGAGAGAACCTCTGCCGGGGTGGGGGGGGGTGACCCTCACCCTTTTCATGTTACAGAAGATGAACAGGAGGAGGACCCAGAAGAAGACTGCGATGACGCCAGTGCCAATGAGTATCACAATCTCCATGCTGCCTTTATCTTCAGAGCCTGGGCGGGTAGACAGTGGGTACATGAGAGGGAAAATGGACGGAACAGGAAGTGCCTCTAGTGCTTGGGAACTGCTTCATAAAATGGCTGCAGGACAGCACCAATTGGGTGTGTGAGGTGGGGTTGAGCAGAGCCAGGCAGGGACGCACCTTCCACTGCCACGCTGGCAGAGGAGTTCACGCAGCCTTTGGCATTGCACACACTGCACAGGTAACGACCCGCGTCCTCCTCGCGCACGCGCTGAATGCTCAGCCTCTGATTGGAGTCTGCCAGGTCGATTCCTGCAATACAAGGTAGGATGCCGGCTCCAGCCCAGGTTGGTATAGGGACATCAGGCTTGCAGACCTCTGGTCTGTCACCTAAGACAACCTTCCCTACCCGACTCTTTCTCCAGGAGCCTTTCATCTTTGTACCACACAATACTGGGCACATGCGCTCCGGCCACCGGGCATCGCATCTCCAGAGAGTCACTCACGTTCACCAGGAGGTCGGTCAAGTTCTGCGTGAGCCGAGGAGCTTCCAGGGCTAGGGCAGGGATGGAGAAGGAACTACATGAAGGCACAGAAACCAAGAGGGTACCTCGGGATGGGGCGGTGAGGGGCTTGAAGTAGGGATAGGTGCAGTGGCGGATGCAAGGGTGGGACAGATGGCATAGCGCGGAAGGATGATCAGGGACTGAGCATGCGAAGGACTTCAACGGCTAGGCTGAGCCGCAGGGGTGCTTCTGAAGACCCAGGCTTGGGATTCGACCACCCAGGGCTGTGCTGGACTGAGTGCAAAGGTAGAGGCTAAGAAACGTGGCCCCGCCCTCTCCGGCTTGCCACGCCCACCTCACCCTGCACGGACAGGTACTTCTTGTGGCAGTGCTTGTCCTGGCTGCGCCTATCTTGCACCTCACACACGTAGTCACCCTCATCCTCGGGCGCCACTCGGGGAATATTCAAGCTGAGGGTGGCGTGGCGGGCTCCGGGCTCTGCCTCCTCTAGGTTGGCCTCTAGGGGCGTGGCAAACAGGTGCACGTTCTTGCAGTCCAGCAATAGGGGGTTCCCTTGAGCGTCGTGCAGTGTGGAGAGGTTGAGCCGGTACCAGCGCAGATGCTCATACGTGTAGTTGTCCGCCCGGCAGCTGAGGCGCACGGACTGGCCTTCTAAGGGATCCTCAGAAGGTTCTGATTCGATACTGAAGCCGTCCGGGATGGCTGAGAAGGGGAGAGGAACCCGAGTGACACTGTCTCCGTGTTTACTGCCGCAGTGTGGGTCTCTCTCGTCACCACTCAGTTCTCAATCAAGGGTGTACATAGAGGGTAGCCAGCTTTTCACGTTGTCTATAACCCACACCCAATCCCGATTCTTCCTCTCCCGATACAAGCTAATCTTATCCCCTCCTGTATTTCGTTCCCACACTCCAAGCCACAAGCAGGGAGCTGTCCACAGGCTTTCTGCCACCCAGGTCCTGGAGCTCTTATCCCCAGACCCAGGTGTGTGTGTGTGTGTGTGTGTGTGTGTGTCGGGTGGTGTTGGTGGTCCTAGTTCTCTTTTGCTACTGACCACACCCTGACCCTGGCTTCTTCTTGGAATGATTTAATTAGCTTTTGTCAGCGCCATTCTCACGATTTCCACCCTGCCCTTTCAGGTGACTTCATTCATAGTCCTGAACCCAGTCAAGGATCTCCTCCTGTGACCCCTGACTCTCTAGAGGTCACTGACCTATTTGAAAATCTGAGTATATGATGGGAGCAGGCACACACGAGCCACGGGACTCTAAACTGAGAACGGGTGCCAGTCTATAGGCTGAGAATCCCTAGCTTTATCTCTTCCATTCTATGTTGAGGTCATGTGGCGGTGTTTGTTCCATGGGCTGGGTCCTCCCATGATCACCAGAAATCCAGTGAGCTCATTCCTGGCACCCAGGCCTGCCGAGGTGAAGTGGCACTCCCTGGGGGACAGTCTGGTTACTCACTGGTCACGTAGAAGTAGATGAGTCGCTCGTCCTGGCCCACTTTGTTGAAGACCACACACTTGTACATGGCTGACACATTGGCGTCCTGGATCACCAGCTTGCTCACCGTCTACCCGGAATAGAGGCATAAAAGCTCCATTGTATACCCGGACCGTCCTCCTCTTCAAAGAGGTTATTGTGCTCACTAGTGATGGGGGAAACTGAGGCTTGTGCTGGCGATGACCAAAGTCTAGAGCATTGTCTGGAACAATGAGGCAAGGTCCTTGGCAGTAGAGAGGCAGCATCCCAGAAAAGCCAAGAAGCAATGTATAGATAGCTGCCGGCCTAGGTTGCAGCTGAAGCTGGGAAGAACCCATAGGCAAGACCAGGGGACTTGTCTGTGCCATGTCTCAGACCGTAGCTGTGTGGAAGGGTCAGAAGCCAGGATGGCAACTCGGCCTGTCTAAGCAAGGGTTAAAAGCCAGGCTGTAATGAGTCACATCAGGGCCAGCTACTTCTGAATTGTGGCTTAAGGTCAGTAGCTGGTCACTGTTCAAGTCTTTGTGATGTGCCCGCATTAGTCCGAAGGCATGTAGCATTTGTTTAAGGTCCAGCGTAGTGGAGGAGGTGCGTATACGTATGTGTATGGAGGTCTCCCAAGGTTCTAGAAAAATTCTGCTCTCAGGGACTAGGAAGTTTGAAAAGTAGGGGAGGAGAGAGGTCCATAGGCCCTGCCTATCATCTAAAGACCCCCACCCCCATCCCAAGCCGGGCACTTCCTGGCCGGGCCTGGAACAGGAAGAGGCTCTGGAGGTGTGTAGGAAAACAGGAAGTGACTGTAGGAAGTGGGTGCCTTTGTTCAGTCCCCCTCCCCCTCCTGGTCAGTAGCTCACCAGCCTTCTATGGAGACCTAGTCAGCCCCCAGCCTCATCCCCTCCCAGCCTTGGGACTTGTGGGCAGCTGGGTTCTCCTGGATCTCGGCTTCCTTGTCTGGGAAAGCCCAGCTCACGTGCAGGCAGGGGAGCTGAGGTCCAGAGATGGCCGGGAAGTCACCTGCCTGTCAGCTGTGGTCCCCAGAGCCCTGCAGGCCAGATGCAATCTCATCACAAGCAGGAGGGGCCTCATTCTCTACCCTGATTGCCACAGCTTGTCTGGACCTCGGTCTGTACCTTATTCTTCCCCTCCACAAACTCAGTCCAGCTGTCCAGGCTCTCGATGGGGTTCACAGCGTCCTGAGCGGTCACCTCCTTCCAGTCTCGGCACTGTGGCATGCCATCCCGCTGCTGCCGCCTCCGGCTGCCAGGGATGAGGAGGGACAAGGGTAGGTCAGGAATAAGGAAGGGAAGACATAATGGGGGACGGGGATAGGGTGTCACACCTTTGTTATGTCAGACGTCTCACACCACAGAGGGTAAGAGATCCCCCTTAGGTCTGGGACTAAGGACAACGAGGGGGTAGAACATTGTTATAGCCCTGCAATCCTTCCTTCGCACAGACACTGTTCTGTCTGCCATGTGTCCTTCCTGCAAAGTCCATCTGGGATGTGCTCACCCAGCTTCTGGGAGGACCATAAGTCCCCCATCACTCTGCCCCATGAACCCCATCCCAGCCTTTTCCTCTCTTTTCTCCTAGGCATGCTCAGTTCTTCAGTCTTCTGCTGGTATGGGGCTAGACAAGATCTTGTGTGCCCCTATCTGAAGAGTGGGGAGGGGACATCCCAGGACTCAGTCATTTGGCTCGGAACGTAATAGTGGACCACTAGAAGGGGCAAACTTGGAGGTGCCAGTGTGAACTCCAGGCTATGTCTTTCACAAGAGTCTCTTAAGAGCCTTGAATGCTTCAGGCTGGCTCACAGGCCACTTCTCCTGAGCCTCCCCACTGATCGCTCTGGAGCCACTGCCCCTGGGCCAGCAGGTGGAGCTAGATTCCTTTCCGGCCTGGGTTCCTGGCTTCTGTTCATCCCCTCGCATGTAACCACAGAATCTTTCACTAAATGGCAAAGCTGTCACTCTGCTACTTGAATGTCCTTCATGGGTTCTGTAGTGCTTTCAAAGTTCCTGCTCATGGGACACCCTCTTCCTCCTCTCCTGTTCATTTTGTGTCTAATTTGTCTCTATCTAGAATGTCCTTCCAGGTTCTTTCTTTCTTTCTTTCTTTCTTTCTTTCTTTCTTTCTTTCTTTCTTTCTTTCTTTCTTTCTTTCTTTCTTTCTTTCTTTCTTTCTTTCTTTCTTTCTTTCTTTCTTTCTTTCTTTTTCTTCCTTCCTTCCCTCCTCCTCCTCCTCCTCCTCCTCCTCCTCCTCCTCCTCCTCCTCCTCCTCCTTCTCCTCCTCCTCCTTCTCCTCCTCCTCTTCTTTCTCCTCTCCTCCTCCTCTCCCTCCTCCTCTCCCTCCTCCTCTTCCTCCTCCTGTTCCTCCTGTTCCTCTTCCTTCTCTTCCTCCTCCTCCTCCTCCTCTCCTCCTCCCTCCTCCTCTTCCTCCCCCTGCTCCTCCTCCTCTCCTTTTCCCTCCTCTTCTTCCTCCTCCTCCTTCTCCTCCTTCTTCTTCTACTGGTTTTGGATGTATGTAGCTAAGGATGACCTTCCTGACACCAGTGCCTCTACTTCAAGTGTTGGTACGCACCACCACACCTACCCAGCTCCACTAGCCCTTTTGACTTTGAGCTGGGTGCAGGGAGCAGGTCTCATTTGGGCAGGCTTTATTGCTTACAGCTTTGAGCTTGGGAAATGTGTCTCCCTTCTCTGGTCCTGTTTCCTCACCTATAAAGGGATGCCATGGTTGAGCTAAGATCTTGTGTGTAGAAGAGAATGGGATGTGGTGGGGACAATACTCACAGACTGCGCTGGGCAAACGTCTTGCAGGGTGTCCAGGGCCTCCAGTGCCATTGGACACTGAGGGGTTGGGGTACCCCATAGGCGGTGCAGGTGAGGGTCTGGCGGCTGTGGCGGGAGTAGATGCTGGGTGAGGAGGCTTCTTTTTCGTGGATGTGAGGAGGCACTGTGGCATAAAGCAAACATCCAGTCAGCTGGTCCCTGTCACTAACCCCCCACCCTGGGACCCATCCCTTCCCCCATCATTCCAGGCTATACCATTCACCACCAGCTCCAGACTGATGTTTTGCCTCAGACCAGCTGCAGAGTTCCACAGGGCGAGAGTGTAGACCCCTGCACTGGCCTCGGTCACCTCTTTGAGCACCAGAGCGTGTGGACTGTGGCGCCCAGTCACTGCCTTTTTGTCCTTGTACCTGGTGGAGGAAGGGAATTCAGAAGCTATGGGGACCAAATGCTAGCTTTAGGCTTGAATTTTCAGGCCCTCCAGTGAGAGTAGCTCTCAGTTTCCTGTTGGTCACCAGAATCTTTAATGATCAATCTAAAATACCTGATGGCACCAACAAGAACAATTTTGTCTGAGGATGCCATAATAAATCCTATACTTTGCATGCTAATTAAAAATAAAGAAACCAAGACAAATAGAATCCCAAATACCCAATGCTCAAGTCCCTCCTATAAAGCCACATAAACTTTTCCACATAAGCTATAACACCTCTCTATATACTGTAAAATCATCTTGAGATGACATGGAGTCATCTTGAGTATCTTGAGATACTCATATGTTATATTTCATAAAACCTTGTCATCTTCACATGCTCAGGGACTGTGCTAAAAACAAAAGGTCCAGATACGTTTTAGAGGATATTTTCCATCCAAGGTTCATTGACCCTGTGGTTGCAGAATACACTGATATGAAGGGCCACACATACTGCTGTAGATAGGAAGAGAAGGCCATGTTGCCTTTCTTGATAGATCAGGCTAGAGGAAGAGGCCTCTCCTGTGCTAGACCAAGAAGGGCAGCAGGAGTATGGGATGGTGGACAGAGTCCCTGGTTTGAGAAAAGACAGATAAAAGCTCTGGACTGGGCTGACTTATGTGGTGAGCCCTGTCACTGACCTTCAGGACCATCATGAAGTGGCACTTCAAGACTCAGCCCTAAATCCTCTGACACCCTCCTCCCCACCAGTGCACACCCTTCGGGCAGCCACACCCTTTTCTGTGATCTTGGCCTAGGAACTAGGGAGGCAGGTTCTCAGTTCACCCCATGGAGTTTTTCCACACCTGCTGGGTGAGCTTCAGCTGACATCAACACCCTCAGTGGGCCCTGTCTACTTTCTCAGTGTATATCGATGAGGGAAGGAACAGCAACAGCTTAGCACAAGGAATGTTAACTGCCTGCATCTCTGACACCTGCCTCTGGAAGCTTCAGTGAGTTCTCCAGACCTGGATCCTTCACACTGCCTGCCCACCTCCCTCCCTCCCTTCCTCCCTCCCTCCCTCCCTCCCTTCTCCCTCTCTCCCTCCCTCCCTCCCTCTCTTCCTCCATCACTCTCTTCCTTCCTTTCTTTAGATCAAACCCAGGACCTACACTCCTATCTGGAACACTGGGTTTAATACAAGTATCTGTTGGTTGATTATCCTCTCTCTGAGCTGTGAGCTTCAGTGAGGACAGGGACAACTCACTGCTGTATCCTGTTTACATAATACCCCACTGGGCATGTGTGATCACTCTAGGTCTCTGCTGCAAGTGTAAGCAAACGCCTCATACCCTAGACTCTTCCTGCAGCCTGAGTCCTGGGCTTCCAGGCCCGCCCGCCCCCCATAGGCTAAGCCTTGACTCTGTGTCCCTGAAAAGGGACATCTCTTGGGTAAAAACTCTCCTAAGCCTCAGTGTCTTTATTTGACAACTGTAGGAATTGCAAAGGCTCGCTGAAATAGTGCCTGCACCTTGCTGGGTACGCTGGGCTAAAGACCCAGCCTGGCTGTCTGTCCACTAGACCTTCCATTCATTGACTCAGAATAATCCCAACATGGAGCCACTTAAACCGTGGTCACCTGTGAGACTGTGATGAGTCCACACGCGCTGGGACAGCTGCACACTTCTGAGAGGAAGAGAAGAGTCAGAGAAGGTAGATATGTGACTGTGGAAAACTGTGCTGAGAGAAAACTCAGTTCTGCTGGCCTTGGAGGTCAGGGGACTCTGTGACTCTCTCTCTCTCTCTCTCTCTCTCTCTCTCTCTCTCTCTCTCTCTCTTTTTTTTTTTTTGAGACAGGGTTTCTGTTTAGCCCTGGCTGTCCTGGAACTCACTCTGTAGACCAGGCTGTCCTGGAACTCAGAAATCCGCCTGCCTCTGCTTCCCAAGTGCTAGGATTACAGGCGTGCGCCACCACCGCCCGGCCTCTGACTCTGCGACTCTTAAGAGTTGTATTTATGCTAGCTCCATCAGTGTCTCTAGGACTTCCCTGTAGGGCTCTGATACTGTGCCATGTGGTGCTATATGGCTCAAAGCTATGACCTTAGATGGAGGGTTTGGGGAGCCACAGGCTAATAACTGAGCCTTCTCAGAAGCCAGCTTCCAACCTATGGCCCGTGGGTTCTGGCTGAGGACCTTTGGCGCCTCTGTTTGTCCTGGCTCTGGAACCTGTTTACCAAGTGTGAGGTGCCTCATGCTTGGAAAGGCAGGGCTACTCTGGGTTGACAGGAAGAGACAAAACAGGAGTTCCTGCCAGGAGACCTGGGGCTCAGGTCGGGATGCTTGTACATCTTCTGGGCCATTTCCTTATCTGTACAATGCAGACAGGGGCTGCAGTAGGATTAGAGCGTAAGGGAGGCCTGAGGCTTTGCACTGTCTTTGGGAGAAAGGGTCCCCTCTGTGCCCTGGCCATACCCTGTAGGAAAAGCCCCACTCTCAGTTCTCCCACAGGCCTCTCGGTACCATCTAGCTCAGAGCCAGGCTCCATAACAATTTATCGGTCTTATGATATCTCAGATCTGTGTTTCAGAAGGTCCTCAGAGAGGAGCTTTTATAAGAAGGGAGCCCAGAGGACTAGCCACTGCAGAGCAGGCCCCGAGTTTGCTCCTGTGTGGAGATCCAGCTAGCAGAGCCTTGCAGAGTCTGAGGGGGTGTAAGAAGCAGGAATATAAAACCCCACACTGACAATCACGCCCCACATACCAGATCTGGTGTGTAAAACATTCTGTGCTTTAGCTGCTCCTGGGCTTAGATTTTCCTAGCCGAGTATATGCATTCCCTTTAGGGGCTCCATTTAGCGAGGGTCCCACCTGAGTTTCAGGGTACTTAGCCCCTGATGAGCAGGGATAAATCCTCTTTTGAGATTTAGCGCTGCTGATCTGATGGGGAAGGACATAGCCCTTTTCATTCTTTGGCCAGTCCTTGTGTTAAGCCTGGCAGGGCAGCAAGGGGAGGGGGCCCAGGCTGTTACCATTGGAACTCCGGTGGGGGATAAGCTGCCAGCTTCACAGGCAGCTTCACCAGCTCGTCGCCAGCTGTGGCCTCCAGGACCGGCCCTTTGAGCCACTCGACACTGATGAAGGGCTTTTCTGCCAAACAGGAGACATGAGTATAAACTTGGGGCTAACCTCCGCCAGGCCTTCCCAGCCTCTCCCCCTGCAGTCTGGAGCTTCGCTGGCTGTCCAGCTGGTAGGAGCTGGGCAGGGCTTCCCCTCAGAGCCCTTCCTTCCTTCTGGCTGGCCCCTGCTGCTCAGGTGCATCATGACCTCTGACCCACACTGCATAAAGACCCTTGCTCTCCAGGTTCCATGATTCTGGACCCATCCCATCCCATGCCGAGCGCAATGACCTCAGCCTCCCAGGTCATACCGTGCACAATGACCTCTGTGCTTTCCTGGAACTGTTGAATCCCATTGTTGGCCTTACACACATAGGGGCCCAGGTCGTTCTGGCTGACATTGTGGATGGTCAGGATGCTGGAGAGTTCTGTGTGGGTCTGCTGGGATCGCCGCTCAGGTACCCACTTAGCCCGCTCTGCCTGCCACACCCAGGGGGAAGCCCAGGGTCAGCAGGCAGGCAGGCAGGGACAGACCTAACCTGGCAAAGGCACACACCCCTGCCCAAACATAAGCAGCTCTGGATGCCCAGTTTCAGAGTTTGCTTTGGGATAGGAAACTTCCCCATCAATCACTTGGGTTCCTGAGTCTGTATCTCCTCCACACAGAGGCACAGGGAGCATGGACATGGTGACTCCCAGGGGTGACACTGAGGACAGGGCTATGGGAATAAGGAACCTGGCAGAGCAGCCAACCTTACCTGCTTCCCTGGATAATCCCAGTCGAAGGTGACACCCGAATCGAACTCAGCCCACACTGTACAGTTCAAAACCAGCTTCTCTCCAACCAATAACTCCAGTGACTTCTTGGGGTACAGCTGGATGTCATAGAGCTCATTGCCTGGTGACACACACAGTGTCACCTCCCACACTCCTCATAGGCTAGTACATGCAGAGAGCAGTGGGTGGTAAGACTGTCCATGATACCAACAGCCCCGTGACTGGGAACTAGTACAATGAGGTCTTATGTCTACCCTGTTCTTCTTGGGGTACAGAGAATGATGACTAGGTGAGATAGAACTAGCGCCCCCTACCTGTGATATGCACGAGGAAGGGATTGGAAAGGAAGTCCTGGCCTCTCCACGTGGTCTCGCACTGCAGGTACAGGGCATCGCGCAACAGTAGAGTGGGCACTTGCATGCCCCGGCGGTCATCCCACAACACCTCCTGCCCATCAGGGTGCAGCACTGAGTTTTGCTGGAGGGACATAGTGATGGTCAGCTGCCTTTCCCAAGGATGGCACAGGAGGGTGTGGTCCTGGGGTCAGGCAGGGGTGGGGAGGGAATATTACCGAGCGCAGTGTGATGTTGAGGCCAGGAATGGACACCAAGCAGGGCACCCACATGGAGTCCTTCCTGTTGACCAGGAGCGTGCCAGGCTTGTTGATGAAAGGCTGTGCAAAGTCTGAGGAGATGGATTAGGAGCTGGGTAAGGAAAAAGCTCAAGGAGTCTCTGGCTCGTGCTGGGGGTGGGGGAAGAATAAGGGAGCCCTGTGGGTCGGGGTGGTGAAGGTTTAGCTTGCGGCTTCTGTGTGGAACAGAGTAAGGCCCCGTATTCACTCCTGCTAGCCTGGTGTCAGCGGGGTGGAAGTGGGGTGAAGGCCCCAGGTCCTCCCTCCAGGACTCTGCCCAAGATAGGCCTTACCTCTTACGAACACATAGGTGCTGGCAGCTGTGGTGCCCTCAATCCGGGCCTTGATGTACTTGTAGTAGCAGTGGTAACTGCCCGTGTTGTTGACGTGAGTCTGGGCCAGCAGTAGCACCTTGCAGTAGGGCCTAGCTTCTGTGCCTTCGCAGTCTTGCACAACCCTTGTGTCTTCACTGTCCTTTCCACCCGTGCTCAGTATCTTCTGGGCCCCTGGCCAGGTCCACTCGAGGGGGTGCTGCCCCCTAGCAGAGAATAGGAGATGTCAGGGTCTCTCCAGATTTTACCTAAGCTTCCAGGGTGTCTCCCTTGAGGGCTAAGAGTGTCCACCCATCCTTATCTCTTTCCAAGGAAGAGTAATCCAGGATTAGGGTATACCCCCCAGGTCCACACCCCCTTCCCCCCAGCCTTTGACTCTCTGCCTGGTTCTTGCCACTATGAATGAATAGGCTGATAATATGGGCCTCGGCTAACAGCTGATACTGTGAGGAGGCCCAGGGCTAGTGACAGGTGGCTGGGAATGGATGTAGGTGACTAGAGGAAAGGGAAGGCTAGGTGAGTGCAGGGTGTCTGTCTGTACCTCTTCTGGGAGAGCACACCCTAGGACTTCTGCTCAGCCTCTAGGGCTCTCTGTCCTGGGGAGGAGTGGCCTTCTGTTTCTTCGGCCAGCCACCTCTTGTCCTAGTTTCATGAAGTGCAAGGTGGGGAGGAGCCAGTACCTGCAGGATATGGATAGGCTGTCCCCGGTGTCAATCACATATGAGTCCTCTGTGATGTTCAGGATTGGAGGGGTCATGGAGTAGCCGTTTGCCAGGCCTGGGGTGAAAGACACAGTTACTAAAGAGCTACGTCATGGGATCACGTGACAGCTCCTTCCCTGTCCAGGCACAGTTGGGTCTTCTGGGATACTGCCTCAAGGCAGGGCCAGCCTAGTGTCTTTCAGTCTGCATAGCCTTGTCTCCCTATGTGCAGTTTGACCACAGCCCCAATCAGAAGGTCTCATGACAGCTACCGATCTCCATCACAAACTGTTCCTTGCTCTGGTCAAGGCCACCAGTCCCCATCACCACCCTATTGCTGGCTACAGACTGAGTCCAATCTCAACTAACCATGACTGCTTCCCTGAACTTTGACCCTAAGTGAGCTGAACTGCTGGCAGGAAGCAGGAAGAGGAGGAACCTCCAGGTTAATTCATATGGGATGAGGGAGTAAGGGATTGGGGAAAAGATTGAGTGTGTGGAGTGCCCAGAGCCGTGCCTGAGACCCACCTCCCTCCTGAATCCCACATTTATACCTACTGCTTATCACGAGTTCATGTATCCTACCTAGACCTGCACCCTACCTTGCCCTCTCCCAGGTCCCTGACAGTTCCTTTCTTCATAGTTTTTAGGCTCTGCAAGCTTCTCCTTCCCCTGCCTGACTGTCTGAGCCTCCTTTGGGTTCTGCCTGCCTCGGTCTCTTCCACGCCCTCAGGCCTCCTCATGGTGCTTCCCCCAATATGCACAAATGAGCCTGCTTGAGCTGGTGAAACTCACCTTCAGCATCCCGTGACTAGGCTGAGTAGGTGAGGCTCTGTAGCTCACATGGTTCTGTACCCACCATCCATCTCCCAGTAGGGTGTGTACCTACACATGCACATGCGTGTGTCTGAATGTGTGTACAAGAGAGGTCTTCAGTGTAAAGGCATCTCTTTGTATCTCACTGTGCAGATATGCATGCCTTTCAGTCATATGTGCTGCTTAAGCTCTGTGCACAAGTGTGCCTGATTGTGCATCTCTGACATGTTCTCAGTTGCATATACATGCCCTTGATGGGGTGGAATCCTGATGGGGGGTAATGGGGAGCATGGCCTGGAGGAGGTCTGGGCCTGGAAGTTCAGCAGATGCATCCTGCCAGGATCATCCTGAGACAACAGGAAGGGAGGACTGTGTGGCTGGAGGCCCAGGGCTGTGTCCTGTTCCTCCCCATAGTCCCTGTCCTCCTGGGGTGATGGTCACAGACCACTCTCCTGCCCCTAGCCTCCTTCAGTCCTTTAGGCCCTTGGGGTTTGGAGCAGGCTGTTTTGTTCATTGGCCAGTGCTGTGGTTCTAGGTTCTTGCCTTATAGTTAGTGGGGGTAGAGGGGCAGAGCCTAGATTATCTCACTTTGCATGGTTCTATGCACCCTGATCACAAGCCATCTGACCGAGTGGTATGGTGCCAGGAAAACACACTCCACACACCATGGTCTCATTTTAGCATTATGCACACAGCACGGCCTTCAGTCAATGCCCACTGGTCTTCTGGTTACAGTTTGTAGCTATTTCCCCTCTTCTGCCCTAGCACCTCCCAGGCAAACCTGCCTGGGGCCTTATTAATTCCATAGTCCCATGGTTCAGTCAGTGAAACTGAGGCCTCAGCTGGACTGAGGTACTGGCCAACCAAGGTAGCTGCTTCCCTGGATAGCCACTGTGACTGCTGCCAAGGTCTCCCTTTTGTACTTAGGTCTTGATGCCCAGGCCAGCAGCCCTGGCCGTGGGACACAGCTTGTTCTGAGGTTCTGAGGTGAGACATGTCTGGACTCTTCAGACTGCTAAGTGGGTACCTGACCTCTTGGACATGTCTGAGAAGACTTCTACTGTTGTGGGACAGAGCTTGCAGAAGGCTCAGCTTCAGGGAAATCAGGGAAGAAGGACTCCCAAGAGGGCCTCTGTGGAGGCAGGCTCTGTCTTTTCTAAGGTTCTACAATACAGCACGGGGCAGCCCACCTGCTGGTCGCTCCTTGTCCCTCTGGCTGTAGCCTAAGGGGCACAGGGCATCGCAGCTAATCTGTTTCTCTGTATAGCCCTGGCTGTCTTGGAACTTGCTCTGTAGACCAGGCTAGCCTCACACTCAGAGATCCCCCTACCCCTGATTCCTGAGTGCTGGGATTAAAGGGGTGTGCCACCACTTCCAAGCAGCTACTCTGAAGTAAAAGGAGGGTTCCTCCCCACCTTGCTAAGCACCAAAGAAACAAATAAGGCTATCCTAGGTAGACAGCTGGGCAAACATGTAGGTGATTGAGTGGATGGTGGTCTATAATCTGAGCTACAGAAGGAAGTTGTGTCTTGGGCATGGGTCATGACCTGTGGGAAGCGAGGTCAGGGTGAAGGTGGCATGTGGCATAAGACGAGAGCTAAAATGGCCACTACCCATCTACCTTGGTCCCATCTAGGAGAGAGGGCATTCCCCCAGCGATGTTGGGCATGCACATCTGTGTGCACTCCTGGAAACTGCTAGTTGGTTGCAGAGCTGTGGCAATTGGAAGCCCAGCTTTCTTTGGTGGCTCTTTTGCTTCTACAATACAGCACAGGGGCAGCCCACCTGCTGGCCGCTCCTTGTCCCTTTGGCTGTAGCCTAAGGGGCACAGGGCATCACAGCTAATCTGTCCTGCAGTCTGGGACATTCCCATTTCCTTCCCTTCTGGGGATATCCCTCTTTAGTCTAGTTCAATATTTCCCTTCCCTAGGGAGCAGTCACCATCACACAGGCTTCCGCCTTGTCCCTCTCAGGGGCTCCTGCTGTTGGAACACTAATTAGCTTTAATTGTGGCTTTCATTTTTCTAAACTCCAAATAGGAGATGCACAACAAAGCTCCAGAAGATGGATTTCAGAGTGGCTGGTGGATAGCAGACGGAAAGAGGATGAGACAGAGGATGGGTCGTCCGGTGAATAAATGGGATGGATGGGAGACTGAGCTGATGGATGGATGGAGTGTGAAGATGGATGGGTTGAATGGATGGGTCAATGGAAGAGGGTGGGTAGACAGATGGATGGAAGCAAATGAGGCTGTAGCAGCCTCTTCCCCATCCATACTGTATACCCCAGAGTGGGAATTCATCCTAATTAAGACTATCCATCCTGTTTCCTCTGGCTTATATGAAACCTGACTGAGGACATGGCTTCCTCTGCTGGGTTCTCCAACCCACCCCATATCCCAGGTGGAGATTGCCTCTGGGCCACTCCCCCCTCCCTCTAGCAGCCCCTGGAGGCTCGTGCTTTTGATGGCACCAAGTTCTCCCCACTAAAGCTGTCATCAGCTTCTCCAGGCTCATTTCCTTTCATTCTCTGCTGACTACAGCTCCTGGCTCACCATCCTCCCCACCCCCAACTCGCGCCATTCTCCGTGACTTCAACATCCACAGGACAACTCCCTCTCCCTCAGCTCTGAATCCTCTCCTCCTCTCTCCCTCAGCCTCTGGCTTCCGGGGGCACACCCTGGATGTGGTCACCACTCGAGATCGCGCCATCCCCGGATGCCTGTTACTCTGTTTCCTTCCTTTTCCTTCTTCCTTTCCTTCTTGCTCAGGTGTCCTTATCCACCACTGATAAATTTGTCACCTTCATCAAAAATATCCACCACCCCATGTCTTCTCCTGGCTCCGCCCTTGTCCGGGTGCAGTGGAGACCCACAGCCGATCACCCGGATTGTCCTTTTGCCTATAATTCTCAGTTTGTGGATACCACATTCCAGAGAAGCTCAGCCTTGCTTCACAAAGCCCTTCTTACTGGCCATGTCCCATTCATTTCACTCCTTGCAGACTGAGTAGTCCTTGTTAATATGGCCCAGAATGTTCTTTCCTTCCTCAACTTTGAGCATTCACAAGTAAAGATGGGATGCTTTACTGTCCTTCATCTGAAGCCCTCTTAGAAGAACCTCATGGGCCTCTCCACACCTGCTCTCACAGCAAGCTCTCTGCTGTACCCCAAATGCTAATGCCCTAGACCCAAATCTCACACAATTCATTTCTCTTCTGATTGTCAGTCTTTATGGGAAAACATCCCATCTTCATACAAGAAATCCAGCAAAGCAATTCTCCGCTTGCTTCTGGCTACTGTTTCTTTTTAATATTC
The DNA here is from genome assembly GCF_947179515.1 of Apodemus sylvaticus. Taxonomy (NCBI): domain Eukaryota; kingdom Metazoa; phylum Chordata; class Mammalia; order Rodentia; family Muridae; genus Apodemus; species Apodemus sylvaticus. The sequence continues at coordinate 75,155,763 of NC_067481.1, forward strand.
CCTCCCTTCCTCACCCTGTTTGCGCCTCTGGAGTGCAGCCCACCATTAGTGACTCCCACACCACAGATATGCTGGCATCCAGGGTGCGTGCCTGCTCCTGTGACCTCACTCTTTGTCTTCTTTATTGTCCTCTGCCCATGGCTGCCTGTTCCTTTTACTCTCCCTTCCCTATGCTCTCTCTTCTAAAGGTCCAGATAATTAAAAGAAAATCTGTATCTTCAGCTCAGATCACTTCTCTCAACTCAGCTAAAGGAGTCCAGATGCACAGTGGGTTTAGCCCTGCAAACACTCCAACTTTCATGTTCTTCATCTAGAGCCAGACTTAGACTCCTTCATCCCCACCAGAGGCTTCTTCTAGAGTCTCAGTGTCTCCAAATGGGGACACCATGAATGGCCACTTCTCTCTAGGATGCATACCATAATGCCTGGTATGTCCCATGCACTACAGTCTGTGCTCACCTCTGGGGTCCTACTAGCTACATTTGTCCCCCCCAAATGGCATCCTGGGCATGCTTTTGTCTTCCAAAAGATTTCCTCCATGCATTTGTTATTAAGACACACACACACACAGACACAGACACACACACACACACACACTGAGAGGATAGAGAAACAGCTCAGTGACTAAGAGAACACTGCCTACTCTTCCAGAGGACTAGGTTTGATTCCCAGGGTCCACATAGTGGATCATAACCACCTGCAACTCCAATTCCAGGAGATCTGATATGTTTTGGCTTCTGTGGGCACTAGGTATGCAAGTGGTGCACAGCCACATGTAGGTGAAGCACACAAAGACATAAAAATCACACACATACACACACACTCACACACACATATATAAAACATAAAATATACTTTATAATATATACTTACATTGTATATATACATATACATGTGTGTCTCACAAGGAAGTCATATCACATGTGTACTTGAATCTGTTCCTGTGACTTTGTACTAACTTTCTGGGAAAATTCCTGCTGGAGACCTAGTGTCTGCTCACCTTCGCACACACAGCCAACTCCCACCTCACATCCGCATCCTCCAGCCTCCGTCTTGTTCAGCAGCACACCACACTCATTCCCACTTTATGGCCACATCTGTCATCCACGCAAGTTTTCTCTTTATTCTTTGTGTATCTCCAGGCCACAGCTGAGATGTGACCTCCTCGCTCTTACAAAACCCAAGTTCCTTTTTCAGGCTCCACTTCAGCCTCATGTTTGCTATGAGGGATTGCAAATGTTTGCTTGTCTCTGCCTTCCATTGTCCTGCTCCATTAGCCGTAAGTTTCAATGGGTAAGGACCAAGTAAGTTCTTTCTATTCCCTGCTGAAGCCTAGTTCAGCACCTGGTATAATAGATACATGCTTAATAGATGGGTGGGTGGAAGGATGCGTGAATAACAGGACAAGTGGATGGATAGATAGGCTGAGGTGAGGAGAGATGGATGATTAGATGGTGGTAGGTAGATAAAAGATTGTGGGAATAGATGTGTGGATAAACTGGTGAATGGAAGGACAGACAATGGATTGATAGGCATAGTTGGAAGGATGAATGGATGGATGTGTTGATGGATGGATAGATGGATGGATGGATGGATGGATGGATGGATGGATGGATGGAAAGATGGCTAAACAGATTACATTGTATTTATTGAGCCTGGAACTAAGTAACACCTTGTTCCATTGCAAAAGATGCTTCCCGGTAGAAGGGTCAGGAGAAGCTTGAGATTACTCAACATCTGGACCCATTTGGGCCTGAGGGCTGCTGTGTTCAGAGGCTCCATGCCCGCCCAACCCCCACATGCAACCCTGCAAAGGGTGCATCCTTCCTGCCTGGCTGTTGTCTGTCTCTGCTGTCCTTCCTTTCCCGAAGCAGGAAGCACTGTCATCCTGGCCTCTGCTGCGCTCCCCCTGCCTTCCTGTTCCTGACTCGGGAATTGGCTTCTTCCTCTCCGAGGCCAGCAGAGCCCTGGCCCCCAAGGTTGCAGCAGAGCAGTAGAGGCCGGCGCCAGGCTGGGGTCAGCAAGGCCAGAGCGCACACCTCCTCTTCTCTGTGCTGTCAGCAGTCCTGGGGGGCACCTTCCATCTTTGAGTCACGGAGACCTTGGTGTCAGGCTCAAGAGACTGCAATGCAGCCACTCCCAGGGCAAAGCTGGCTTCTAGCTGCGGGCCAGGCAGGTGGCATGGAAGACTTTTGGCAGATTAAGGACTGAGCACTGGCCTGGTCAACAGCATCTCACTTAGTAATCACAAGAGCCTCAGAGGGAGGGGAGGATCCTGAGTCCAGTCAGTAATGGGGAAACTGAGGCAGCAGGTAGCAGTTTTAGGACAGTCCAGTCTGAGCCTAGATCCATCCCTGCTTTGGAGCCTAAGGCAGTAGGCAAAGATGCTCAGGCCAGAAACTGTGTCTTCCCCTCCTCTGAATCCCTCATCTAAAGCCTTAGGGACCCCCGCTCAGATGGAAAAGCCTGTGCAGGAAGCCATGTGGTCCTGAGCTGCAAGCTTCCTCCCTCACTCCTCTTCTGTTTCCTGTTCATCTATTTATTTAGTTTGATGGCCCAGTTTACAGCTAGTAAATCCCATTAAAGGGCTGATCACCCCCCCCCCTTTCCTTTTCAGACAGGGTTTCATGTAGCCAAGCCTCGCCTTAAATTCTTTATCGTCTTGCCTCAGCCTCCCAGGTGCTGGGATCACAGGCATGTACCACCATACGCAGACAAGACACATTTTCAAAAGCATCTTCCTGGAAAAACAGGGAAAAGACAACCTAACCCAAGAACATCTGGGAGACAGTGAGGATTCTTTCTCTATTGTGGATGTCTCTGGACTGGGTGTGTCCCTTAGTCTTACCTGGGTGGTCCCAGAAAGAGGATGGAAAGGACATATGAAGGATGTCTATAGGAAGAGATATAAGACAAAGAAGCCGGGAACCAAGGGAAGGGATGGTCATCTCCTTGATAAATGAGTCCAGGAGCTATGCTAGGACTCCAGTGGGTAAAAAGTATTGTTTTTTTTTTGTTGTTTTTTTTTTTTTTTTTTTTTTTTTTTTTTTTAGGGCAGGCTGGAGGTGTTTGGGGGAGCTGCTACACAGGTTCTGGGGTGGGCCAAGGCATGACAGGGTACACCTTTGATGATCTTCCTCACTCTCACCCTAATGTCTCTCTCTCTCTGTCCCCTTTTGTCACTCTGAGCACGTGTCTTACTCCTCAATGCCCAGAAGCCTCCATGGCCTTTAGCCCACTTCTAAGCACAGAGGGACATTGCTGCTTCAGGACCCTGTCCCTGGCTCCCATAGGCCATCTGGAGCTGTGGACGTCCTCAGTCTGGCTCTATTTCCTGAAAGGTCGAATTTCTCCACTGGTCTGTCTGAGTACATCAGGCTGGCCCATCCCTTGCCTGGCTTCAGGCAATGTCTTCTGGCTGCCTTGTCTACACCTGGAGGATTACCGCTGCTCCACGGCCTGTACAGCTTCCCTGAAAGGGAGGCTTAAAGTAACCCTTGCAGCCCAGCCCTGACCTGCAGCTTAAGGATGGCTTGTGTCATGCGATAGAGCCTAGAGTTGAGATGTTAGCAGCTCACTTCTAGGTCCCCAGGTCCAGTATGGCTGACAAGGAATGCTAGCAGGAGCTCTGCCCCTGGGCTGACTTGGAAAACAGGCTTGCCGGTGTTAGAGCAACATGGACTCTCTAGGCAGCTATGCCCAGGAGGACAAAGATGGTCAGGCTGCAGACTACAGACAAGCTGTGACGGAATGTAAGGAGACATAGCTGGCTGGGTTGAACTCAGGTTCTAGGGTGTTGCTCTCAGGGCTGCCTCTGTGTACCCCCAGCCACTGGGCCAATGAAGACTCTTGGCAGGGAGATGGCGGGAATGTTCTAACCTAGAGTCCTGAGCTGACCGACATTCTGTGCTTCTGAGCTCAAGGGTCAAGTTGTCATCAGTGTCCCATTTCCCACCTGTAGGACAGGAGCTGCCAGGGGTAGAAGGTGCTGCCTTGGCGGGTATGCTTGGAGCTAGCTGGTTCTTCACCACAATTGGACCAGATTTCAGTCCCTCCCCTGACTCCCTCTAAGCTCCATATTGTCCCCTTGTGAGGTACAGATTCCTCCAGAGATTACTATGAGTGGCAGACCACAAATACCGCAGGGCATTGACAGAACCACTACGAGTTTAGAATACGTAGTGACTGACTCATGGCTACTATCTCCTGCTGAGTGCTTGGCTGTGGCTGCTTTGTTGGCCAGTCTTTCTGTGTTGAGTCAAAGCATGCAGGGAGGGGGCTAGGGACAGCCTTGCTCCACGGGGACCAGGGAGAGTGTTTTTGTGAGCTGATCTGGGGTTCGTAGACCTATTAGGAAATGATCTACCCATATGTAACTTTGAAAATCAGGTAGATGGAAGAGAGAATTATGTGGGTGGCAAAGTCATAGAAAAAGGTCCAGGCCCCATCTTCTCTGGTCAGTGGCATACCTTGGGGACTTCAACCCTGTTTTGTGCTCCATGGTCCTCCTCTACTGCTCTCCTGCCTTTCTGTCCTGGTGGGACCCTTAGCCCTCAGACCTAAACCATGTCTAACATCCACAGGACAAACAGGAGCCTGGGAACACACAGACGTCCACTCATCTGATGAACAAGAGTTGAAAACACGCACTTCCTCAGGTTGGCAAGGATGTGGAGAAGCAGCGGCTCATGCAGCAATAATAAAAAATGTTCACACACTCTGACCCCCCCAAATTCTGCTTATGCTGATACATCCTGTTACAACAATAAAAGCAAATGCGTATTTAGCACTTTCTGTGCACCCAGGGGGGAGGCGGCACCATGCTGCTCACACACCCTATTCCCATCTATATGCTCATCTTGCCACTTAGGTACTATTACCATTACTTAGGTACTCCACTATTGCCATTGTGGAGAGGGGAAACTGAGGCACTTGCCTGACAATTCATAGCTAGTAACAGATCAGATCGCCTTTGGGGTCAGGGTTATGCCACCTTCATGGATGTCAGTATTACTTGCATGTCTGCGAGCCTTCTCCTGCTTATCCTCCATCAGCTTAGGCCCGTGGCCCAATGACAGCTGTTCTGCCAGTTGTCGGTAACCACGCTCATCTCCCACAGCTAATGGGTCTCTGTATCATACCTGTTCTCAGAGCTAAAATAGGCTTTGTAGACCTAGTAGGAACTTGCTCACTCAGGAAGAAGGCAACGAGGATAGAATGACAGGAGCTCTAAGTCCAGTCCCTCCTCTCCTTGTCATGTTGACAGTGAATTTTGAACACACAGTTCAGATACCTTATAGAGCTGGACTCTCTCTATTCTCCCTCCTGTCCACTCGGTCATCTGGACTAACTCAGGGCACTAGCCCTGAGCCCGCATCTTTCCATCTGCACAGCAGCCAAGGTGATCTTGCTGGAACACAACTCCCTCTCTGGATGAAAAGGCCTTTTGCTTCACTACGGCTTGGATGCAAAACAGGCACTCTTAGCTTCCTGCTCACCCACGTTGTCCCTCTCCAGCCCTGGAGATGGTGTCTTCCCTGTGTCATCTTGGTGTGACAGTCCCTTCCTCTACTTTGAGGCATTAGCCCAGTGCCTCTTCCCCACTGAAACTTTCTTCACAGCCCCCCCCCCAGTGCCCCCCATATTTGTTTGCAGCTTCTTGGTAAGTTTGGTTTCTCAGTCTTAAAGTTCCTTGGTTTAAGGTTGGGGACTTTCAATTTTGTTTCCAGTGTGGTGGCTTCAGAGTGTCCCTGTGAGACAAACTGGGTTTTTGATTAACCTCTGGCTGGCTTTGGGGGAACAGTATGTATTCTGTAGGTATCTGCAGAGGGGAGGAAGTGGCACCTGGCACAGTGAAGGGGCTGTCCACTGAGGTGAGCATGCACCTTAGGTCAGAGCTAGACCTGGGAGAAATATAATGCCCATCACTGTTTGGGACATGCTGGGACCATCAAGGTGACAATGTCCGATGGGTCTACCTTGCCTCCTCCCCACTGCTGTCCTAACTGCCCCACTTGCCCTTTATCTCTTTGGTCTCCACGTTGTTTTGGAACAGACACCTGCTATTTTCTTGTTATAGCCAAATCACCCTGGCATCTAGCATCTCGTGAGCCATTTCACCCTTTTGGCTTTACTTTCCAAATCTCTAAAATGGGCACAATGATGTCTACATCTCAAGAGTAAGCTCTCCATATGCTCTGATGCGAAGCAATTTGATGAATCATTTTATACTGCATTGTATGGCTTATTCCTAGACACACCGTGTGTGTGTGTGTGTGTGTGTGTGTGTGTGTGTGTGTGTGCGCGCGCGCGCGCGCGCGCTTTTGGGGATGTGACTTAATCTATATGAACCTCAGATAGGAAAGCTTTGAATTTGTATGCTGGGTTCTTCCTAAGCCCTCCTGGAAGTCTGGAATCTGTACTCCTGGGCACACAGAGGACAGGAATGAGACCACACACTCTGGCAGACCCCTGTAACCCTCCAGGGGCCTATCTGAAGCAGGAAAGGCTCATACTGGGTTAGGAATACAGTGGGTGTAGGCCAGGCGACTGCAGGGTTATGGGGTGCCTGTGAGATTAAGTAAATGCAATCTGAGACTTGTGGGGCTGGGTGGGTGCAGGCTGGGTATCTCTTAGGCTAGGATGCCCTTGGATTCCAGAAGGAAGGGTCTGCTCCACTGGCTTATGTTTCGGGGTTTCTGGGAAATTCAGATCTGTGTTTCAGAGAGGCTCTTTGAGAAATCTTCATGGCAAACATCTGGAAGGTGCTGGACATCAAGGGTCAGGCATGGGGGCAGGAGCACAGGCTGCCTCTATACTCTGTTGGGGTGCTGGAGAGGATGGAGGGGACCCTAGCACGTGCTGAGCTGTGCCAGACAGTTGCCCAGGACCACCCTTGGGGCTAGGGCTTTGCTCATCAGCTGGCAGGACAAGCTACTTTATCACACAGCCCAGCTGGCTCAGAGGTGGCCCCCCAGCGCTGCTAAATCGGGGCCACCAGCTCCTGCCTCAGGAAGAGGGAAATGCAGGCAGGATGTCCTCTTTTGTGGCCGACAAGTCCTTTCCCATGAACCCCTGCTGACCTTGCCGTCCACGTGGCAGGGGGCTCCCCCACTTGCCACCAGGACTTGTGTCTGCCCAGGGACAGGGTGGCAGGCTGAGAAAGACTGGCAGGGGGTGTGGCTGCTAATGGCACCGCCCAGTGGGGCAGGGCATGAGCTCTGAGTCTCTGAGCCTCCTCCAGCAACGAAATACCCACACCTTCCTGCTCCCAGACGTGTCCCCTCAGTGTGACCGGAAAACTGAGATCCCAGAGGAAGCCAGTGTCTGAAAAGGACCGAAACTCAGCAATCCCTGGCTCCGGTTGGGACATGCTGGCTGCTTCTCTATCAGAGATGTCCGGACAGAGTGCAAGAGGATCTTTAGGGACATCTCCCCACTGCCTTTCCCTCCCAGGAGCGTCCGAAAAGCTGTCAGGTGAAAGCCAAGCCCTGACTACTGAGCGGTGGCGGAAAATGCCAAACCTTAAACTAGACACAGCGATCTTTTTTTGTTTCCTCCTCTGTGGTTGCCCTCCGGTCCCCACACTTCATTCCTTCCTTATCTGACCTGGTCGCGTGAACTGGAATCTTCAAGAAAGCCCACTTGATATGAAACATCTGGAGACCATGCTTCTCCACACCAGTTCCTTCCTCTCCCTGGGGTCCTCCCCAGGTGGATGACCTTATCATCCACCTGTTTAAGTCAGAGTCCTGGAGCACAACCTCCTCCCTCGTACTTCCCAGTGTCCACTTCACTTGTAGATTCCTGCCTCGCCTGGACAGTCATCTATGTCACCCCTACCAGCTCTTCTGTCACTCCCTAGCCAACTACCCCCAAGATCTAGCTAGCCTCATCTGACCATTCACTTGTCTCCATCTGGGCATTCCTGTCTCTGGGCATCATGCGAGGTGCTCCTCACCTTGCTCAGAATACCCTTTGCTGACATTCTGCAGACACCTTCTAGAAGCCACTAGATCAGTGTTTCTCAACCTGTGGGTTGTGACCCCTTTGAGGGGGTGGGCTCTGACGACTGACAGGGGTCACCTAAGACCATCTGCATATCAGATATTTACATTACAATTCACAATAGTAGCAAACTACAGTTATGAAATAGCAACTAAAATTATTTTATGGTTGGGTGGGGGTTGGGGGAGTGGGGTGTCATCACAACACGAGAAACTGCAGTCAAGGATCCGCAGTGTTAGGAAGGTTGAGAATCACTGCCTTAGATGGAGGTGACAACTGGCTTCCTGTGCAGCCCACGGGCAGTAGCTGGGTGTCTCTGAGCACGTTCATCTCCATGCTACAGAAAGCCAATGCCACATCAGACTGGCCCTTGGAAAACCCCTGCAGGATGGGGTCATGCCCCTGTCCTTCCTGCCATCCTGAGCAGGTGATTGTGTCTGTGTGTGTGTGTGTGTGTGTGTGTGTGTGTGTGTGACTGTAGCTGTGCAGAGCTACATTCTCTTTCCCTGATGGGCTGGGAAGTGTGCCAGACTGTTCACCACACTGTCTCAGGCCTGACTTTGATGAGGGATCAGGGCCCCTTTTGCTACACTGCTTCTGAGAGACCCTTACATTTCAGTCCCCAGAGCTCTGAGCTAGCACTGGAAAGCCACAGAAACCACTAGATCCCGTTCTCCTGAGCCTGGATCGTACCTAAGAGCAGGAATATCAGAGAGCTAGGCTGCCATGTTTGATATAACCACGGCAAGGCAAGACCATCATTAGATGAAGCCAGCAGACCCCTCTGTGTCACCTGCTAGCTTCCCTCCGGACTAAAGACCTGAAATGGAGTTTCTTGAATCTATCATCTGCCCTTTTCTACAGGGACCCTGCTGGGGTCAGATTATAGAACTAGATCAGGACACTAAGCGCTGAAGTCCAGCCCAAGTCCAGGAAGCCCCTCCGTGCCTATCCGCCTGCCCACCAGACACACATGGGAACACTGGTGCTCAGTGGGGAATGGAGATCTCAGGACATACATACCTTAAGGACTTCAGGCCACAGCTAAGACTAACGTGTGAGTCTGATGCCTCCTTTGAGGGCTTCATTTTAGGGTTCCCAGGCTTTACACAGGTCTTCTACTCCGATTTGCCTGCTCTTAGGGGGTTTTCTTTCTATACCCTACCCCGGAGCTATACATCTCCTCCTCTGCACTTAGAGGTTTATGTTCCTGTGGTAGCAGGTAGCATCCCCCACCAGGCTGGGAGCTCCTGGATCATCTTTCACCCAGGAGTGAGTGGGTCCAGGCTCAGGGAGGCTTGGTCTCTATTGACATTGGCAGCCCCCACCTCTACATGCCCGCCCACGCTAGGGCATCCTATCAAATGATCTCCTCTCCTTCCCTTCACAGCCCACGCGGTCATGGGGGCTTACTTCGAGGAACACATCCGCCTGTCCACCTCCCTTCGTTTCTACGGACCTCTGCTGCTCCTCACATCTCTGCAATGTACCTGTCTTCCTTTCAGACCACTTACCCCAGGATTCTAGCAATGGAGAGGGGGAAAAATTCGCACAGCTTACATTCCAGCCAAGCCAATGAAACCTCCTGGAGCCTCAGATACCTTTCTTGGCTGAATGTGGGAGGTCTCCTGGGCCCAGGGAAGTCTCATTCCTCATCCATCTTGTCCAGCTAGAGCTCTGTTTGCTTCTCCCACACGTTCAGTCCCTTAACAAACACATCCTGAACACTGGTGAGAAGTGTCATCCAGGGTTGGGGGCAGCGGAGCAAGAAAAGGGGCAGTCATCTTTCAGGGTCTACACAAAGATTCAATCCCACCTCGCTCAGCTCAGCTTCGCTGTTTGACGGTACAGGGTGCAAGCTGAGAGCGAGGCTCCAATGTCAAAACTTGCATTAATTAGTTCCCTTCCAGCCAGCTCTGCTCCCGAGGACACGTTTCCCTTATATAAAAAAGATTTCCCCCTTATATGTCATACTCTGTGGGACTAAAAGATGAAACATGCAAAGTCAATTTCCACGGCATACAAACATGCAGATTTCTCTCTCTCCGAGGTCTTTCAGCACGTCTCCATCAAGCATCAGGGGCTCTGTAATGACCCCGTCACCCTGGATTTCCAGGGACAGCAGCGGATGCCCGTCTCATCCCCTGCCTTATCCCCAGTGCTTCCTTCCTGGCCCCTCCACACAGCGCCTCTGCTTCCAGAGACTCTTCAGCACCGCAGAACCAAGCTCTCGACACAAACTGGAACCCCCTGTTCCCCGTTTCCAAGGCTTAACTTGCAGCCTCTGCTTTATGGTTCAAATCTTCTATCCTTTCTAATCCAGAGATTCCCCTCAAGTCCCCCGACCCCTTGGCCCTTCACCTTGACGTGGATCGATCTGGAACTAGGGACTCAAGATTTGACTTAGGTTTCAAACTTGAATCTAGGATCACTTGGGACGGCGTTAGTGCCGGGTTCCTGCAGTGGGGTGCGGGGTGGGGTGTCCCAAGTCTTCAGTCCTAGCCCAGAAGGTAGACGCCTGTCCGGAGCGCCCTCTGGGGGACCTCGGGCTACCGATCTCCAGTGTAGACGCAAGGCGTCGGGAAGTGCGCACCCAAGTGCGGGGTCGGGTGTGGATCAATGGGGAAATGATTCACGCTGGAGGATCGGGACCCAGAGGTGGTGAGCTCTGGACTTCCTGCGGACTGAGTAAGGACCCGAAGGATCCAGGCTAAGCATGCATTTCACTCCGAACCGTAGACTTAAGACTGGGACCTGGTCATAGCCCTGCCACCCTGTTCATGACCCGGCTGCAGTCCCCACTCGTTCTTTCCTGCTCCCCGAGATCCCGGCTTCCCCGACTTCCCTGGTTCCTGTGGACGTCCGCATACCCAGGTTCCCAAACTGCCCCGTTCCTCCGCCCGCCCCGTCGGTGCGGTCTCACCACTAGCCGCTGGTGCACAGCGGGACCCCGGGGTGGTTAAATGGGGGCGGGGGTTGGGCTGTGGACCGAGCGCTCACCTTGGAAGAGTCCGAGGCAGAGCCACAGGCGAAGGTTGAGCGCAGCGCCCGGCTGCATCTCCGGCCCCTGGGCGCGGGTGGGACCTGCGCGGCCGCAGCTCTGGGCTGGGAGTGAGAGCGCGCGCGGAGGCGCCGGCGGGGCGCGGACCGGTCAGCGGCCCGGGGGCGGAGCTGAGGCGGCCCGGGGGCGGGGCTCCGGGGGAGGAGGGTCACCATAGCTTCAGCCCGCCCCTCGCCCCTCTCGGTCCCTTCCAGCTTGCTCCAGGAGAATCCAACCCCAGTAGGGAGAGCGCCCACTTTGTATAAATAAAGGGCTCCCAGTTCCAAAGCAGCCGCCACCAAGCACAAACTCCAGGACCACTGCGGGTGGGCGAGGAGCGCAGGGGACTGCCCTGTCCCACCCGTGCGCTTTGTGGAGTCGGGGAATGAACAAAACCGGGTAGCAGCGTTTTCTGCATTTCCCTTCAGTCAATAAGCAAAATGACAATGAATATAACGTTAAAACAGCTGGACATGAAATCTTAGCGAGCGCTCTGCACAAGCCTCTCTCTCCATCGTGTGAATGGAGCTGGCACCTGGGCTCCCACCATCCTCTGACCATGAAAGACAGGCCTTCGCTTTAGCTTCCCCACCAAATACTTTTGCTCTGAGCTCATTCATAAGTCTTTTTTATCAGGTGACACTTCACTTTCTGTTTTGGCAAACGCGCTCGCACAGACTTCCTTTCTCTTTGTGGTTCCTTTGCTAGAATTTTCCTATTTCAAAATGTATCCCAAATGACAATGACGATTTCAACTTTTTCTGCTTTGATGTACTCCGTTCGCACTGTTCCCACGATCCCCACCTACCAGCCCAGGCTCATCCTTGCCAAAAGTCAAGGCCAGGCTGTTGTTGATGATGACTTTTTAAAAAGTCGCCAACTCTTAACCACAGAACAGGAATGAAACTCCTAGGTATGTATGTCTTTAACATCCGTAGACAGTGCTGACTAGTTTTTCATTTTAGTTTGTACTGAAATCACATTATGGCTTTAATTGGCTTTTCCCTAACTGCCACTGAGGCTAAGCGCATTATTTATTTATTTATATTTATTTATTTTTAATTCACTTTGCATCTCCATAACAGCCTCCCTCCCCTCCTTCCAGTCCCATCTTCCAAATTCCCCCCCCCCCCCCCAACGCATTGTCCTCTCCCCTTCTCCTCAGAGAAGAGGGATTTCCCCTCATTTTGGGTACCACCTACCCTGGGACATCTAGTCCCAGCAGGACTAGGCACATCCTCTCCCACTGAGGCCCAACGAGGCAGTCCAGGTAGGGTGAAGGGGATCCCTTTGCAGGGAACAGAGACTGAGACAGACCCTGCTCGACTTGTTAGGGGACCCACATGAAGATCGAGTTACACATTTGCTACAGATGTGTAGAGGGAGCTCCTGCATGCTTCCTGGTTGGTGGCCCAGGCTCTCTGAGCTCCCATGGTCCCTTGACTCCATGGGTCTTCTTGTGGTGTCCTTGACCTCTGCAACCTGCTCATTTCTATCTCCAGACTCTTCCATAAGACTCCCTGGGCTACACTTGATGTTTCACTGTGGGTGTCTGCACCTCCCTCCATCGATGCTGGATGAAGCCTCTCAGGAGGCAGTTATGCTAGGTTCCTGCATGCAAGCATAACAGTATCATTAATAGTGTCAGTAGTTGGCTCTCTCACATGGGATGGGTCTCAAGTCATTGGTTGGCTGTTTCCTCAGTCTCTGCTTCATTTTTGTTTCTGTATGTCTTGCAGGCAAGACAAATTTGGGGTTGAAGGTCGTGTGGATGGATTGATGTCCCCTCCATTTTCTGGAAGTCCTGTCTGGCTACAGGAGGTGGCCGCCTCAATCTCTATACCCACCTCTGGTAGGAATTTCAGCTTGAGTTACCTCAATAGACTTTCTGCATCCTCTCCCATTCCTGGCTTCCAGTTAGTCACCAGAGATGCCCCTCCCTCTGCCGATTTCTATTCTCTTAGCCCTCTCAGATCACTCCTCTCCCCACACCTGGATAGCATTCCTCCTCCCGTCCTGCCCTCCTCTCCTACCCAGTTCCCTCTCTCCATCCACCTCCCATGACTAGTTTCCCCTTTGGAACCTTCTTATTACCCAGTTTCTTTGGGTCTGTGGATTGTAGCATGGTTGTCCTGCACTTTATGGCTAATGGCCACTTATAAGTGTGTATATACCACACATGTCTTTCTGGCTTTGGGTTACCTCACTCAGGATCATATTCTCAAGATCCACCCATTTGCCTGCAAAATTAATGATGTCCTTGATTTTAATAGTTGAACAATATTCTATTGTGTAGCGGTACCACATTTTATCTATCTTTAGTTGAGGGACATCTAGGTTGTTTCCAGTTTCTGGCTACTGTGAATAAAGCTGCTATGAACATAGTTGAGCAAGTGCCCCTGTGGTATAGTGGGGCATCTTTTGGGTCTATGCCCAGGAGCGCTTGAGGTAGAACTAGTCCCAGTTTTCTGAGAAACTGCTAAATTAATTTTCAAAGTGGTTGGATAAGTTTGCCCTCCCACCAGCAATGGAGGAGTGTTCCCTTTGTTCCACATCCTTGCCAGCATGTGCTGTCACTTGTGTTTTTGATCTTGGCCCTTCTGATGGCTGAACTAAGCACTTTTTTTTTTCATAACTGACCATTTGGATTTCAAGTCTTTTGCGCTAGTGCCTGTTTGTTTGTTTATTTAATCCATCTGCAAGGAGGTTCTTCCTTTCCCTTCCTCCCTCCCTCCCTCCCTCCCTCCCTCCCTCCCTCCCTCCCTCCCTCCTTCCCTTCCTTCCTTCCTTTCTCCTTTTCTTTTTTAATAAATTCCGTATGTAAGTCCTTGGTCAGTCCTGTTTGCTGTGGATGTGTAATAATTTACTCCAAAATTTGAGGCATGAGGTAGCAACTCTTTTTCCTTGGCTTTTAGAGACAAGGTGTCTTTGCATAGCCCTGGAACCAGCTTTTTAGACCAAGTTAGCCTCAAGATTAGAGATGTGCTTACCTCTGCCTCCTGAATGCTGCAATTAAAGGTGCATACTAACATCTAGCTGTGAAATGGCAACTCTTACTTAATTCTTGTTTGGTAAGTCAGGAGATTTCGAGAGGCATCTCTGTGTCACATTTGATTGGACTTTTCCAGGGTTGCTGTCAGTAGTCTGAAGGTACCATTGGTGGGAAGGCTTCGGGGATTGCTGATGATCCCTGGGAATTCAGGTGAGGCTGTTAGCTGGCACATCCACCCAGAACCTTCCCCCGGGATAATCTAATACAATGGCTTCTCCTAAGTGAATCACATGGTCCTGAAGAAATAGAGCCCATGCACAGGAAGATCCCCTTACTTCTTGGTAGGGCAAAACAAATATGTAGGGAGAGAGGTATCATGGAAGCCATCTTTGAGAAATACAGGTGGCCACTGAGGAAGCAAATTCCTCCTCCCATTCATTCTCTCTTTTTGAGACAGAATCTTGCTCTGTTACCTAGGCTCGCCTCGAACTCTTGGGCTCAAACAGTCCTCCTGCCTCAGCCTCCTCCTGCCTCAGCCTCCTGAGTCGAGTTGCTGGGACTACAGGTGCATGCCATGGCCCCAGCCCCACTCTCTCAATAGTATCTTTGGACTGGGGAGGGAAAGATGGCATTCATTTAAAAGAGTGAGTCGCTTTTTTGGGCCAGTGTCATTTATATTCATTCAAAGAAACATTTTTCTGTCTTGATATCACAAAGGCATCTGCTACCTTTGCCACTGACAACTTCTCAGTTTTTTCTTTGATGTTTAGACCCCAGGCACCTGTAATGGTGAAGGAGAGAAGAGTCCTGCTTACCTTCTTTTTCTCCATAATCATCTGCGAAGAGACGATTCTTTCTGCACGGTTTTCCTTTATACGGAAGTGAAGCATCTTGTTGGAAGAGACTGCTTTTGGGGCTTTGTCTCATTATCCAGTTTTGTGCATACTGTGATGCACATATACACATAACTATAACCAAACCAAACCCCTATACATATAAGATGAGAATAAGTAAATGTTAAACTTTTTAAATCTTTATTTTTATTTTATATAAATGGATGTTTTGCTTCTGTGGATATCTGTGTACCATCTGCATGAAGTGCAGGGGAGGCCAGGTGTTAGATGCCCTGGGATTAGAGTTAGTGCTGTGAGTGCTGGGGATTGAATCTGGGTCTTCCAAAAGAGCATCCAGTGCTCTTAACCACTGAGCAATCTCTCTCACATATAAATAAAAATTAAAAAAGAATGCATTTTGCATAGCAGAAGGTTTTTTGATTTTTGTTTTTGTTTTGCTTTGTTGTTTGTTTTTTGGCTTTGATGAGGTTCAGTTCATTGATTTGTTATGTTTTGGATCATAACTTCACATAGGTTTCATCTTCTTGTTCCAGATAGTCCCCTTGTTCAGAAAGCTGAAATATCTGTAGACCTACCCAACATGTAGAAGGGCTTGCCTTGTGGTTGTTCATGGCAGAAAGGAGAGTGTACTCTGGGCAAGGTGTGTATCATCTCGCTTTGCTGTTGTTTGTATTGACGATTGGCTAGTTGTTGGGTGTATACTCTGCTTTGAGGTGCCTTCTAGACTCTTCTGACCATTTTCTACTGTGGCTCTGTTGTGGATCCTCACTCAGTGATGCACTACTTAATGATGAAGAGTGTTCCAAGGAACATGCTGTCAAGTGACTTCTTGTTCAGATATCATGGCGTAGACTTGCACAAACCTACACATCCAGGATTTAGGATGTATCCAGAGCACAGTATTTCGCCCTTGGTCACAATACCCAAACAATGAAAGATGAAATCAGACACAAGAAACTCAAGATGAAATCATGTATTATGTGGCTGCTGGTTTAACAAGCCTATTCACTGTTTCACAGTAAATGCTTTTTTTTTTTTTAACAGATTTTAGGGTTTTTATTGCTGTGATGAAACACTATAACTAAAGCAACATGGGGGTGGGGGAATGATTTATTTGGCTTATGCTTCCATGTCACAGTTCTTCATTAAAAGAAATCAGGACAGCTGGGTAGTGGTGGCTCATGCCTTTAATTCCAGCACTTGGGAGGCAGAGGCAGGTGAATTTCTGAGTTCGAGGCCAGCCTGGTCTATAGAGTGAGTTCCAGGACATCCAGGGCTACACAGAGAAACCCTATCTCAAAAACAAACAAACAAAAAACAAACAAACAAAAAAGAAGTTAGGACAATTCCAGCAGGGTAGAAACTCAGAGGCAGGAGCCTATGCAGAGGCCATTGAGGGGTGTTTATATAAAAAATTGCATTTGGATGTTCTAGTCTTTAACAACTGGCTTTAAAAAGGTGGAAATGGGAAAGCGCAACTTTCATTTTTTAAAGCCTATTTTTATTAATTTATTTTTATTTTTTAAAGCCTACTTTTAATGATGGCTCTTAAACAATTTAACCTCCCTTCTAGCCCACCACCCACCAGAGGTAGTGGAAAAGAAAGGATACGGGAGAAGTGGACTTGTTCAGAAATTGTTTTTTGTAGTAAATCCCATCTGTGTTGTCAGGAAATCAGCAGTTAGGTTCACAGGTTAGCAGCTCCATCCACTCACACATGGATACACTTCATGGATATACCAGCAGTCCAGTTTGTAGTGTAGGGATAGCAGCAGTGGTGGCATGACCTAGCAGGAACAGCCAGGCCTCAGCCAAATCTGCAGAGTCAACAGGAAGGACCAGGAGTGACTCCAACTGTGGGTCTCTCAGCAAAGCAAAGATCAGCAAAGACTTGATACCAATAAACCTTGCACAGCTAGTTCTACCTCCAAGCTCAGCCTCCGGCACTGTGTGTTGAATCCTGGTTATACTCCCTCCCTTCAAACATCATGTGTTCTCTGCGGGTCTTGCCTCACCATGTGCCTTGCCTTAGCACATGCTTCTGTCTCAGCTGATATCCCACTGCCCATTGGCCTGAGTCCATGGAGGTAGCAAGAAGCCACAGCATACCACTGCAAGATTTTTGGTGTGTTTCTCTCTATGGAGTCCCGACAAAAGGAGCTCAACTATATCCTGTAAGGCAGACCAATACATGCACATTGATAGGGATGAGTCCTTCATGTATCCTTTCACATGCTTGCTTTAGCAGAACGGCCTTTCACCTGTGTCTGCTTCACCAAAAAAAAAAAAAAATATTTTTTTACTAGTCTGCGTTTGCCTTTCACCACTTCAGTGAAATGTGCCTTTACCTGTTTGCCTCAGCAAAACACCATCCAACACAACTGACTTTCCAAAGAACCCATAAGTTTCCACTTCAGGAAAATGAAGGAGGGAACATGCCACCTGCCTTAAAACACCCTAGAAGTCACAGCAAGGGCTGGGGTTTGCAACCATGGATGGAGGTGATAACCACCACTGCTCTGTCTGCTTCCCTGATTGGATGGGGCTCTCAGTCTGCTAGGACACTCCTCATATATGTTTGTGTCCTCCTTGGATCCGAGAACTGCTGGTAAACTGCTACTGCAGGAATGTGTGCATAGCTGCCTACCTCACGGCTGAGCTAGGAGCTGAAGTTTGCCTTTCAGGTTTTCTGTTGGATGTTGCCATCAGTAGACTCTCAAGTTCCAAAAAAGTGGCATTAGCTGAGCTCTGCCAGTGAAGTGACCTAGGCAGGGGGCAGATTTCTGATGCTTATCTGTAATTCATCTCCGTAAAACCTTGTCCTGAATCAATTAATTTTTTGACAAGACTTCGAAGGTCCTTAACTTGTGTGTGTGCGTGTGTGTGTGTGTGAAATAACCTCAATAAATGGAATGGGTGCCAATGGATAATCATGTGCAGTTAAGTTGGACCTTTATCTCACACAATCTACAAATATTCATTGAAAATGGGTCAATTGGCTTTCTCTAAAAGAACAGAGTTGATAAAATGAATATATTAATTAAATAAGTTAATTAAATTAAATTAATTAAATAAATATATTTATAAAAATGAATATTTGAATTAAATGAAAATATAACATATTATATATACTAAAAGGGGATGTACTATATTTTTTCTCTTCTGTTCATTGGGTAGATTTCAAAGATGACCTCTACTATCACTCCTTATTTCTCTCATGGTTACTCACTGATATGATGTAATTTTTACAGTATCTCCTGTCGAGTGTGGAAGGTGATTTCCCGTTCCTCTTAGGATGAGGAGGACTGCTGCCTTATTTTAGCTAAGCCAATTCAGCACAAGTGGCATCAAGAACATGTTCCCCTGTCACCTTTGCAACTCAGCAGCCAACATGAGAGCTATACATACACCTGAGGCAGCATGTTGGAAGTTTGGATTAGGGATGCTGATCTCCAAGAAGAAATCATCCAGCCAAGAACTTCAGGTCAAATGTTTAAGAACACAGACAAAAAAAAAGAGTAAATATCTTAAGTGCTAGAAGCATTTTGATTAGAGCTTGCTAGGGGGTGCTTTATGGTTTTGGTTTGAACTTTGGGAAAAGCCACGCTTGAAAGGACTAGACCACAGAGTTTATAAAATGAAGCCACGAAAGTAGGTTAGGAAGGAAGCAGCTACTACCAAAGAGCTCCCTCCTTCCCTGTCTCCCCTGTCACAGGCAAGTGGGAGGATGGGAATGAGGCAAGACCTGAGTCTCTGAGTCAGATGAGGCTTACATCTCAAAGAGACTGGGAATCCCCAGTGCTCAGACCCTGGCTCATGAAGAGACAGACCAGGAGTGGTCATGGGAGGATATCCCAAGGTATGGAGGCAGCACCTTACTTCTGAGGGAGCTGCCAGAAATAATGTGGGCCTTGTAGAAAAGATCATAGGACCAGCTAGCCTGTGGAATGGGCTCAGAGAGACAATCAGAGTGACAGGCTCAGAACAGCTCTGCAGAGAGGGCTCTGCTCAGTACAAGTTAGGAAGGCTGAGGAGAAGTCCCTGGACCAGTTCCCACAGTATTCCCAGCAGATACGGCTTGGAGGAGCTGCAGTCATCATGGGAGGCTTCAGTAGAGCATAGCTCCAATCAGCCAGGCACATACCAGCGGTCAAAAATAGAGAGCCCAGGCTGTGGGGTTGCTGTTGAGGTTGGAGGAGGAACTTTGTGTAGCCTTTACAACAACATCCACATGGGATGGATGTGCGGGTGGCATTTGGAAGACCCAGCACTTACCAAAGGGAGCCAGGGTCAGCCAGGGAGGTTCAAATTTAACCTATAAATGGCTGAAGCTCCAGTCTTCATAAATGGGAGAATGGTTCTTGGCTGTAATTTCATTCAGTTATGAATAGAAAAATGTAATTCTGTACCTGTGAGTTGTGTGTGGATATCAAAACCTCCACATTTACATGTGAGGGAAACCCTAAAACAGGATTTATTTGAATAACATAGTGAAGCCCTATAATGGTTAGTCCTAATTGTCATCTGAGGATTGTCTGTATTAGGTCGGCCAGTGAGCATGTCTGTGAGGGATTGTCTTGATCGCCTTAGCGAAGACGCAGCCTGAAATAGGAAGCTCCACTTCCTGGTTTGGGGCCCCTGACCTGTGTAAGAGCAGAGAAATCTAGCTGAGCACTGATCACGCACACACTCATCTCTTTCTGCTTTTGTCTGTGGATGTCATTAGTTGGTTCAGATTCCAGTTCCTTCAACTTCCTGTTATGATGAACTTTAACCTAGAATGGTAAGCTGAATAAAGAGTTTCTTTCCCATGTTGCTGTTGATCGGGGAATTTTATTATAGCAAGGGAAAGGGAGTTAGAACAGCCATCCAGAGTGGAATACCAGGTAATAGGATTAGACTTTTATGTACGAGTGACATGAGATGTCCATGAAAAAAGGAAAGTGGAAATGTTCAGTGTAATTTATTTTAGGTAAAGGAAAAAGAGGCATCTTTTAGTGTATTTTCGATATCTAACCCCCACCCCCAAGACTGGATAATTTATAAAGAAGAGAAGTTTATTTGCCTAGCAAGTCCAGGGGCTTGGTAAGGGTTTTTGTGGCTGTTTCATGCCATGGTACAGGGCACCATCCTGTGATAGAAAAGAGTAAGTGCGCTGGGTTGTGCATCTTGTCTTTTTCTAGAGACACCAGACTTGGGCAGAGGCTCCACCTTGAATATGTTGTCTAATCCTCCCACACTTAACATTATCACATTAATTTAAGGATTAAATTGTAAATATAATATATATATATATACACATATATGTATATATACATACACATATACGCATACATATGCATATACACACATATATGTATACATGTGTATATATATGTATATGTGTATATATGTATATGTGTATATGTGCATATGTGTATATATGTATATATGCATATATGTATATATATGTATATACACACATATACATATACACACATATGAGACAGGGTCTCATGTAGTCCAGGATAGACTTGAACTCACTATTTAGCCAAGGATGACCTTGAATTTACAATTCTCTCGACTTCACCTCTTGGGTGCTGAGATTTCAGGCATGAGACACCATACCTGATTTACGTAGCGCTAGGGTTGGTATCTAGAGCTTCATGCATGCTCTACCAACTGATATGCACCCCCAGCCCCTCAATACGTGAACATTTGAAGGACAAATTCAAACTGCAAATAGAGGAAAGCAGGAAGGGAGATAGGTAGGCAGGCAGGAGCTTTTCTCCACAGAGAAGGGAGAAGCCCTTCTCCTGTGGAGCTCGGCCGCCCAGCCTCCTGACCCCCTGACCAGGCCACTTGCTTGCTCACGTTCATTCATTATGCACAGTGTGGAGGCATATTTGTTTTAGGGAACCTCAGAGCAAAGCCCTAGCCCCAAGGGTGGTCCTGGGCAACTGTCTGGCGCAGCTCAGCACATGCTAGGGTCCCCTCCATCCTCTCCAGCACCCCAACAGAGTATAGAGGCAGCCTGGGCTCCTGCACCCATGCCTGATTCTTGATGTCCAGCACCTTCCAGATGTTTGCCATGATGCTTCCTCAAAGAGCCTCTCTGAAATACAGATCTGAATTTCCCAGAAACCCCGAAACATAAGCCAGTGGAGCAGACCCTTCCTTCTGGAATCCAAGGGCATCCTAGCCTAAAAGATACCCAGCCTGCACCCACCCAGCCCCACATCTCAGACTGCATTCACTTAATCTCACAGGCACCCCATAACCCTGCAGTCGCCTGGCCTACACCCACTGTATTCCTAACCCAGTATGAGCCTTTCCTGCTTCAGATAGGCCCCTGGAGGGTTACAGGGGTCTGTCAGGGTGGGTGGTCTCATTCCTGTGCTCTGTGTGCCCAGGAGTACAGATTCCAGGCTTCCAGGAGGGCTTAGGAAGAACCCAGCATACAAATTCAAAGCTTTCCTATCTGAGGTTCATATAGATTAAGTCACATCCCCAAAAGCACACACACACACACACACACACACACACACACACACACACACACACACAGTGTGTCTAGGAACCTCAGAGTTGGCTCAGGACTCCCAAGACCAAGTTCTCAGCACAACGAGATTTATTTGCTCCAGAGGGACAGAAAGCAGGGAATAAGAGACAGAAGATATAGGATGTGGGAGAAGGGACAAAGGAGAGGGAATGGGCATTTATTTGTCCAGGTGGGGACAAAGGATTGCTTCTGGATAGAGAGGAGACCAATATGGCACATAGGAAAATGGTGGTTTGTGGAGGCAGAGGGGGAAGCCTTGGGTTAGGACGAGGTGTTTAATTTTAATTGGACATGTTAATTAGGTGAGCCAAGGGGGACTTTTCATTGCTGGGCTTCAATACTTTGAGAGCTGAACTTTGGTAGTCAGCCCCAGGAGAGGAACTGGCCAAATTAGGGACTAGAACTTTGCTTTAGGAATGCAATCTAACAATTTTTAGCAAGGCAGAGAGGGAGAAGGGAAAGGCCCGGCCGTGTTTGCTGTGCTTGGCCTGATTAGAGTCCCTTCAGCTGTGATCGGGCTGGCATTGAAATTGTCCCACATGAGGACAGTGCTCCACATCTAAATATCTGAAAGGATGTTGGGAAATGGGACTTGATTCCTTCCACCAGGATCTGAGAGGCAGGTCTAAGAATGATGCCTCAAAAATTTAAAGAGGCTCTATTTTATTTGAAGTAATATATTTCTAAAGAGTACATATTTGAGCTAGAGAACATCATACTAAGTGAGGTAACCCAGACTCAAAAGGTGAATCATGGTATACACTCACTAATAACTGGATATTAACCTAGAAACCTGGAATACCCAAAACATAATCCACACATCAAATGAGGTACAAGAAGAAAGGAAGAGTGGCCTCTTGTTCTGGAAAGACTCAGTGAAGCTGTATTCAGCAAAACCAGAAGTGGGAAGGGGTGGGTGGGAGGACGGGGGAGAGAAGGGGGCTTATGGGACTTTCAGGGAGTGGGGGGGCTAGGAAAGGGGAAATCATTTGAAATGTAAATAAAAAATATATCGAATAAAAAAAGAAAAAAAGGAAAAAAAGAGTACATATTTGTCAGAATAGACATCAAGACTAGTCTCTCCTCTCTCTCCTTCTCCTGTCTGTCTGTCTGTCTGTGTGTCTTCTTCTTCTTGTTCTTCACTTCTTCTTCTTCTTCTTCTTCTTCTTCTTCTTCTTCTTCTTCTTCTTCTTCTTCTTCTTCTTCTTCTTCTTCTTCTTCTTCTTCTTCTTCTTCTTCTTCTTCTTCTTCTCCTCCTCCTCCTCCTCCTCCTCCTCCTCCTCCTTCTTCTCCTCCTTCTTCTCCTCCTCCTCTTCTTCTCCCCCCTCTCCCACTCCCTCTCCCTTTCTTGTCTGTCTGTCTGTCTGTCTATCTCTTTCTCTCTCTGTCTCTCTCTCTGTCTCTCTGTCCCTGTCTCTCTTTCTCTCTCTGGTTTGGATGTGTACCTGTATGCAGATAAAGTAGGAAGAAAGCCTTATATATGTGTGTATATACCCTTTTTTTTTTTTGGTTTTTGAGACAGGATCTTGCTCTGTAATTTAGGCTGGCATGAAACCCCCTATGTAGTCTAATTTGGTCCCAAACTCACAGAAATCCTCCTGCCTCAGCCCTCCAAGTGCTAGGATCACAAACACATGCTGTCATGTCTGTCTATGTGTTTGTTCTTGGTGCCCATATCTTTATGGCTGTTGGCCTTGCATATCCACAGTCTATGTCTTCTACCTCATAGACTTCTACATATCAACTTTTCTGTATCTCTCTGCTCTGGACCCTATCTCAGGGATGAGAACTTTAAAACAGGGCATTCATCAGCTGAGAATACTCACATCCAAGGCTGAGATGCTGGTATGTAACAGTCTGGCTTGTAAGTCACTCAGCAATGATGGCAGAAATCTGTTGCCAGCTCACGTGGTGCCACCATGTGGCCATATTTTGTCATAAGGCACTTTGTACCTTAGATGGGTCATCTTTAAAATTATCCCTCCAATTTATTTTTCCAAGAAATTGGAGTGATTCATGTTATGCTTCCACACTGCGTTTAGTAAGGCCTTAGTGAATGCATTTAGCATTCATCATTTGTCCTGTCAAGACCACGGTGCACTGGAACAATGGAGCTGACTAATCAGCAGACAAGCTATTCAGACACCTGTGAGATTCGAAGACCAATTCCTTCCTCCCTCCCTTCCTCCCTTCCTCTCTCCCTCCCTCTCTCCCTCCCTCCTCCTTCCTTCCTTTCATCTGTGCTGGGATGCCAGTGGGCCCAGTGAGGTGGTCACACTAGTCAGATGCCCCCAGCCTCTTGTGCTAAGTATCTACAGCACTTGCTTCTCCACTCAGCTGTCAATCACATGCATCCCGTTATGTGGCAGGCACTCGGGACATAGATATGAACAAGCAGCAGGTTCTCACTTTGGTTGAATCAACTGGCCACGTGTGATATGTCCCTGATAGGCTCATGTATTTGAACACTTGAGTCCCAGTTGGGGATACTGCTTGGAGGACATTTTAGGAGGTAGAGCCTTCCTAGAAGAAGTATGTTCCTGGAGGCGGGTTCTGAGAGCACATAGCGTTTCTCCTTATTTCTAATTCAGGCTGTTTCTTGTTTGTGGTGAAGATGAGATCTCTCAACTTCCTGCTCCTGGTGTTTTCTGCCATGCTTACCCCGTGACTATGGTCATGGCATTTTTATCACAGAGACAAAATAATACACAAAACTACTACTATGTACTTAGGTACTCGGAATGTTTATCTTAATCTGAGTATTGAGAAAGTGAAGTGCGCAGAGGCCAGCACAATCGCCCTTAGAGCAGGACTCCAGAGGACTCCAGGGTTCATGGTTTGGGGGTGTTTATGCGTCCAGTGGTTCCCAGTTGAGAACATCTCTTGAGGGGATGAATCATATAAACTGAAGGATCACACATGAATAACATTGCAAGATGCGTTTTAAAGTCATCTATGAGCTAAACCTGTCTCTTGAGTTCTCTGGCCTAGTCCAAGGTTTAGTCACCTTTGTGCCAGTACCCAGACACCTTAAAAGGATATGGGTCTGGAACAAATCCTCCATTTGCTCCAGCAAACTGTTATCTCTTTATTCTCTCTTGAAGTGTCTTAGCGATTCCAAATAAATAGTGTGTTGGTTTAAATATATGTTTTATTATTCATAATGCCTGTCGTTGGAAGTCAAAGACTGTCACTCACAGATCCAAGGAGGGAAACATGTAACTTGGTGGGTGGGTGGGTGGGGGCAAGAGAGCAAGGAAGCTCTCCAGGGCTGGTCAGAAGGATACTTTGTGTAAGAACTGTTAGCTCTCCGCCAGATTACCACCATCATGGACACAAGTCATGTGCAGCCCATCAAGCTGGCTAGGGTGACCAAAGTGCTGGGCAGGACTGGTTCACAGGGTCAGTGCACACAGGCACATGTGGGGTTTATGGGTGACATCAGCTGCTCTATCATCTGAACATCAAAGGCCCCGTTCGAGAGGGTGATGTGCTCACCCTGTTGGAGTCAGAAAGAGAAGCTGAGAGGTTGCACTCACCTTGCTGCTGGGTCCTGGATATCCACCACTTAGCCCATGGGTGTCCTGCACCTGTTAAGTAAAGCATTTGTATAAAAAAGCTGTTAGTTATTATGATCTTTGTCTCCATAGGTAGGGAGGGATGAGACACAGTAAACAGTCTTGGGATTGGCCAGCTTGAAGGATTTTAGGTTGGCTCTTGGGTACTGGGCGATCCCTGCTTGTCTGACAGCTGGTGTTAGAGTGCTTAAATCAGGGGGTTAGTGGTCTAGAGGAAGAGAGCCTGAAGATAAGGGGGGTGGCTGTAGGATCAGTTGGTTTATGTTTACTCTTTTATTTTCTCCCCTGGTGCTAAAGATAGAGTCCATGCATTTTCTCTTGAGTGAATTGTTTATTCTTTCTAGGCTTTGGCTAGCCCTGGAAAAGCCAGTCTATCTAGGGTTAGCTAGATCTTATCTTAGACAGTGAATTAATTACTGTTCTCTTGCTGTGAGGAGACACCATGACCAAAGAAACTTATAGGAAAATGCCTTTGGTTTATAGTTTCAGTGGGTCAGTTTCGTTATCATCATGCCAAGGAGTGTGGCAGTGTGTGTGTGTGTGTGTGTGTGTGTGTGTATGTGTGCTGGAGAAGTATCTGAGAGCTTATGCCTGATCTTTAAGTTGTAGGGAGAGAGAGAGAGAGAGAGAGAGAGAGAGAGAGAGAGAGAGAGAGAGAGAGAGAGAGAAGACAGAACCTGGCACTAGCTTTTAAAAGCCTCAAAGTCCATCTCTAGTGACACACCTCCTCCAACAAGGCCACACATGGTCCAGCAAAGTCACACCACCTAATTCTGTCCAAATAGTTCCATTAACTGATGACTAAGCATTCCAACACGTGCCCTGTTGGGAGGATTCTCCCTCAAACCATCACATTAAAAGGGTGTCTATCATGGTGTACCACCTGAAATATGCTAGGGTAATAGTGGCACAGAGCTTGTAGGAGTAACCAACCATTACCTGATGGGACTTAAGGCCCACTTCTCAAGACCAGATCCATTTCTGATGCTTCTTGGATAACTAAGGGTGAGACTAGATAACCCAGGGACCTAGGGCAAATAATACTGGTCTTTTAAAAATGTAGAAAAATGTAGCAATAAAATGACCCCCTAATGACAGTCTGCTACACTCATAGACCGGTGCCTTGCTCAGCCATCGTCAGAGAAGTTTCCTCCTGCAGCAAATGAGAACAAATACACAGACCCACAGGCTGGGATTACACAGTGAGTGAAGGTCCTTGAACCACTCAGCCCTAAGTGAGATGTCTCTATCAAATCCCTTCCTCAGAGCTCAGGGAACTCCACAGAAGAGGAGGCAGAAAGAATGTAGGAGCCAGAGGGTAGAGAGAACACCAACAAAACAACATGAGCACAGCTTTTATGAATTCACAGAGTCTGAGGTGGCATGCACGGGGCCTCCGTGGGTTTACACCAGATCCTCTGAGCTGACATGATGGCTTCTAGTTTAGTGTTTTTATGGGACTCTTGAGCATGTGAGCAAGTGGGTTTCTGACTCCTGCACCTTTTCTTGACCTCCTTCTTTTCTGTTGGCCTGTCTTGGATGTCATAGTTTTTGTTTTATCTTATTTTGTTGTGTTCTTAAGACTGAATGAATAAATGAATGTGAACCTAGACACTAGGATAAAGGTTAACAACAGACCTCTCATTTATGTCTTCTGAGAGATGGAAAAATCAATTTTTCTCCAATGCAATGACACTGGGTACGTCAGCTACTCCAGGACAGGACTCGTGTTCAGGAATAACTGACTAACATGTCATAGACTATGCAATATTTTTTTGTGTGTGCTTGTGCTCTATTTTGGTTAGTTTTTTCCTTTCTTTTTGGGTGATATGTATTTTTCTAAGTTTGGGGCATTTTGTTGTTGTATTGGATTTTGGTTTGTTTTTTGAGAAGTACTTAAAATTGGGTAGGTAAGGAGGAGGAGAGGATCTGGGTAAATTTGGGGGAGGGGAAGAATATGATAAAATAGATTTAAATTAAAATATTTTAGTAATATAGTATGTACATATATATTTATTCCTATATATACATGAATGGTTCCACTAGGACATTTTTGCTTCCTGTTCCAGACCTTATTTATGTTAAATTTTGGTTCCAGACAGGGGAGCACTCCTTCCGGGGATCACCCCTTCCTGGGGGACACAGTAAATATTTCTTCTCCCTGGCTACCAGGTAAGAAAGGAATAACAATGTTAGGAGGAGCAACTGATTGGAATTATCCAAGGAAATGTGGATTGCCTTTCCACAATGGAGGTAAAGAAAATTGTATCTGGAATACAGGAGGAGATCCTTTAGGGAGTCTCTTGGTGTTGCCAAGTCCTGTGATTAAGGTCAATGGGACATGACACCAACCTCATCAAGGCATTAACTGGATCATTTGAGGTAGGAAGACTGGCCTTAAATCTGGGTCACCCTTTATCATGGTGGCCTATATAAAGTGAGTGGAAGGAAAAAGCTTTCCAATTTTGCCCACCTGGCTTCGTTCCCACATACACGTTCACAGATCTTGCTGTTGAGCCTTGCCTCATGGGCATTAGAGACAACTTCTCTGGGATTCCAACACATACGGAAGACATCCAGCTTCGTGGGCTAAATGACTCTTTTGGGAGACTGCCACTGTTGGACTAGCTGGACCACAGCCTGCATTGTATCAGGTTTGTATCATTATGCTTGAAGAAATGATAAAGCAGTTAGTGAGGTTTTAGATAGAGCAGTTAGTGAGGTTTCCTTACTCAGGGAGTCCCAAGGGATTAGGCTGGGCAGTCCATTTATTTATTTATTTATTTATTTATTTATTTATTTATTTATGCATGTGAGTACACTGTTGCTCTCATCAGACACACCAGAAGAGGGCATCTGGTCCCATTACAGATGGTTGTGAACCACCATGTGGTTGCTGGGAATTGAACTCAGGACCTCTGGAAGAGCAGTCAGTGCTAACCACTGAGCCATCTCTCCAGCCCTGGGCAGTTCATTTAAATATGTTAGAGAGGCAAGAGACAATGAAAAGCAGAGAAATATTTAATCCGTGTGGCCTATGAGGAAGAATAGACTGGGTACTGATAGGAGCTTCAGGGTTAAACAGAGGACGAGTTGAAGCAATGAGTGAGTGAGGTGTGCAGTCCTGGTCAGAGTGCTGCATGGCTCTTCATGATCTCAGGTCTTTCTGCAAGGCCTGAAGAAACCAAAGGAACTAGCTTGTTATGAGATGCCTGCTTCTGCCTGGTTGGTGTTCTCATGACAGGGTGATGGTCTGTCATCTGTTATATCATAGTGTGTCTTACCTTTCAATATTATCTGTATGGGCCATATAGATTAAATAGCATCTTTAAGCATCAAGTGTACAAAATAGGGTGATTCAGTGCATGCGTGTGTGTGTGTGTGTGTGTGTGTGTGTGTGTGTGTGTGCACCATTCCTGGAATCCAAGGGGTCTGAAGGTTTAGGACAATGACTTTTGGGGGTCTGGAGCAGGACATTGTAAAAACAGGTAGGAAGATAATTTAGTTCTTATCTTTTTTTTTTTTTTTGGCTCCAACCATGATGAGAGATGAGGTTGGTCAGATGTTTTAGACCTTGGCCTTTCAGACAGCCATTCCTGGAGTCATGAACAAGCTTCTGTGCAGAGTTAGCAGGTGACTGAGCCAAAGTAGAGGCTATATGCAGAATTAAGGTAGATGCCAAGCTTTTGATTTCCTTGTAGGCCCAAATGAAGAACAAGCCCTTAAAAGTGTTTTTAGGCTGGGCAGTGGTGGCTCACACCTTTAAACTCAGCACTTGGGAGGCAGAGGCAGGTGGATTTCTGAGTTCAAGGCCAGCCTGGTTTACAGAGTGAGTTCCAGGACAGCCAGGGCTACACAGAGAAACCCTGTCTTGAGAAACAAACAAAAAAGTATTTTATTCAGTCACATATGGTGGTGCACACCTTTAATCTCAGCACTGAGGAGGCAGAGGCAGGTGAATCCCTGGGAATGGGAGGCCAGACTAGTCTGTACATAGCGAGTTTCAGGACAGACAGAACTACATAAAAGAGAGAATCTGTCTCATTTTTAAAAAGAAAAAAAATGCTGGTTCTAAGTGTTTGTTATCAAGTCATGGTTAATAAAGGTTAAGAAAGTGTTAAGTACTTACTTTTAAAGTTATCTGTAGTAAAGGTCTGTGTGATGTATTGTAAATATTGTCAAATGTGTAGATGGTTGAACCAGCTGCTATGATCAGCATATATGATGATCTCTGTCCCCCAGATTCCTCCATGTGACATTTTGTGTTTCCCCCCTTCTTTCCATGTTTTATTTCAATCCTTCCTCCAGCTCTAACTCCTGGGAACCATTGATTTATTCTCCATCCCTGAGAATTCTCCAAAAAACGTTGTACATATGAAGTCCTCAGGTAAGCACATAACTTTGTGGCTGCAGTTCATTGACCTAGCACAGTGCTTTTTAAAAAAGATTCATCTAAGCTATGGTATTTATCAATAACCAGATTTTTTTTTAATTAAAAAATATTTTATTTTTTATTTACTTATTCAGTTTACATCCTGCTCACTGCCACCTCCCAGTTACCCTTCCCCACAATCCTTCCCCCACTTCCCTTCTTCTCTGAGTAGGCGGGGCTTCCCTGGGTATCCCCCTCCTACCCTCCCCCTGAACATCAAGTTTCTGCAATCCCCTCTAAGGCCAGACAAGGCAGCCCAGCTAGAAGAACGCATCTGCTACACATGGGCTGGGATGGTCTAGACCGTGTATGTTCTTTGGAACAACCAGATTTTGATGTAGAAGTTGTTTAACCATGAACTTTAAATGATAAAACTCTTTGAACATTTCATTTCTTCTGGCTGTTGATTGACGGGAGGGTGTGGCAGCGCCCACTCAGACTTGTTTCCTCCTGTATCTGCCCACTTCTACTAGATGCCTGGAGCTTGCTCCAGCCTTGTTATCTCACTCAAGGTCTGGATGGCAGATGAGCTCTGCTTCTGAGTAGTTGTTCCTCTACTTCAGAGAAAGTATGCTGCGGCCTCCAGGGCATGTTACTGAGCTAGGAGTCCCTTAGCCCCAGAGTTCTTTAGCTGGGGGAGCTCAGCGTTGCACAGTTCCAACAGTGGGGGCGGAGCTGTCTACTGGCCTCTAAACTAGAGAGGCTATCCTAGTGTTCATCCTAGTGTCAGCAGCGGGAGGTCCTAGTGCGTGCCCTTCCCCCCGCGTGGCTCTTGCTCTTGTGCCCATTCTTCGCTCACACGTTCCACTGCTGCGTCATAAGGCGACACACCCCACAGTGTATGCCTTACGGTGGGCTCCTTCGATGCTAGGGACGCGTCTCTGAGCCGTTGACTCCATTT
This sequence comes from Apodemus sylvaticus, assembly GCF_947179515.1. Taxonomy (NCBI): domain Eukaryota; kingdom Metazoa; phylum Chordata; class Mammalia; order Rodentia; family Muridae; genus Apodemus; species Apodemus sylvaticus. Next base: position 75,186,108 of record NC_067481.1, read on the forward strand.
GGCGGCTCCAATTGTGCAGAGCTGTCCGGATACCTGGGCCGGGTTCGTCCTCTCCCTTTCCCTCTGCCCCTGACTGTGTCCACTAGGGACCTGCAGAAGAGGCCCTCACCACCGGGCCACCGTGTTTCCCGGTCTCTCCGGGTTAATTCCGTAGATGGGTGTCTGAACATGGCTGATAGTCTGCCTTTTGAAGATGGCGCAGCTTTAGCCCATCCTCAGCAGTACCCTGAGTGCGTTGTGGTCGTCCACGCGCAGCGATATCCAGTGGAGAAATTTTCCTCTACGCTCTTAGGTAGCCAGCACAAGTCAGTCAGTGCTTTCTAGTTCCAGGATGTCCCGAAGCTTGATGATCCTGAATGTGTTCTCTAGTAAGGGCAGAGACACACTCCGTTTTGTTCTGGGGCAGCCGGTCCTGATTATATGGTCTTTTCTTACTGGCCACCTCTTGACTCAGTCTAGGAAGGAGGCACAGATTAGTACTCTCCAGGAGAGCAGCAGTCAAGTTCAAATCAAGAAAAAGAAAGATCTCACTACCTTGGGAGAAGGTGGAGAAGGATTTGCCAATCAGGAGGACGGCTCCCCAGTCACCGAGAGGCCTTGTGATCAGGGAAAGGGCTCTGATCACAGTGGGAGCGCCTCATCAGCTTTTACACGTCTGTTTGTCAACGGTGTGCTCTCTTCGTTTATACCCAAGCCAGGACCTCTGGGTAGAGATACCTGTTCGAAGAACTCAGGAAAGAGCTGTATTAAGGAATACCAGATCGCTTTCAAGAGCTCATGCAAACGAAATGCTATTGCCAGCTCCTACAGTTCCTCGCTAGCACAGTGGCCACCAGAGAGAATTTGCGTGCGTGCTACCAGAAGGGCTGCACCTAGGGCGACTTCCAAAGCCGCCCCTGCACGTGATACCAGAGGTGCTGTCCCAGGTGCTGCTCCAGGCGCTGTTTCTAGTAGGGCTGCAGGTGCAGCCCCAGGTGCTACTGCGTGTGATACCCGAGGTGCTGTTCCACGAACTGCTCCAGGAACTGCTGCAGGCGTTGCTCCAGGTGCTGCTTCTGGTGCTGCTGCACGTGCTGCCACAGGTGATGCTTCAGGGGCTGTCACAGGGGATGTTGCATACAATACCACAGGTGCTGCCCCAGGAGCTACTTCTGGTAATGCTGCAAGTGCTGCCCCAGGCGCTGCTGCAGCTGTTACATCGGGTGCTGCTACAAGTGCTGCCCCAGGTGCTGCTACATGTGCTGTTGCAAGTGTTACTTCAGGGGCTGCTGCAGGGGCTGCCCCAGGTGATGCTTCAGGGGCTGCCGCAGGTACCGATGCACATGCTACCCGGGGTGCTTTAAGAGGCACCACTGCACGTGCTACCCGAGGTTCTTTGAGAGCTGCTGCTGCACGTGCTATCCGAGGTGCTTTGAGAGGCACTGCAGCACGTGTTACCCGAAATTCTTCAAAAGGTGCCATTGCACGTGCTACCCGAGGTTCTTTGAGAGCCGCTGTTGCACATGCTATCCGAGGTGCTTCAAGAGGTGCTGCTGCACGTGCTATCCAGAGTGTTTCAAAAGGTGCTGCTGCACGTGTTACCCGAAGTTCTTTGAGAGGTGCTGCAGCACGTGCTACCCGAGGTGCTTCCAGGGGTGCTGCTGCACGTGCTACGCGAGGTGCTTTGAAAGGTGTTGCTGCACGCGCTATTCGAGGTGCTGCCAAAGGTGCTCCTGCATATGCCGCACCACTCCCAGGTTGGGCCCAGTTGCAGGTGCTTGCTAAGAAATGCAGGGAAAAAAGCCGCGAACGTAGCTCTTCAGGTTGTACGAAAAAAAAGAAAAAGAAACACAGGGAAGCAGAGCAGGCAACCACGACAGATGATCCTCAAGTTCAGCAAGAAGACCCATTGAATGGCCTCCCCACACCGGATATTCCAAGGCCTGTGAGACGCAAGATCCCTCTGTTGCTGCCCCATAGTCGAGGTGTTCCACTGATTTTGCCCCAATCCCCAGAACTATGTTTTGATATCATTGTAGATGACTTTGACCTAGAGAAGAAAACTGAAATGCAGTGGACCAAGACCTTGAAGGGTAAGTGGAAGGCTGTGTAGACAGCAATACCACATACTTTCCTGTCTTCTGCTGTGTCTGCTGCAGGAACCTTCTTCAGCATCTCTCCCTTCAGTCCCCTCACCCATTCAGAGGAGAGAAAAACAGTAGGAAGATTCAAATCCCTAAGCCTGGTTCTCATAATAAGCTCCAATGGCTGTCTCTGGGTGCCATTTTTCTTGATCCACCTTAAATCTCAATTTGCTTTGTTTGAATATAAAGAAACAGATTTCTGTCCCCTAAGTACCTGCCTGCTTGGTCTTTGCAAGCAGTTTACTCCTTGTTCTTCAGTCAGCCCAAGAAACTCATCTGGCCGATGGAAACTGTGGTAGATCCACTAAGCTTGCTAACTCTACCCAGAGAGACAATATTCTAATCTCACCTACTTCATGCTACAAGGCAAAGTTGAGTGATTGGTGGATGTTGATCTAACCCTGTGGATCCTGGAACATAAAAGGGGCAGTTCAGGTTGACTTTCCTCTAGGTGTTAGGGTGGCTACTGCTGGTGGAGATGCTACTTCTGCCCCATCAGGTGCTTACTTGGGCAAAATAAATGCACACACACACACACACACACACACACACACACACACACACACTGCCTGGTGGGTTGTCTGTCCTCACAAAACACTCATACACAAACCAAGATGGTCTAGACCAGTGGTTCTCAACCTTCCTAATGCCACAACACTCTCTTCTTCACCTTGTGTTCTTTCACTGCTACTTTGTAACTATAGTTTTGATACTATGATGCATTTTAATGTAAATATCTGATGTTTCTGATGGTCTTAGGTGACACCCCGTGAAAGGGTTGTTTGATCCCCAAAGGGGTTGTGATCCACAGGTTGAGAACTGCTAGTCTAGATTAATCTTCATATGGCCTCTATGATATCAAACACTTTGTAATTATTAAATCTCCCTTTATTCTCTTCACATATTCTTATTTGTGTCTTTTACAGGTAACGGTGCCAAGGCCTGGCATAATTAAATGACCTGCGGATAGCCACATGTCACTGAGCACTTAATGCTGATCTTCAATTCCGAGCATCTAGTTTTTGTACTCTATAAATGTAGTATAATATCACATTCTGTGTTAGAGCCATTTTGATACTTAAATAAGATTGTTACCCAGTATGCTTGTTGCAGTTTCTGATTTATACTAGTGTGTGATAGATGTGGTCTCATAGTATTATGTCCCTTTTGTTGGTCACAGTTGTGACCCACAACCCCTAGAAGCCTAGGACGTCTTCCCAACGTCCCTTGTCCATCCTGAGGATGGTCATTTGTTGCTGAGGGTTCTGATTCAGGATATTCTTGATCCTTCAGTCCTCGGGACACTGCAGTGGTACCCATTTCTATTTAGAGCCTTGGTGAAGGTAACCCTCTTTTCTTGGAACCACCCTGTCATATTTCTACTTCTCCTGCTATGATAAAATACTCTGACAAAAAGCAAGTTAAGGAAGACAGGGTTTATTTGGGATACAAGTCCAGGTTATAGTTCACCATTGCAGGAAAGCCAAAGTAGGAACTTGAAGCAGCTGGTCACGTTTCCAGTCAAGAGCAGAGAGAATAAGTGCATATGTGCTTGCTTGTGTTCAGCTCCATGCCTACCCTTAGAAAGCACAAGACCCAAACCCAGGGAGTAGCGCCACCTGCAGTGGACAAGTCTTCCCATCTTAAAGCAATCAAGAAAATTCCCCACAGACATGCCTAAGGTCAGTGAGGCCCAGAAAAACTGAGATCCTCTTCCCACATGATACTGGGCTCTGTCGAGTTGACCAAACTAAGCACTGAATGCTCTGTTTCTAATCACTGAAGCAACTATCTCTGTGTTCAGAGCAAGACGACTCTCCTTTGAGTGGCATCATGATCTCTTTGATTCCTCGGTACTCAGGTTGGCAATTCTAGATGAATTACAAATCCATTATTCCCTAGTGCATCTTTCCATGTTTTTTTTTTTTTTTATTACATCGTTTTCCTTTTACAATTCTTTGATTTGTTTGTTTGTTCATTTGAAATAGGGTTTCTCTGTGTAGCCCCGGCAATCCTGGAACTCACTCTGTAGACCGTGCAGGCCTTGAACTCAGAGATCCATATACCTCTATCTCAGAGTGCTAGGATTAAAGGCATGCACCACCAGACATTCTGTGATTTTAGATGTGAAATATTTATATGGTTGATAAGTAGAGAGTTTATATCTCAGTTTAGAATTATTCTCAACTCCCAGGTATCAACTTAAATAACAAACTTCCTGAAGATTAGTAAATTTACCCAGGAATGGACATTGCAGTTGGAACATGTGTATCATGGTAATCTTTGCATATATTTGAGGAGGTGAAGACAAAGAGGATTGTATAATTTGCTTTATTTTTTATTTGTTTTTGTTTTTTTGAGACAGGGTTTCTCTTGTGGCCCTGGCTGTTCTGGAACTCAATCTGTAGACCAGGCTGACCTTGAACTCAGAGATCAGCCTGCCTCTGCCTCCTGAGTGCTGAGATTAAAGGTATGCACCTCCACGCCTGGCCTATAGTTTATTTTAGAACATTTTGGCTACAAATACTAATAACAGTGGCACCCACTAGCCCAAGGTTAAACTAGACAGACAAAGTTTGGTGTGGACCATATATCCTTGTAGAATTATTTTCTGTGTAAGGTTACTTGGCTCCACACAAGGCTATGGTCTGGCAGACTTTTATGTGGGCCCCTTTTTATTAGGCACATATACATGAGATCCCTTCCTTGATAACTTAAATGTATTTCTTTGAGTATAAGACAACTCCATTTTGATCCAGACAACAGTCACATAGGTCACCCACATAAGCAAAATCTTGTCTATTATGGGCAATATGTTACAAGACTAGGGAGATGGGGAAATAACTGAGATTGCTAATAATACATAGTCCCAGGTTGTTTAGATGGGGCTGATGAAGTGACCCCCATCTTTCATCTACTTAATGAAAGAGAGAAGCAGCAATGTCAAGGTCGGAGTTAGACACTTGTAATGATGGAAGCAATACATAATGGCTGTGAAGTTGCAGAGAGCCTGGAGCCAACTAACCAGGTCTCTAGAAGCTGGAGAAAGCACCCTCAGCAGAAGCATAGCTCTTCTGAACCTTGCTTTGTAGATGTTCAGGCAATGAAGTACTGCTTGTTGGCAACCTTGCCTTCACTTAATGAAATAAACTATGTGCTGGCTAGTCTGTCGACACACAAGCTAGAGTCATGAGGAAGGAGGGAGCCTCAGTTGCGAAAATGCTTCCATAAATTCTGGCTGTGATTGAAGGAGAGAGGAAGAGGCCACTCTTACTCTTTTATAGCCACCCTAGAGAGAAATAACCTCATTGACCCAGAAGCACGTGCCTGTGATTTAATAGTCCCATACTACATAAGGCCTTACCACCTATTAGCTGTGCAACTAACAAATAAACGTAGACTTGGGGGACACACTCAGCCAAACTGTAGCAATGGTGAACACATGGATGGGAGATCTTGCCACACAACTGGAGGAGTCTCACTGTCACAACTCTGGCTGGCCTGGAACTTGCTATTTAGATCATGCTGGCCTTTTATTATAGTTCTTATTACTAACACAATTTTCAAATTTAAATATATTTTGATATTTTTCCCCTTTCTCAAGTCCTTCTAGATGCTCTTCTCCCTCCCTTGCCACCCCCAAACTAAGTTCTTTCTCAAAAAACAAAAAACACAACTCCCTCAAAACCAAGAAAACAATAAAACAATGCCTCAAAAGAAAAAAAAAACCCAACAAACTCCAAACACCAAATTGTAACAAACAAAAGCACACACTCCAAACTGTTGAGACCATTATATGTTGGTTGACTACTCATGAACATGAGACCTCTCCTGGAGTGGGACATAGTTGTTGGGAATAAAGGTGTGCCCCACCAGGTCTCACATATATCTGCCTGCTTAGCCTCCAGGGTGCTGGGATTGAAGGCATATACTATCACTCCCTGTTCCAATTCAAGAGGAAAACCAAAATCTAAACAATGAAAACTGGTGATGGTGGCATGTGCCTTTAATTCCAGCAGAGAGGTGGAGGCGGCAGATCAGTTCCAGGCTAACCTGGTCTAATGAGAGAGTCCCAGGACAGCTAGGGCTACACAGAGAAACTGTCTTGAAAGAACAACCCAACCAACCAACCAACCAACCAACCAACCAACCAACCAACCAACCAATCAACCAACCAACCTACCAACCAACCAGCCAGCCAGCCAGCCAGCCAACCAACCAACCAACCAACCAACCATACAACCAAACAACCAACCAACAAAAAACCACAAATACCTCTCCCCTGCCCCTGCTGTAACAACATGTATCTATCCCTTCCCACATCTACTGTCACAATCCTTGTCGAAGTCACTGAACTATGACCACAGAGAGTGCAGCTCTGGGGCCAACATCCTATGGTTGTACCTCTCCAGGCTGCTCCTCCAATTTCTTGAGTTTGACAGCTACGTTCCTCTCAGGTTTTGACAGATCCACTAAGCATATTCCAGAGGTTGGGATTCAGGGTTAGCAGTCACTTTTCTTCCCTGCAGCTTGGCTTTAAATTCTGAGCAGAACCCATATGGCCATGTACAGCCTGTTTAGGGGGCTGGTAGGTGCCTTCCTGCTGGAGCAGGTGGGATCAGCCTCTCTAGGTGTTTTAGATGATCCTCTGGGCAGGACCCCTGGCTTCACCTGTCACGAGTAAAGGACCCATAGGGATGCATCCTGGGTTCCCAAGTGCCTTTAGTGGATATGGTCTGCACCAGGTAGGCTCTATCAGAAGGGACAGAGGCCAGTCTTTTCTCCTGGGTTCTCAAAGAGGAGCAACGGGCAGCTGGCCAGCCATCCCTGGCCCTCTCTCCTCTACTCAGATGTTCCATGGTTGCTCCTGTTCTTCTGCCCCTGAGCTGGGAAGGAAATTTCTGGAGTTTTGTGTCAACGTGGATAGATCTCTGTTGTAGTGCCCCCCACTTTTAGCTCTAGGCTGATTGAGATCCAGATTTGTGTGGAGCCTGACGCATCCCAGCTGGTAGCTTCCCAGGTCTGCTTGCAGCCTCTTCTGCCATTTTCCTCGATCTTCCCACTGTCCCCAGGTCCCTTCCACCTCTAATTTTCTACTGGGCCTCAGTCTTCTCCTCGAGGGGACAGATGGCTGAGTATTTTAGGCTCCCAGCACATGGATACCCTGAGAAGGAAAGCTGACAAGGTAAAGAAAGATCCTAATATGTTTTTTTTTTTTTTTAAAAAAAAGCAACAAAGCATGGGTGCTCACATATTTTTATTTATGAAAGAACAGGGCAACTGAACTTGTTTGGTTACAAAGATTAACTCTAAGCAATCTCCACCCACCCCTCTCCTTTTGAGACAGGGTCTCTCTACCTATCTCTGGCAGTTCTGGAACTCACTATATAGATGAGGCTGGCCTCCAAGTCACAGGGATCCATCATCCCCTGTCTCTGAAGTGTTACGATTAAAGTTATGGACCATCAAACCCAGCTGTAACCAGTCTCTTGATTCACACTGAGTCTTAACCTTGGCCTAGGAACACTTAAAATATGGCTTTCAACTGGAAGCTAGATTTCCAATGGAAGCTACATTTCTAAGATGGCCTGGTTCATCTTAATGCCTTCCGGAAAACTCTAGCTGTCCAAAGAGTCTACCCATTGTTGCAGACGATACTCAGGAGCCAATGCTTTGTCTCTCAGTCCTGTGAGCACATAAATACAACTTTGGCTTTTGCCAGGCAGGTAGCTTGCTGCCATTTGAAGTAACTCTGTATTTTCACCTCCCTGATTCTAATGGAAGTTCTCCCAAGGTCCTTGTGTTCAGTCTTCATTCTCCTTTTGAAACTTGAAACCCTTGTACTGTGGCAGAAATCAAAGTTTGCTTCAGCACCCCGACTCCTCAAGTGGAACAGGGGCCTTTTTAGGACCACATACTTAGTGAGTGGCAGAGTCAGGATTCCAGTCTACACCAGTCTGACCAACTCTACTCATCTCCTTCATCTAACTGGATCCTCTAAGCTAAGCCTTTAAGTCCAACCCCAGGCAGTGACCATTTGCTTAGTGTAATAGTGAAAAGCTAGTAAGCAAAGAAAACCACATTTACTGTTACTGCTTTTATACAATATTCTTTCCCTACCATGCTTTTTCTAGACTCTGTTTGCCTATCCTTCATGTTTTTCATTGGGGTACATTTTTTTTGTTATTAGAAGTTTAGATAATGGGAAAACTGAATCCACTTACCCTCCCTCTCTTCAAGTTCATTCTCATTCTTCTTGTTCTTCTCGTCCTTCTCGTCCTTCTCGTCCTTCTCCTCCTCTTCCTCTTCCTCCTCAACACCTTTCTTCTTATCATCATAATCATCATCACTAGTGATGCTGAGAATTGATCCCAGGGCTTTGCAAAATGTATCCCTGAGCTGTTGACCTAGTCCTTTCCTACTAAGCTATAATCCTGTTCAGTTCCTATTACCTCAAAATTTCCAGGTATGTACTACTAGTAGGGCATCAGTATTGATCGATGTATGGCTATAAAGCAAAGTTGTTCATTTATATATTAGAGAGTATTAGAGGGTTATATTGTATATGAGAGTTGGATGGCACGTACCTATGGTTTTAGCATGCTTTAGACTATTTTATCATTTTCAAAATATTACTTGTTCTATGTTTCTTCATTTCCCTCTCCAACCCCAGACCCCGACACCATCCTGGAAACCACTGATCTTTTTTTTTACTGACTTCATAGTTCATACAAAATGAGGTAGATTTAGACTCATAGAGCATGTAGCCTTTCCAGATTGGCTTTTTTCCTTCTTTAAACATTATTTTCATTTGTCTGTGTGAGTAGTGTACCATGTGGGCAGGTGTCCATGGAGGCCAGCAGAAAGCAATGGATCTCTTGGAGCTGGAGTTACAGGAAGTTGTGAGCCACCCAATGTCGGTGCTGGGAACCAAACTTGGGCCCCCTGGAAGAGCTATGATTCCACATACCAAGTCTGTAGGTTTCAAGCAATCCTGATCTGTTTGGCTGTTGCTGGATCTAAAGTATTACTGGGTAAGCTTAATACCTGTGATGGAAACACCTAGGGAGTCAAGCGATAAAGATCTTTTCCTTTTATTTTCATTCATTCTGTTTGCAAACATCCTCTTCATCTTCTCTTAAAATATATGTCATAGTACTGTAGATCTTAGTCAAAGCAGTTAAGCAAACAAAGGAAGTAGCCTTTCAGTATTAAGTGAACATGTAAAACTATCTCTTGTTGCTTGTGGTATGTGCTCACAGACAGAAAACCACAAAGATTGCACACACAGATACACACAGATACACAAAGACACACACACACACACACACACACACACACACACACCATAACAAAATAAATGTTAATGTTTGCAGACAAATTTAGCAAAGATCCAGAATATAAAATCAGCACACAAAACCAAGTTGTTTTGCAACCAAATGTTTTCAATATTTATAAAAATATTGAAAAGAAAAACTACTTAGGAATAAAATTAGTCAAGGAGGTGAAAGAGTTTTATGATGAAAGGTGGAAAATAATTTTCTCTGAAAGGAATTAAATAATAAGCTGGAAGAGGAACATACATACAAAAATTAAAAAGCCAGAAAAATATATAACTGAAGAGACTGACCCAGCAATCAAAGAGTCTCATAGCAAACAAATGTGCAGGCACAGATGTCTGCACCGGCGACTTCCAAATAATACCTTCTTTTAATTATTTAAAGAAGAAATAAGTGATACTAAGTAATTTGCCTGATTCTAAAGACAATGCATCATAAAAAATTATAGACCAATGTCACTTATGAACATATGTAAGAATCCTCAGCATAATAACAACACAACATCACATTAAAAGGATTATAAATCACAGCTAAATGTCAATTATTCCAGGAATGTATGTGCTATTTAATATATAAACATCAAAGCAACACAGTAGCACAGTGACAGAAAAAAGGGGGAGACCCATGTGACCATTCTGGTTGATGGAGAATACATTTAAAAGAATTCAATACAATTTCTCGTCAAAACACTTAGAAAGCTAGGAATTGAAGAAAATTTCCCCAACATGATGAAAGATATCCCACAAACCTAAAAAGGGAAAAAGAAAGAAAGAAAGAAAGGAAGGAAGGAAGGAAAAACTGAAAAGGATGTTTATAACCAACTTCAGACTTCATTGATAGAGTGGACAATGCACAGTTGTTGTCACCTCTGAATTCCACATTGCACGAAAAGATGTAGCCGGTGAGAACATCTAAAGACATACAAAATAGAAAAGGAAGAGAAAAGAGACATCCATCAATGTGTAGCATGATCCCATAGGATTTAAATAATCCTAAATAATTCACACAACTGGAGCTAACAAATCCAGAAAAGTTTCAAGACACAAGACTAACACACTTATTTAACAGTGATGAACAACTTACAAAAGAGAATAAGAAAACTGTTTCATGTACAAAAGCATTCAAAGAATAAAATGTTTGGAAAGAGATTCAGCCAAATAGTGCTGGAAAAGTGGAGATCCAGAGATGAGAAGAAAGACTCGTGCACTGCAATAAAGTAGCACTGCTGAGACAACCTCTTGCTGCGCAAACCAGAAGAGAACTTTTGTTCATGTGGAAGGCGTTGTGCTGTAAGACAGTCGTACTGTACACATTGACACCAGGCTTCAAGATGGCTGTACTGTCCACGTTAACACACGGGTTCAACACAATCCCTGTTTGCATCTCGGCTAAAGTTCTGGCCTCTGTATAATATTCTTTCCATATCATGATTGAATTTAGTATAAACCATACAAATACTAACACTGAAATTTCGTTTTAAAAAGATGTTTTGTTGATTTTTTTTTTGCACCACAGCACGCACCCCAGTCCTGCTCACTATCTCTCTTTCCCCTCATGTCTGAGATTTGTCCTTGCAACTTTTCTCCCAAATAAAAAATACACAATCAAGCAAAAAACTAAGTATAGAAAGCATCTCGTTGTGCAAGCTGTAATATGCCACAGTGTGTTCCATAGTGTATCCCTCTGTCCACACATCCTGACTTACAAATGTTCATTGCAATGAGTCATAGATCCATGCAGTGAGTCAGAGATCTTTGGCTTCTCTGACACCATCGATATTGGATCCTCACTGGGACTCCTCCCAGTTATCCTGTTGATGCTCTGAGTCATGGAGATGCTGCAGCTTTGGAGCAGCAGGTCTGGCCCTTCCATGCTTCCCAGCCGTTTACAAATGCTATAGCTGCTGGGTGGGCTGACTCAGAGCCCTGGATCTGGCTGGGCTGGGTGGCAGCCGTGCTGGCCAGTGTGCCTGGTCTCCCTTATCTGCACCACCAGAGGAAGTTCTCCAGCACTGCTCTAGCTAAGCCACACAGTGCTTCCATTAGCAGGAAGCAGGGTCAGCTCTCTTGCTCTCGTGACCTGGGGTCAGCTCACCTGAGCCCACACCTCCAGAACCAGCTCTACTGTGCTGTCCAGGTGAGGTGCCTGGCCCACTCTCCTGTGTTCATGACCTGGTGGGCAGCTTTCCTAACTGCCAGAGGTGGCAAGGGGTGGGTCATCACCTCTGTACCAGTCTCACAGCCCACAGCAGAAGAGCATCAGGGCCAGCTCATCCACATCCCCTAGCTCCACTGTGCTGACTGCGCTAGGGTCTGCTCTTCCAATTGCTGCTGCTGGTGAGGGGTGAGGCCAGCTCTCCAGAGTGCTGCAGTCAGTGAGGGGTGGGGCCAGTTCTGGACATCCATGTGATGCTCAGCAGCTGCCCTGACCAGGGATTTGCTGTGTCCTCTAGAAGTAAGATGAGTCACTGTCCCCTGCTGCATAGCCATGGATTTAGACATGGCCGTCAGTGGCAGCTCTGGCTGGGACTTCACCATGGCCCCAGGTAGCAAGGCTGGCCACTCACAACAGGCTCCTCCTCTCCACCCCGAGTCTCCAGATTCATCTCTCTTCATAGTGCTCAAGCTGCTCCACTTCTTTTTCTGACCACCCTATACTCACACATTGTGGTGTCCCCTCCTTCAGACTGGCTGTTCATCTGGTAAGCCCTTCATCTGGTAAGCCCTTCAGTGACATCCTCCAGTAAGTAGGTGTCTATGGTTCTGTGCAAAAGGCTAAGTTTGTGTGTGGCATGGTGGTCCCCCAGGTCTGCCTGTCTTCTTCCTCTCATGCTGCACTGTGTGATGGTAGGCAGGGGTCTGTGTCTGTGGGCTACCTACATGTGGGGTGGAGGGCAGGTCTGTGCCTGCACCACTTGGCAGAACATAGTTCTCTGTGGGTCTTTCTCCTCCCACATTACGCTGCCTGGATTGGATTTAACTTGATTTGATTTGTATGTGTCCTACTCATAAAACTGTTTTGGCCACCAGACCAGGCATCAGGCTAGGATGAACAAAGGACTGCTATCTGCTCTGCCTCTGACCGATGTAAGAACACCACCAACAACCAAAGAACATACACAGGCTGGACCTAGGCCTCCCTGCTCATAGGTAGTGGATGTGCAGCTTGGCCTTCATGTGAGTCCTGAACAACTAGAACAGGGGCTGTCCCAAAAGCTGTGGCCTGTCTGTGGGATACGCTCTCCTAGCTGGGCTGCCTTGTCCGGCCTCACTGGGAGAGGAAGTGCCTAGCCTCTCAGAGACTTGAAGAGCCAGGGTGGAAAGGATACCCAGAGGAGTCCCCACTCTCTCAGAGGAGAAGGGGATGGGGACAGGGTGAAAGGGAGGGAGGCGGTGTAAACTGAGTAATAAATAAATAACTAGGTAAATAACACCACTATCAACAAGGTGCCTCTTTGCCCATTGTGGTGGGAGGACAATGACACTGAGGTTTTTAATGAAATCTATTAACCCCCTTGGAAACAACAGCTGTGTGTAGCCAACACTGATGCCACCAGGCCTCGGTGGGTAATTTTTTTTCAGTTTTTATTAATTTTTATTGTGTCCTTAAAAATAAAACTTTAAAAGCATTTCCAACTTGATTCAAAATAAAAACAGCAACAACAACAAAAAAATGAAGCCAAAATTTATAATTCTCACCTGGCGCATGCTGCCTTTTTGAGTTTGGGCAGGCTGAAAAAAGTTAAATAAAACAAAAACCCCCATCAAACAACCTTCATTTTACCGCTCCCTTCATTTATGCGTAATCCAACTCCATTTAAAAAGAAAAGGTCCAGATTTCAGATTTTGACATCGTTTTGAATACATGGCAAAAATCCAAATGTGATGGAGTTAATGGTGGGATAAACAAGCTTCCTAGCCTGATAAGGAACTAAGGAATCCAAAAACATTTGTGATAGTGTAAAGTTATTTATGAACTATACACATAATATGTCCCCTATAAAATGTACAGGTAGATCACTAAAAAACCTTATCCAGTAAACGCTTTCTTCAATACAGAATATACTAAGTCCATTGGGATAATAGCTGTCTGCCTCCAAATAATTTAATTATAGCACCCAGGGTCTGCTTTAATGTAAAGCTAAATACTTGTTATTTTGGGGTTACCTATTCGCTTGACAGAGCCAGAGTTAACTTACTCTTACTCTAGTATATTAGCCACTGCACAACAGATCAGCTTATCACAGATTTTCTTCATTATTTGTAGTAATGGGGTACAACAAATACTTGATACTTTTAAATGGCAGACAGCCATAAAATAACTTTTCTTTGATAGTATATTGGGTTTTATAATTACACTAGGATAAGAATGGTATAAAATATTACCATAATATACCTCAAGATAACAAGGTCATACTGTAATGATTCACTAGATTGTGCTCAGTTTTACTAAATGAGGAATCTGTTCTCTTCTCCAATTATCCAGTATGTTTTGCCTACAGTAAGGAGTCAATAAATATCTGTTGAACATACCGTCTACACAGGAGGTTGGAAGAGATGGGCCCTCATAGGTGGGTATCAAGTATAAGTGGAATTAGCCTGGGAAGGAGTGGTTAGATGTAAACTGTATGTAGTATACAAGTAAATAAACTTTAGATGCCAACAAAATAAAGTTAAGCAGAAAATACTGACACTGGAATAAACGAAGTCAAGACTTGCCAACAATGGCGTTAAGTGGAAATGACTTGTAAGAGATAACTAGGAAAAACCTTATATTGGACCAGACCTTTAATCTAATTTGAGACAGACCAGGAGAAGCACTGTTAGAGACTATGGCTGTCTTCCTTGATAGTCAGACATCCTAGTTTCCAGTAACTTATCATGGATTGGCCACCCATAAGCCAATATAAACCAGTTCATATTTAGGGATGAGTTTCCACAAGTACAAAGTTGAATTTCCTTTTATTTGTCCTAAAATGCTTACGTTCAAACATGAAGGGACTTCAATTATTCCGTGTAGTTTTCAATAATTCTTTTATCTGATAAATCTTTTCAGACCAGTGTTAAAATATTTGTATGGTATTATTAATACTGCAGCACCTTCGACCCACCCTTTGGTCGCTTGAACTGCCCTTATTTGGTTCTTTTTTCTGCTTTCAGATCTTTCTTGAAGTGTAGTAAGCTGAACTGTACTCGGTATTCCAGCTGAAGTTTGGCCTGTCATTGTCAGAATGGCTTCGGCTATGCCGTGGTCTTCCAGTCCGTCTGTTTCTAGGACTGTAAGATCTCCTATAGTTATAATCAAAGGAGCGACTCCTCGATCTCCTCCTTTCATAACTTCGGCTTCGAGAACGTCTCTATCGGTCATAATCGTCATCGTGAAGAGCTGTGTGTGTGCATTCCTCCCTTCCTTGGCTTTCATTTGGTGTCTTCTGATGCCCCTGGGAGAACTGTATTTCAATTTGATGCTCACAAATCCGTTTTCTGTCCAAATTATGTAAAGCATCTTCAACATTACCCACATCCTCAAATTGAACATATGCAAATCCTCTTGGACATCGAGTGTAGAAATCAAGTGGAACATAAACATCTACTATTGGACCATAACGACCAAATTCCCGGCGTAAACCTTCAGACCTGGTGTCGTCCACAACGTTTCTGATGAACAGAGACGCGTTGGAGGGGTGCAGGTATTGGGACATGAAGGTGGTGAGACTCCGGGCCAGCGGCGCTTACCGGCTCGGCAAACCGTCCGCAGCTCCCGCGGCGGCCTCGCTGGATAATTCTATGCCTGGTCACACAGAGTCAGTGGGTCACAAAACCAAACAAAAAGACATACATGAATGTTGGCTGACTCGTTAGTTCGTTTGGGTTAAAGCGCTTGTTGCCAAGCCTGACAATATGGATTGGATCCCCGGGATCACGTGGTGGAAGGGGAGAGTTGATTCTTGTAAGTCACCTCTGACCCCCACCTATGTGCCATTTTGTACATGTGTGTCACCTTTCAAATAACTGTAAATAATAAAAAGTCAAACACCAATATTGCTGTAATTATAAAAGAGGATTACAGAAAATGGATTTGTAAGGTGAAGGAGCTCACAGGGGTGGAAGGGGCTCTGTGTGTGTGTGTATGTGTGTATGTAGTGTGTACTTACCCACACACATGTTCATACATCACACCCCTTGTAGGTCTAATGCACTGGATGACCACAGCCTAAGAATATTTAGGCAACACTAATAGGTCTTAATGGATTTAAAATTTTTTGAGGACACAAGTTGGGCTTAGGTTTGAGAGGAGATTGAGGATCAAAACACAGCATCCAAAAATTTAAAGGAACTAATAAAATATTAAGAAATTTGGTTGAATTTGCAAACCTTCAGAAGGATAGCTGTTATGAACAGAGTATCGACATCACAATGTAGCTTAAATTAGAGGGGGAAAGCAGCCAAACAGGATGCTTTTAAGGTTGAATTGCACATGGAATATTAGGGGGAAACCACACAGAGCTGTAGCTTTCATTTTAAAAGTAATTCTTACATTAAAACCTTTCCAGGAGTCTGAGATAAAACTGAATTTTAACACCAGGTTCTTTGGTGTTACATTGTTGTTTACTGGGGAATGGATGAGAGGGCACTGATAGACAGGCCAAGGACCTTCATTGTATATTTCCTAATTATAATGTGTTGAATCAGTCAGGAATCATTACCATATCATTATTCATTATAAAAACAAGCCTGCAGACCCCTCTGTCGGCTAGTGTCCCCTGGAAGCCTGCTGTCTGTGATTTTGGATTCTGCCCTTCCTGGTTTCCTAGCAGTGTGGAGTGTCCTATTCTTTCTTCACTTGAATTAATAACATGTTAGAGAACAGTCAGACACCAGGAAGGTATCATCAGAAGAGCTTTTCACCCAGATGTCCTCAAAGTTCAGAGGAAGTTCAGCCACTTCCTCTGGTACCCATCTCTTCTTCTCCCCAGACACACCTACTTCACTACACTAATTGGTCACTTTGGGACATATCTTTCCCAGGGAACGTGAGAGAAACTTGAAGTTACTTGTTATCTCAGCTCTAATAAGCAGGGTTGCTGTGGGCTTCCCACAGTTCCCTGGGACTGAATATAAAAGTTATCTGCAGAGGTGAGCTAAATCCCACAGTCAGGCCCCAGGACTGAGCTCGGTCCTTGTATTCAGGGCACAGACAGAGCGTCGAGGACACAGAACTGACTTGGCAAATATAAGTCAAGGCAAAGAATCTGTAAAATAGCACCATGTGATTAATAGGCTGAAACAGGACAGAGTCTGCTTATTTACAGTTTGCTTAGCCTCTCTAGGAGCATTTACAGCTCAGAATGCAGTTTAGGCTCTCATCTCGCTAGCAACACTCCGTCTCTTACCACAAGGGGGCACTAGTCCCAACAAGCACTGCTTTTTGCTTTTTTAAGTCCAAGAACTTCAAGTTATACCCTATTTAATGGCGTCTTAAAACCTCCAGGTCTGATCTGTGAATAAAGTAAAAATCAATTCGCAAAACATTATATAAAAATCATACATTTATCAATATATGTTTCTACAACAGCCGTCTTTTCCACTTTGAAATGAACCGTGAGGATACTGTGTGTACTGACTCAAGTCACATAATTCTTTTTAAACTCACCCATACTAACTTTTTTTTTTTTTTTTACCTTATCTGGTGAGAGGAGTCAAACTTTTGTCTCTTGAAAGTCACAATGATGCTGTCTTTGTTGGATTGTCTTAATCTTATAGTAGCTTAAATATCAATCGTGAAATATTCATCACTATAATAGGATACTAATGTTAATTCTCCACCAATAGCGCACAAAGATTTCTGGTGTAGTTTCATTTCTTGGACATGTTAAAACATCCTGAGAAAAGACATCTGAGGAGAGAAAGGGTTTGGTTTTGCTCACAGTTCCAGGTTACAGTTCGTCAACGGGGCGGGGGTGGGGGGTGGGGAGGTGGTGAGGCAGGAGCCTGAGGCAGTTGGGTCACGTGACAGCTGCGGTTAGGAGGGGACAGAACAGACTGCGCATGTGCTTGCGGCTCAGCCTGCCTTTTCTGCTCTTAGACAGCCCAGAACCCAGACCTGGGGAATGATTCTGGCCACAGCGCTCTGTCTTCTTACTTCAATTAACCAAAACAAGGAAAAACTTCCTTACAGGCATGCTTTCTGGTCCAGACCATGCCTGATGGAGACTCTCTTCCTACGTGGTTCCAGGATGTGTCAAGTTGACTGTTAAAGCTGCCAGAGGTTTCTCTTCTCATCCTATAATCCCGGGTCTTTCCCATAATCAGACATTCTTACTAGAGTGATATAAGAACTCGTGGTGGATTTGGTGTTTCAGTCCCTGACAGTTAGTGATGTTGACCATATTTCATATATCTGTAGGTCCTTTGTATTTCTTGTTTTTTTTTTTCCCAGAAATTTCTAATCAGGTCTATTTTTAAATTTTAATTTGGTTATTTGTTTCTGTTTGCTATCAAGTTTTTGGAGCTTATTGTATCCTCTGTGTATTAGCTTTTAATCCGATGTATAATTTCAATGATTTTATCTGATTTCACAGATAGTCTTTTTACCCTGTTGGTTGTTTATTTGACATAATCCCATTTGTCTCCTTTTGGATTTGTTTGTTGTGCTTTTGGGGGTCATGTCGATTCCTATGACCTGAAATGTTTTTCCTGTTTTATACCAGTAGCTCTTTTCTTTAGGGTGGCCTATGTAAGTCTTCAATGATTTATTTGATTTGATTTTTTTTCTTAATTCTTTTTTTGGTAACTAGTGAGAGATAGGGTCTATTTTCATTTTTCTGCATGTGGATAGCTAGTGTTCCCAGCATGCATGTGGTACCATCAATCAATCGTACGTGGACGTGTGGACTTACTTCTTGGATATCTACTTTGTTTCATTGGTACAGGTTCTGCTTTTATGCCAGTGCCACACGGATTTGTCCATTATAGCTCTACAGTATATTTTAAAGTCAGAGAGTATTACATCCTTGTTTTTTTTCTTCTTGCTAAGTCAGCTTTGGGTACACAGGGGTTTTGATGTTCCACACAGGCTTTAGCATAGTTTCTTTTAGTTGTGTGAATACTATTTTTAAAGTATTTATTTATTTTGACCTATGAAAAGGAGTACTTTTATTGTTGAGATTATAACGACATCATTTTCTATTTTCTTCCTCTAAACCCTCCCATGTTACCTTCTCTTTTTCAATTAATAATGTCCTTTAATTGTTGTGATATGTATATTGTCTTAGTCAGGCTTTCTATTCCTGCACAAATATCATGACCAAGAAGCAAGTTGGGGAGGAAAGGGTTTAGTTCAGCTTACACTTCCACACTGTTGTTCATCACCAAAGGAAGTCAGGACTGGAACTCAAGCAGGTCAGGAAGCAGGAGCTGATGCAGAGGCCATGGAGGGATGTTACTTACTTGCTTCCCCTAGCTTGCTCAGGTTGCTCTCTTATAGAACCCAAGACTACCAGCCCAGATATGGTACCACACAGAAGGGGCCCTCCTGATTTGATTACTAACTGAGAAAATGCCTTACAGCTGGATCTTATGGAGGCATTTCCTCACCAGAAGCTCCTTTCTCTGTGATAACTCCAGCTTGTGTCAAGTTGACATACAAAACCAGCTGGTGTGTCTGTCTATCTATCTATCTATCTATCTATCTATCTATCTATCTATCTATCTATCTATCTATCTATCTATGAATATATATTTCTAAATACATAAATAGAACCTGCACTTTTAGATTTATTTATTTTATGTGTATAAGTGGTTTTTTTTGTATGCATGAATGTGCAACATTATGCAAATGTCCCTATGCTGGTCAGAAGAAGGTGTCAGATCCCTAGGAACAGGAGTGACAGGTAGTGGTGAGCTGCCATATGGGTGCTAGGAACTGAACCTGGGTCATCTGCAAGAGGTGAAAAGACTCCTAACCACTGACCCACCTCCCCAGCTCTGCTTCCCCTGACCACTGACCCACCTCCCCAGCTCTGCTTCCCCTGACCACTGATTCGCCTCCCCAGCTCCGCTTCTCTTGACCACTGACCCACCTCCCCAGCTCTGCTTCCCCTGACCACTGATTCGCCTCCCCAGCTCCGCTTCTCTTGACCACTGACCCACCTCCCCAGCTCCGCTTCCCCTGACCACTGATTCGCCTCCCCAGCTCTGCTTCCCCTGACCACTGAACCACCTCCCCAGCTCTGCTTCCCCTGACCACTGATTCGCCTCCCCAGCTCCTCTTCCCCTGACCACTGATTCGCCTCCCCAGCTCCGCTTCCCCTGACCACTGATTCGCCTCCCCAGCTCCGCTTCCCCTGACCACTGACCCACCTCCCCACCCCCGCTTCTCCTGACCACTGACCCACCTCCCCAGCTCCGCTTCCCCTGACCACTGACCCACCTCCCCAGCTCCGCTTCTCCTGATCACTGACCCACCTCCCCAGCTCCGCTTCCCCTGACCACTGACCCACCTCCCCAGCTCCGCTTCCCCTGACCACTGACCCACCTCCCCAGCTCCGCTTCCCCTGACCACTGACCCACCTCCCCAGCTCCGCTTCCCCTGACCACTGACCCACCTCCCCAGCTCCGCTTCCCCTGACCACTGACCCACCTCCCCAGCTCCGCTTCTCCTGACCACTGACCCACCTCCCCAGCTCCGCTTCTCCTGACCACTGACCCACATCCCCAGCTCTGCTTCTCCTGACCACTGACCCACCTCCCCAGCTCTGCTTCTCCTGACCACTGATTAGCCTCCCCAGCTCCGCTTCCCCTGACCACTGACCCACCTCCCCACCCCCGCTTCTCCTGACCACTGACCCGCCTCCCCAGCTCTGCTTGTTTCTGACATTCTGAGACAGGATCTTACAAAGCCTGACTGGCTTTGAACCGGATGTGTATCAGAAAATGATGTCGAGCTTCTGATACTCTTGCCTCTGCCTCCCAGCTGCAGAGATTGTGTACCACACCCAGCTTTACTGGTTCTGGGGTTTGGGGGACAGATTCCAGGGCTTCCTGCATGCTAGGCCAGCACTCTCTCAACTCAGCTGTGTTCTCAGCCTATCACTCGTATTTTAATAGGAGTTGGATAGATTCAACATATTGAATCTATATATTGCTTTCACTAGTATGGACTTTCGAGGGCTTTGATTATTTTCTGTTTTTCCATTTTGTATATACCTTCAATTTCTTTCCTTAATATTTTATAGAAGCCTTTAACTATTTTGTTAAATCACTTGTAGGCATCTTGCTTTTTATTGCTGTCATAACCTGTATTACTTTCTTTTATTTCTACATTACAGCCCCGGCTGTCCTGGAACTCACTCTGTAGACCACCCTGGCCTCAAACTCAGAGACCCACCTACCTGCTTCTTCCTCCTAAGTGCTGGCATTAAAGGCATGTACCACCACTGTCTGGCCTTCTATGAACATCTGAGTAATTAGTAGCCTAACATTCCCTGAAAAAAGCTATTCTGAGAGGTCCCAGGGGGGCAGGGCAGAAAGCTAGCCCAAGATGGCCACCAGTCCAGCACCAGGGGCCCTGGACAGGGAGCTAGCCCGAGACAACTACTAGTTTGACACTAGGCAGACCCAGATAGGCTTTCAGTATGTGCAGCTAGCTGGAGACTAGAAGAACCCTGCCTGGGACTGTGGTCCTGGGTAGGAGTGAGCCTGAGACACATGACCCTTGCAAGAGGCCACTAAGGATGGGCTATGTGAGGAGTGAGCCCCAGACGACCACCATATTGGGGCTAATGGGCCCAGACAAGGGAGCTAGCCTGAGGTTACCACCAGTCCAATGCCTTGCAGGTTTGGGTGTTGGGCAGACCATGACCAAGATGACCTCTGACCAATGCCATAGTGTATGAGAGGGGTATCACACTCCTGAGATAACCCAAGACACTTAGGGACCCCAGGTACCATTAAGAGCAAGGGCAGGGGCAGGGGCAGGGGCAGGAACAAGAGATTGGTGGAGAAATGGAAGAGAAAGAAACAGAAAGATGTGGGCAAAATGAAGAGAGGCAGAAATGGAGACTCAAGGGTAGCGAGGAACAGCTTGGTGTGAGTGTGGTGTGGTGATGCCTCCTGAGTCCATGATGGGGTCCTGGCCTGTGCTGCTAGTTGGGAACACATCTGAGTCCATGGCCCTGCAACAGCAGGGGTCTGTTACCACCCAAGGCCAGACAGACATCCCTGGTCTGTGTTGCCACCTAGAAACATGTTGATGTATGAGGGCTGTGTAGAACTGACCTGACCCCTCACCTGGACACCTAGGGAGAGCTGGGCCTGGAGACATGAAAGCAGGAAAGCTGACCCCACCCCAGCCCAGCTTCAGAACTTGGGAGAGTGGGCCCTACTCCTCACCTGGGCAGCCGCAGTAGAGCTGGCCCTGGTTGTGGGGTTGTGGTGAGCGGGCTGAGGGCACGAGAACTGTCCCTGTTCCTCACCTGCTGCAGCACTCAGGAGAGCAGGCCCTGCACCTCACCCAGGCAGCACAGTAGAGTGTCTCCTGATGGCACGGGTGCAGGTGAGTCAGCCCAAGGACATGAGAGCAGGAGAGCTAGTGGGCTGACCAGCTTAGATACCTCTTAGGCACAGATCTGGGGCTTTGAATTGGCCCACCCCAACATCGACCCCATTGGTGAACTGCTGGAGTGTGTGAAGGGGCCGATCCTAACAGATCCAAAACTACAGGATCTCCATGACCCAGGGCAACAACAGGATATCTGAGAGGAGTCTCAGTGAGGTAACAGTATTGATAGAGTAGCAGAAGCCAGAGGCCTTGTACCAGACCCAAGAGTCATTGCAATGAACATTTGCAGGCAAAGAAGTGAGGACAAAAGGGTATACTGTGGGATACAGTGTGACACACTACAACTTCTACAATGAGATTTTTATTTTTTCTTTGTTGGGCTTTGCAAGGGTGGAGGTCAGGTATGAGGAGAAGGGGAAATGACAGATTGGGAATGTGAAATTCACAAAGAATCAAAAAAATTAAAAAACCTCTTGATATAATTTTATTTAAAATGTGTTGAAATTTGTTTCATGGCTTATCATATGATCTCCTCTGGAGAATGGCCCAGGACTATTGAAAAATAAATATTGTCTGCTGTTGTAGGAAATATTCTGTAGGTAACTATTAGGTCTACTTGTGCTAAGGTAAACTCAACTTCTCTACTTCCGTATTGATTTTATACTAGATGATTTGTCCATTGTTGAAAGTAGGGTATTACAGTCCTCTGGCATAGTATTGCATAAAAGTCCATCTTTCCATTTATATATATTGATGCTTGTTTTTTATAGGTTTATATTGGCTCTGATGTTAATTTGATATAAACTGGTGCACATTTTTAATTCCAGCACTCAGGAGGCAGAGGCAGGAAGATCACTGAGTTCCAGGCCAGCCTGGTCTTCAGAGTTCCAGGACAGAGAAACTCTACCTTGAACCCTCCCCCCTACTAATAATGATAATAAAATATATATTAATATATTGTTTATAAATAAACAAATAGATGTAAATTTATAACTGTTATTTCCTTTTGCTGAATTGACCCTTTTATCACTCACTGTCTCTTCTCCTCTCTTCTCCATCCCGAGTTTCTTGCTATACACTGTGGTCTGGTCTCAAAGCGGTGTTTTAGTTTCCTGAGTGCTGGGACCACAGGCACTAGCTATGGCTGGCTTCTTGTGTCTTTGTATGGTCTGCTTTGCAAAACATCTATGTTTATTGTAGAAGATGAGCTCATTCTAAGGAACAGGCAACATCAAGCCACTCACCCTGTGTCTTTTAATTGGAAAATTTAATTCATTTATAGCCAAGGTGTCTGCAGAAGATCTTATTACACCAATTAGTAAATTAGCTCTTTGCTGTGCTTCTTCCTCTTTTAGGTCTTTTCTGTAGCTGAGTGGTTTACTCTATTAGTGTTGTATTATTACCTTTGTGTCATTTTTAGCTTGCCTATTATAGATATTTTCTTTGTGGTAACCACAGGGTTTGCAAAAATGTTCTTATGATGACATTATTTTGAAGCAATAACTTCAGAATGTGCACATAAAGATAAAGATGGAAAAAGTAATATAAACAATAATAAAACTATTAAAATCCTATACAAACACTAATATAAAAACTCTGTGCATCCCATCCCTCCCACATTTTGAATTTTGATATACTGACTTATCTTGCCCATATCTTCCCATACTGATGCAATTATTTTTAGTTTCCATATGGTGACATGCTTGGCCTCCACAGCATATTCATAAATATTAGAATATTCTGAATTTGTATAATTACTCTTACCAGTGAACTTTAAGCCCCTGCCCCAGGATTGTCCTCTTGGTTGTTAATTCCTATTTTCTGGAGAGCAGAGAACTTTCAGCATTTCATAAAGGAAAGTAGTGTGGATCTATATTTAGTCAGCTTCTGTGAGTCTGAAAGCGTCTTTATCCACCTCATTTCTAGTGTGCTAGGAGGGCACCTAGACCCATGTCTCAGCTGATGTCACTGCAGGTCAAAATGTGAATCTGTCCCATATTGGCACAGTTTCTATGTATCACTGGGATAAGTCTATAGCTCCATCTACAGTGGCCTGGTTTTAGTTGGACTCCATTATGCTGGCAAAAGAGTGGTGGAAATAGTTCCTTGCCTGCCAGGGCTGATGCTAAACTAGGCCTGCCTAAGTCTTAGAATAACCAAGTCCTGTGTAGTCCAGCGCAGAGGCACATTCAAGACTAACTGCAAGCTAGTACTTGACTTTTTCTTTTTATTACAGCTGTGTACACATTTGCCTGATTTGGGGGCAGGTCAAAAGGCTCTCTGTAGACCACTGCTTGGCTAAGAGGGACCTTTGATACTTTCTTGGTGTTGATTCACTATGATAGCCCTGTACTGAGCTCCAAAGGTAAATGTTGTTTCTACTTCTGGTTGCGCAGCAGGCAGGGTCTTGTCATGTCTCTGTTGTAGAAGATTACAAGGAGTATGGTGACAGTCCCCTACCCATTGTGCTTATGCAGCTCTGGGCTTTTTCTGGAGATGTAAAAGTTACAGGGCTCCATACAGCACCAAGCTTCACCTTGGGGACTCTGTACTGAGTTTCTAGGCTAAAGACTGGACTTCATTCCTTCTCTCCCTCTAGGTGGAAACCATCTTTGCCTGTGATATTTGCAGTTAGAGGCGAAGTTCCACGGACAACACTTTGCATCCTGCTTTCTTGATGCATCCCTTTTTAAAAAATTAATATTTTACAGTATATTTTCATCATGTTCCCCCTCACCTTGTCTGAAATGCTTCCCATCTCTCTACCCACTGAACTTCATGTGTGCTGTCTGTTTGCCTCTGTCTGTCTGTCTCTCTTTCCCCCTCTTTCATCATCCATTATACTAAACCTAGCACTGTGTGTCTTCATCTGGCTTCTGTAGCTGTTATGAAGTATTAACAATCATTTGTTCTGTGAATAATTTTCCAACCATGAGACAATGATGATGGAGAGATCCTAGTTACCCTCTCACTCTGTCTTCAGTATCCACACCTGTGCATTAAATCATTAAATACATGGGCGTGAAATGATACTTGAGAACATCATCTTTTTTAAAATAATCCTTTAGCTAAGAATTATTTGGACTTTGTATGACTGCCACTAGAAATGACTTTCACTAGAATATTCTGTTTCCCCATGTGTGTGTACATATATACATATATCATATACATATATATACACATGAATCTTATATACAGCACATATATATATTTATATACATATACACACATATATACATATACATTTATTCATACACACATGCATGCACACACATACATATATACACATACATATATACATACACATACATGTATACATACACATGTATACATGCATATATGTAATCATACACACATATATACATGCATATACATATATGTATATGTATACTCTCCTGCTCTTTATCATTCCCTCTTTTTTCCTCTCCTTCCCTCCCATGCTATTTTGTTATAAATTTTCTTCTTATATCATCTCTCTAGGTATTTTTTATGCTTGATTTTTCTCTATTCTCTTTCTTTTCATGTGATAAATAATTTTTGTATGTACAAATCTCTAGTTTTACTTTTATTTTAAATGTATATATAATGATGTGTACAAGTATAGGGTACAGAATAATTATTTAACCATGCATGCTACATGAAATAATCAAATCAGAGTAATTTTGATTTCTATGGACTCAAAAGTTTTGTTTTTTCTTTGTGTTGAGAGTCTTTTATTTCATAATTTTGAAATATATAACAGATCTTGAACCGTAGTTTTATTTCTGGTACATAGAAGATGAGAATGTCTTCTCCTATACAAGTGAATTTTGGTATCTATGAGTCAACTAGTTCCTGTCCCCTGTCCCCTTCACTCCAAGGCCCCCAGTGCCCAGTGCCCTAAGCACCACTCCTATGACATAAAGGTTGTAAATGTCACTGCATGAATCAGAAGACTTGGTGTTTGACTTCCTCTGTCTTGCTTATTTCACTTACTGGAACACCATCCAGTTCTAACCACATTGCTGACTATAAAAGCACTTCATTCTCTGCATGACTGGTTGGAATTTGATTGCATATAGGAACCACATTTTCCTTGCCCATTCAACCACCAGTGGACATCTGATTGACACTTCATCTCTACTGTGACGAAAAATGACTAAACATGAAGGTTGAAGAGAAAATGCCTTCTGTATTGTACCATGTAGCCCAACAGCAGCTCATGGTGGAGCTGAAGAGATGCTATTGCCTCTCTCCTTTCATTCCACACCATCCTGATGCGTCTGCCTTTTCTCTAAGTAATTAAAACGATGTCACATCTGAATCTTGATGTACATCATGAAGTATCTCTGCTCATGGTTTCCTTAACTGACACATAGATTGTAGATGTAGCAGCCTCCATGAAAGACAGTGGAAATGGGCCATGAGGTCCATACATGGAGTGGACATGACCAGGGTCATACTTACTTAGGAAGGAATGACAACAGCAATGATTGTCTCTGGCGCATCACCATCTGCATGGCATGACACGATGAATGACAACTTGGGAAAGTGTTGCTATTCTGAATTTGAACTTGTTTCACCATCAGCTGTGCCTAGAACCCATGTCCATCCTCTGTAGAAGGATCTCTGTATTTTACTCTCAAACTCATTCCTTTGGAAAGTTAAGGTTGAAACCAACATGCTGCACAATGCCTAGGATGATTGTCACGAGTTCATCACAATCAACTTCCAGTCAAGACAGGAGATGGAACTGTGAGGTCTGGGGACGGGTGATTAAAAAGCCCCTGGTTAAAGGACAGTATTGTTTCAGAATACGAGAGTCATTACACAACACTTTACTGCTCCTCTTTCCCCCCTTCTACGCTGAGTTTGTGCCTCTCCCTAGCACCTTCCACAGAGCCCCCTTCACATCCTTGTTCCTCAGTGTATAAATCAGAGGATTGAGCATGGGGGTGACAATAGTATAAAAAAGGGCAAGAAATTTTCCCTCCTTCTCAGAATACCTGTGGACAGGTTGGAGGTATGTGGAGATGGCTGAGCCATAAAACAGGGAAACCACAATGAGGTGAGATGCACACGTCCCAAAAGCCTTCCTGCGACCAGCCATTGACTTGATGTTCAGCACTGCCCTGGCAATGTGAGCATAGGAGCCTAGAATTAGCAGTAAAGGACACACTAAGATTATGACCCGGGCCACAAACAAATTGACCTCTGTTCCTCCTGTGTCCTCACAAGCCATCTTCAGGAGAACGGGCAGCTCGCAGAAGAAGTGATTCAGTTGGTGTCCACAGAGAGGCATGGCCATCACAAGGCTTGTCTGTATCAGAGAGTTCACAAGGCCTCCCACCCAGGAGAACACAACCAATGCCCTGCAGAGAACGGGGTGCATAATGGTTGTGTAGTGCAGTGGGCGACACACGGCAGCATAGCGGTCTATAGCCATGGTCACCAAAAGCACACACTCAGTTCCTCCCAGTGAGAGCACTATGCACAGCTGGGCCACACACCTTGCAAAGCTGATGGTCCTGTCAAGTCCAGAGAGATTGACCAGGAGCTGGGGCACGGTGCTGGCAGTGTAGCAGAGGTCCAGGAAGGAGAGGTGGCAGAGGAAGAAGTACATGGGTGTGTGCAGGCGGAGGTCCAGCCGAGACACAACGATGATCACAGTGTTGCCAAAGAGAGTCAGAGAGTAGAAAATAGAAATGAATGCAAAGAAGACGGGTTCTAGGTGAGGCCAGTCCGAGAAGCCCACTAAAATGAAGCCCACAAGTCCTGAACTTGTGTTCAAATATTCCATAGTCTTTCACCTGTACAAACAGAAGACAACTCAATACTATTTATTTATGGAGAAAATTAATTATTCCCAAATGCACCAAAATTATGTATTTTGAGTTGCTATTCTGCTCAATTCTGGTGAGCCTTCCATTCCCCTCTCTAAACTCTCCAGTCCAAAAAGTTTCTAATTCTCTTCCAAATTAATCACCTTTATTTTTCTTTAATTGTTACATTTCTATCTGTCTATCTATCTATCTATCTATCTATCTATCTATCTATCTATCTATCTATTATCTATCTATCTATCATCTATCTATCTATCTATCTATCTATCTATCTATCTATCTATCTATCTATCTATCTATCATTGCCTCTTCTTTAGCCTGGAGGTTACTAAGTTGATAGTGGTGTGGTCTTGGATTCAATTAATTCTTGTTGCTTGTTTGTTCTATGCCTTTTGCCAGGCTGTCCTCTGATCAGTTCTCTGGATATGATGCTTCCTTGTCTGACAGGAGAGATGATGTATTGTCATCCTTGTGGCATGGAGATCAGGCTCCAAAAGCAGTAGTGTGGGATCGTTATAAAAAACCCAGTGTGTGTAGTGCCTGTTGGAATTCTGTGTTGTGTTGGCTTCCTCTCTTTTCTAGTCTCTGAGACACGCTCTTTCAGGACTGTGTCAAAGAAGTAAGCTGTCTGAGTTTGCAACCTCTCTTACTTTCCATCTCTTGCTTGATAAATGTGGTCAATTAACCAATTCTTGGAGCCTTGACCTGCTTCCATCTGTCCCAAAGACTAAGTACCATACTTCTGGGAAGAAACATGCATATTCCTTTTGATGAATCTCAATAGTTTCTTGTTCTTGCAGCAAAACATGTTTTTGTATTTTGTCACAAGAGTTCTTTTGAACTTTTTTTTCCCATTTGAGATCCAACCTCCTTGGAAATAGTAAACAGAGTGAAAATAATAACATCTTCTTTAATATCACAAGAAGTGATAAACTCATTTGCCCTTTCATGATGTGGATCTTAAATACATTTTCTCGACTGAAACATTGAATATTCCATAATCTGTGAGAAATATTTTAGCTTTGTAAAAAAATGCATTC
Organism: Apodemus sylvaticus; assembly: GCF_947179515.1. NCBI lineage: Eukaryota > Metazoa > Chordata > Mammalia > Rodentia > Muridae > Apodemus > Apodemus sylvaticus. The sequence continues at coordinate 75,214,994 of NC_067481.1, forward strand.
ATGTGAGTGTTTTGCCTGTATATGTGTCCATGTACCATGTGCATACCTGGTGCCTGCAGAGTCCAGAAGAAGGTGTCAGATCCTCTGGAACTGGAGTTGCTCATGGTTGTGAGCTGCCAGGTGGGTACTGGGGACTTTATGTGGTTCCTCTGCAGGAGCGACGAAAACTGATGAACCATCTCTCCTACCCAATAATTTATTTTTAAAAAAGAATCCTGAAGATTAACTAGAAGAGCATTTGTATAAGCTAAGGAAATATGGCAAACATTAAAAAATTGTTTTTCTTTAGAGATTGTTGTGCTAAAAGTTAAACAAAAGTACAAGATTTTAGGTGTTCAATGTAGGACTCTTTGATTTCTTTAGTTAAGGTTGTTCTTATGTATTGTATTTGTTTTATTGCTATTATCAGTGGAATACTTTCCTTTTCTTGGAATTGTCTTTGGGAACATAATTCATTTTTGTGTGGTATTTGTATCTTAAGATTTAGCTGAACTAGTTTATTTCTGTCAGTTTTTAAAATTGCATTGAGCTTCTAGTATGTTCTTTTTACCAGTGGCTCTCAACCTGTGGGTTGTGACCCCTTTGGGGATTACATATCAGAAGCAAAATGGCAGCTATGAAGTAGCAACAAAATAATTTTATGGTTGGGTGTCACCACAGCATGAGGAACTGTAATAAAGGGTCATAGCATTAGGAAGGTCATAGATTAGGAAGGTTTAGATGGTCGTGTCATTTTCAAACTGTTGATTTTACTCCATCCTGTTTAAACTTGTCATCTTTTATTTATCTGTCTTGGGGAAACTGGATCTGCATGTGCAGAAATATCAAAATAGATCCATCGCCCACCTCATGTACAAATATCAACTGAAAGTGGGTTATATAGTTTTATTTATAACACCCCTAACTGAATGGAAAAAATGATGGGCTTCATCCTGAAGTTGATTTTGACAAAGAGGTTTTTAAACCTGTGCTTATAAGCACACTTGAAACAAAGTGAAACCCAGTGTAACCTACAGGCTCTGGTTGGTATTGATATAGAGGCTGTACACACATTGGGCAGAGGCTATATGGGAAGCCTCTGTACACTACTGCTATGAAGTAAACTGCCCCAAATCATTTATGTGAAACTATTTTAAGAATAATAAGCATTTGGACAAAAGAAGAAATAAATACTTGCTATGACAAATAAGATTGTAGATAATTTGTTTCTAGGAAACTTGCCTTGGAAGAAATGACACAGAGGTTCTCTGAGAGGAGCGATGTGATGTGGTGTAAGGGGCCACCTTGGACCTAAATAAGAAAGGAAGACCACTATAAAAGGAGAAAGCATAGGTAAATGTGTTCTTCACTTCAATTGAGCTAACAAAATAGCCACACAAATAATGAATTCTATGTAGCACAAGAAAACCTACAGAATCAACTAACCTGGCCCATAGAGGCTCAGAGACCTAACCACCAAGTAGGGAGCCTGCATGGTACTCACGTAGGCCCTCTGCACGTTGTAACGGTTGTGCATCTTGGTCATCATGTGGGACTTCTAACAGCGGGAGCAGGTGCTGTCTCTGACTCTGTTGTCCACCTTAGAACCTTTCCCCCTACTGGGATGCCTCTTCTAATACCTAGAAGAGAAGCTGCACCTAGAAGAGAACTGCAACTTGATATGCCATGGACAGTTGGCATCCATGGGAGGCCTCCCCTTTTCTGAAGAGAATGGGAGGAGGAGTGGGTAAGTGGGGTTAGTAAGTGGGGCAAGGTCTGGAAGGAGAAGAGGAAGGAGAACAGTGGTCGAGATGTAAAGTAAGTAAGTGAATAAATAAATAAGTTAGTTAATCAAAAATATATGCTATGAGTATTATGAATGATGATACAAAATGAAAAACCTGATCGTGTAAGATACTATTAAAATATTTTTATTATTTTATACTATTTTCTTATTTCTGTGTGATTATTTATGTTTGTATCTGCATGTCTTTGTGCACATGGAGGTCCATAGAGACCAGAAGAGAGTATTGGATCCCACAGAGCTGGAGTTAAAAGTAACTGTAAGCTGGGAACTGAACTCTGGGCTTTTGGAAGAGCACCAAGCACTTTTAATCATTGAGCTGTCTCTCCAGCCCCATATTTTAAAATACAAATATTGTCCTTTCAGAAGAATATAGTTACTTAAAGGTAGAGGACCAATCACAAATGCATTTATTTGAAACGTAGAAAACTTGAAAAACTTATTTACTAACTCTTGTTAGTGGCATAGCCTGTCTGAAGGCTGAGGCAATGAATGGGTTTGAAGTCAACTACATAGTGTTTCTCCCCGCCCCCCAATAATGAAACACAGCAAAGATAAATAAGTAAAAAAAAATCACAAGGGTGCTTCAAAAAAATTCAACAAGGGTTGATGAATGAATTAATAAAGGCGCTCTTAAACCCAGGAATATGGTGTACAAAGACACAGTCCCAAATTATGCAACCTCAAGGCCAAGATTGTTTTACTTCTCTGTCCCATCTTAGTGATAGGCAGATTCTTCTGCCTAACCAGGCCTTGACCCCTGTGTGCCAGCTTGTGAGTCCCTTGTTTGGTGGATGAGTGTTTCTTTCTAAGCCCCAGTGCCCTGCTAACAGTCGTCTCATTTACATATTCACAACAACCACAACCATCCGAAAGGACACATTAACACTCACACAGTGTTGAGGCCAGGGACTCCCTGTGTTTAGCACAGCTCTCCCCACTCTTCCTGTACTGCACTTGTGTCTGTCACTCAGAGGTCAGGTGCTTCAGCTGTGAAACCCGCTAACCCCTCATTGATTATTTTTCTCCACTCTTCCTTGTGGCAACAGCTGGGTTCCCACTCATTCCCATATTTGGTAATCATGAAAGGAAGAAATCATTGGAAAACATTTTCATTTGTGTGTGTGTGTGTGTGTGTGTGTGTGTGTGTGTGTGAGAGAGAGAGAGAGAGAGAGAGAGAGAGAGAGAGAGAGAGAGAGAGAAGAGAGAGAGAGAGAATCATGGTATGCTTGTGGAGGGTAGCCTTAGGGTGTCAGTTCTCACTTTTGGCTTTGTGGGAGACAGGGTCTCATGTTGTTCACATCTGTACACGTCAGACACATTGGCAGTGAACTTTTCAGTCCACTTCTATTTCACTGAAGCAGCGCTGGGATTACAGATGTGTGCTCTACCAGATCCAGTTTTTACATGGGATGTAGGATCCAAACTCAGTTCTTTACGCTACCAAAGCATGTACTTTTACCTTCTTACTCATCTCTTTAGCCCAAACATTTCCATTCTGGAAGAGCAATTACAGCTCATTTCTCAAACACTAGGTCTCTTGCATGTACCACACATTATTTCTAATCCCATAGTGTGCTACAGTGTGGTTTTGACTATGGTCACACTAGCTCAGGGTTTGGGTAGCCCCAAGCCTTTCTATGGGAGTCTAGTGCAGGTGCATGAGAGGCAGGAAGGTCCTGTTAGGGAGCACACAGTTGAACACAGACTTCCTTCCAACTGACTGTCCTCTGGACACTGAGGAAAATAAGAACAGCTTGGGAATTTCCTGAGTGTGAAGTGTCCATTTGGTCTCTTCATGATGATGCAATTATAGGCATGGGATTATATTTGGTTCATATACTTGGTTCCCAAAGGCCCACATTTTATTTTCAGGCATTACTGGATCTTTGAAAATTTAGAATGCTAAGAGAAGCAAAGGACTCCATAGTCTTCACTGGTCACAGAATATTGAATATGTTGCAAGTCTGCAACATTGACTAAATATACAGATTCAGAGGATAGTAGAACTCATCAGACATATTTAAACACCCTAAAGAGGGTCTATGTTGGAAAAAGAGATTACACAAAGAAATGCTGGTTTGAATCTGTGTTCCAAGACCTGCCGTGGGTTAAAGGTGAGGAAATTTTTTTATTCCCCTAAAGCCAACATTCAGACTGGGGGTCAGATTTACAGGAAGGGAGATTGGGAATGTCTAAGAAGAAAATCTGAAAAAGAAAAGAAGGGTTCTAAAACAAGACTGTCTGAAAAGAAAGCCATATTCTTGACACTCAGATCTTTACTCTGATTCAGAGGTGACCTTTAGACTTTGTAGAAGGATATCTGTAGTAGGTGAAGGCCGCGTTAGCTGGTTTGTGACAAATCATCCTGCCCTGATCTTTACTTTCCTAGTGCTAAATCTGTTGAAAAATAAATTCTTCCCTCTAACTTCCCTGGTGCACAGAACTTTGAGATTTCCATATTTTGTTTTATTTATTATAAAAATCAGCTTTTAAGAAAGGACTGTAGGAGCTGAAAGGGTTTGCAACCCCATAGGCAGAACAACACTATCAACCAACGAGACCCCTCAGAGCTTCCAGGGACTAAGCTATCAATTAATTGGTACACATGACTCTAGCTGTATATGTAGCAGAGGATTGCCTTGTCAGGCACCAGTGGGAGGAGAGGTCCTTGGTCTTATGAAGGCTCAATATATGCCCCAATGAAGGGGCATTGAGGGCAGGGAGGTGTGAGTGGGGTGGGTGGAGGAACACCCTCATAGAAGTAGTGGGAGGGAGGATGGGATAGGGGCTATCCAGGAAGGGGGGGACTGGGAAAGGGGATAACATTCGAAATCTAAATAAAAATATATCCAATAAAAAAGCTAGTTTTTGTTTAAACTGAGCTTCAGACTGGAAAAAAATCAGCTTTTATCTATTCATCTGGCTGTGTCTCTATGTCTATTAATATTTTCATAAATAAGTTGAGAGTTTTATTCTGATGAGTTGGCAGGTCAAATGGAGACACATTAAAGTCATATAGTTAAATTTTCTCTATGAACTGAAGAGGAGGGTTGATAAACTCCCTCCTAATCATCTTCTTTGGCCAGGTATTATTCCGTTTGAATCTAGCTTCAGTTGCTTCCATCAGGATACTACACATGGCTCCTCTACGAGGGCTGTGTCACTGAGGACACTATTGAAACTAAACACTAAAGCATCTTCCCATCAGTTTTCTGACCCACTTGCTCTTGTACAGACCCATACTTTGATCTGGCTCCAGTGACTTTCACACTGAAAACCACACCACATTGGACTTTAGTCCCTAAATTTTTAAGGCAATCTGAAAATCTCTTCTATCAAGAAATACAATACGAGCACACCCCAAAATTTCAGTACAAGTCCCCTGACCTGGGATGGGCCAGAGTAAGCTGACATTCAAAAAGCAAGTTCACAAATGTCTTGCTTTCACTGTGACTCTGCACACAAAACATGGTCTCCATCTGGGACAGTTTCCTGTGTGTGTATCCCTCCAAGAAATTCTTCTTAGTTTATTACAACAACCCTGACTGCTCATTTGCTGCCAACTCGCAATTCTTTACTGTGTATATAAGAATCTTAGTTTTAAGTCCACCTTTACCATGTATATTTAAAAATGATTTCCCTTATTTTAGTAATTGGAGAGAAAAAAGATGTAAGTAAGTATTTTGAATTTTTTTGACATGTTGCATATGGAGTAGGTACAGAATGTATGCATAATAGGAAATGAAAGACTAACAGGGAATTTTTTTTCCCATGAGCTTAACATTTCTTTGTCCTGAAATTAGAAGCCTGAAACCAAATACAATGAAACCCATTGCTGATTGTCCATCACAATATTTGTTTTTTTAACCCATTTTTTTTAACTATGAATCTAAACATCTCAAGCATTCAGCACATACCTGGAGTTCAAGGTTGGAAAACTCTTACTTTTACTTTCTTCTAATGTATTGGGCTTGAAGGACAATGAGACCCACTGGAGGGGTGAGAAACCTTGTGATGTGTGAAAGACACTTTTCTTCTTGGTCCTAATTTCACCTGTGGTGGGAAAGACTTAGGTCAGAGCTCCTGTCCTTGAGAGGTCAACACAGCATATCCAGCAGAAGATGTGGAGGGGCATGACCCTGGAGGTAGACGCATCATCCTCAATATCCAAATACATGCTACACCAACCAACTGAGGTCAGGTAGCAGCAGGCATATTTTCAAGCCTCCTATTGATCTTAAGGCTATACACACCAGTTATGCCTTGAGAACATTTAGAAGCATTCTTTTTTCAACTTCTCTTCCCGGAGCACTGAGCTCAGGGTCTTGCCCATGCGAGGCAAGTACTCTGTGACTGAGTAATGTCCCCAGTCACATAGAACCATTTCTTTAAAAGTAGTGGAGAATGGGCGGCTTAAAAAGCATGACCTTGGAGACCTGGGGCCCCACTGTGGCAATTACAATGAGCTTGACTGGTTCCAAGATCTGCCTTCAGCCCTCAGTACTCTCTATTCTCCTAGTTCTGTGAAAGCTATGTGACTTATTGTGTATTCTCAGGACAACATCTCACTTGCTCAAGTGACTCTGCAGCCAGAGATTCCTTCTGCTTCCATACTTTGACTCCAGTCCCACCAGCCTTTTGCTAGGCAGACTAAACTCCACATCTCACTTGAAGTCTGCCATGTTCCTCATGCCACAGCTGCTTCCCTTTTTTGGAGTCATCACATAATGGTCATGTATTCCATGATAATTGTTCCACTGATCCAACTGAAGCTTGTTGTGTGAAGTTTTCATATTTTTTTGTTATAATATTTAATGGATCAGCACTCAATTTTCATTTTCAACATACTTACAAATTCACATATTCATTCAAAAGCAATGTATGCACAAATAACACTTTTTCCTATGGTATGCAGGAAAAATAGTTAATATCCAAAGTTACCTATATTCACTTAAGGAATTATAATGTGAGTTCAGGAAAAATCTTTGCTCATACCTTAAATAGCTTTGTGACCTTACATGACTGAGCCTCATTTTCCAATAAGATGTTTTTATGATCTAACTATCTAACCTTTGTTTGTGAATTAATGGCACACAATGTATGAGGTGGATGATGTATGGTAAATATTCATTGAGTGTTTCTGTCATCATAATACTAAAATTTATTCAGTACCCACACATTCTCTTCGATTAATAAAGTCTTCAAAAATGCACTGTAGTTGTAATAACTTTAAACAATTTTGGGAGTACAAGTCTTTTTTTTCACACAAGAAGCATAAGACAATCAAGAGATACATTATAAACACTGCAAACATTATTATCTTCATACACAATTAATGCAAATGGCACAGTTTATTATATGCAAGTGGAAGAGTGTTAATTTTGATGACTTGATCAATTAATGAATACTAATAGCTAAAAGTACATAGTGTTTATGTGACATTCTCTCAGGAACTCTTCACATATCATCCCAGGCAATGTACAGAATAAGGTCGAGTATTTATTCCTGATATGCTGATTTCACAGAAGACAGTGCTGAGGCACATTTTACTAATTGTCACACACATAGCTACTCAGTGCCACTTTTCTCTCTAAAGCTAGTATGTTGACTAGTTTTATGTCAACTTAACACAAGCTAGAGTCATCTGAGAGAAGACCTCAGTTGAGAATATGCCTTCTTATGATTTGGTTATAGGCAAGTCTGTAGAGCAGTTTCTTAATCAGTGATTGATGGGGGATGGTCCATTTCACTGTGGGTGGGACCACCCCCAGGCTGATTGTCTTGGGTTCTATAAGAAATCAGGTTGAGAAAGCCAATAAGCAGCCCTCCTTCATGACTTCTGCATCAGCATCTGTCTCCTTGTTTCCACAGTTTGAGTTTCTGCTTCCTTCAATGGACTGTGACTTAGGATCTGTAAGCCAAATAAACCCTTTCCTCTCCAAGGTGCTTTTGATCATTTTGTTTTTATCATAGTGGTAGAAACCCTAACTAAGATGATAGGTGTGAATGAACAAATTGAGTTCCCAGGAATACTTTGCTATAGTTCTGGATTATAAAAGAGAGAGAAGGCACATGAATGTTGTGTTAGTCAGACTTTCCATCACTGTGACAAAGCACCTTCAGAACAAGGTAAGTGGGGAAGGAGTTATATTGCACTCTTCCAGACTGTCATGATCGGAATATATATATGGTGGTGTGAATGAGAATGGACCTCATAGACTCATATATTTGAATGCTTAGTCATCAGAAAATGGCATACTTGAGAAGAATTAGGAGGTGTGGCCTTGTGGGGAGAAGCATGGGCACTGAGGTTTCAAAAGTCTAAGCCAGGTCCAGCATCTCTCTCTTCCTGCTGTCTGTGGATCTAGATGTAGAACTCATAGCTACTTCTCCAGCACCATGTTTGTCTGTGTGCTACCATGTCAGTGTTCTGGGATGACTGATTGATGGAAGAAAAAGAGACACTGCAGGATGAATTTAGGCTTCTCAGCAGTAGGTGGGCCAGCCTCTCCACGACTGGATTTTGAACCTGTTTAGCAGAGCTTTATTGTTACACAAAAGGCACCTTTGGCAAATCAATTTTTAAAGGTACTCCAAAACCTCTTATCTGATCTGAAAGTTGTCTGAAGGAACCATTGCCTAAGCAATTCTGAGCTATAAGAACCTTCGGTGTACCAGGTATATCTCAAGACTAAGTTACGCAAAGTCTCTCTGAATCCTTTGGAAGAGCAATCCTGTAAGCTTTAGAGTATTTACTAAAGGATGCTTTAAAGCCTAGGCAATGTCACTCCAGAATCCATAACAAATGCAGTCAATAGTTCAGCTAAAATTGTGCCATGCTTCTTGAAATGGTGATAAGAGAGTAAACATCTGAAAATGAAAACAAGCCCCCAATGAAGTTTTTTCTTTTACAGTTGCTTGGTCATGGTGTCTCTTCACCTCAATAGAACAGCGACTAAGGCATTATAGTAGACGAGAGCCAATCAAAGCATGGCAGCCAGGAACAGAGAGGGAATACCTATGCCTGTTGGCTTCAGGATTCTCTCCCCCTTTATTCTACTGGGCCCCAATGTAGGGCAGGTACTATCTACATTCAGAGTGAATCATCTCCTATCTAATTAACTTCTGGAAACATGTGAGAAGATAAAGCCAGAAGGTTGCTTTACTAATCCTCCAAGTACTTCTAAGTCCAACCAAACTGACAATCAAACAAATGTTAACAAAAGAAGTGTGGACACTTTGGTTGCAAGATATAGAGAAAGCAAGCTGGTACTAAGCAAAAAACTTCCTCCCTGCCACCAGCATTCATAATTCTGAAAGTTGATGAGTGGGCTGCTGGAGGAGAGAAGACAGTAATCTGTGATTCTAGCAACTACAATGCCAGCCTGCTAGGAATATGGACTCAGTGGTGCAATATTGGCACAACTGTTATGGGGTTAACCAAGAACACTCTGATTGGGGTCAAGGTATGCTCCTTTGGAGGGATTTTATGTCTGATTTTATAAACCTGATTTTTAAAAAAGGCAGAGGTAAGGAGATCATAAACCATAGATGGAGAACTTATTGTTATGTAGTTAAATTGACATGGCATCTAACTACCTTCTAAATATGTATACTCATAACCATTGACAAATGCTAACCTTAATTAGTGTCTCTTTACAAAAACTGATGAGGAATAAAGAAACTTTTGACTGCTCAAAATGCTGAGAAAACAGAACAATTGAGTACTCAATTCTAAAGTGGACATTTCTACTATTACCATTAAGGCTCAAGGAATATCATGGAAGAAGGAGCAGAGGATAGGGAAAAAGTCTGTGAAATCATCCTTGGGCATGCTACAGCCATTGTGATCATGATTGCACAGCATCTGTGATTGTCTGAATGGGGCTTGTACACTGGACCCTTGTCAACTCTAGTCATTAGTGAGGAGAGTCACAGGGCTATCCCGTCCCTGCTGCTGAATTCGATATTTACTGGTGGACCCACCAGTCTCTACTGAATAATTCCTAATACACAGGCACACAGAGGACTCTGGTTCAACTTAGTTGAACAACAAGAAAAACGACAAGAGCAGCAGCAGCAGCAACACTGTTTTGATTTGCTGTTGGTTGATGTGATAAAACATGGACCAAAACCTGCTTGGGCAGTAACGGGTTTATTTCACCTCATAGTCACAGTCCATCATAGTGGAAAACCAAACTAGAAACTCAAGGCCGGAGCTTAAAGCAGAAGAAACAATGGCAGAATGCTGTCTACTGGATTTCTCCAAGGCTAACTTTCAGCGATCTTTCTTATATACTCAGGCTCAGGAGCCCAGGGATGATACTGCCTACAGTGTATCATTAATTAGCAGTAAGAAAAATGCCCCACAGACATGATGTAAACAAGTACATTAGCTGAGGTTCCCTCTTCTCAGATGTGTCAAGTTGAAAATCAGTATTAGGCGTCACTAACATGTGTAGAGCGTGTGAGGTCCTAGGGGAACTGACAAGGCTAAACATATAGACATATCTCTCCAAAGAAAGAAGATCTTTACCTGTTTTCCACATAGAAAGCTGGAACTATATGTAGTTTATAACCTGGTGATCTTTTGCAATCTGTAGGGCCAGGTTTCACTCATTCCTTCAAGCAACTGTGGTTGTTTATTCCAGACTCTTCCTCTATAGACCTTGAACATCGCTTCTCAATCAATAAAACCCATCCTTATGAGAGATGTCACTTGTAATTTTCGACAGCCTAGGTAACTGTGTGATCTGTAGGGCCAGGCCAATCCTCACTCCGAGAGGCTATTATGTTTACCTCAGTTATCCTCTCTAGACCCCTATTTTGAACATTGTTTCTGAGTCAACAGACTCCACCTTTATGGAAGAGACCATATGCACATTGTAGAGAGTTTCAATATAAACATGTCTTAAACTTTGTTTTACACATATGATTGAGTTAACTACTATCAGAATAAAATTTCCCTAAATTGTGCTGTGCTTAAATATGGATAAAATAAACTGCTTGATGTCAGACTCTAGAAGTTTGAACCAATACTAGCTAACAACGTCACTTTGAACGGGATCTTCTTCTTGCTTCATGCAGATCAACACTCTGCTGTCCTTGGTGATCTCAGGGATCCCCACACTCATCAACATGGGAAAAGGATCTATAATGAGTGGGGGATATGGTAGTGGGAGGGAGATAAGAGAGTGTGGGCTTGAGAGGAATCAGACTACATTACATACATGAAGTCATCTAAGGCCAAATTTCATTAGTAAAAAGTACAAACGATGCAATTATTATACTGTTTATTGGTTTTTCATATAAGAAGGTTATGGGAAGATTTTTGAATTTTTATAGGTTTTGTTTTCAATATAATCATAGAACACTGATTTTAACAGGTTTCTTGAGTATATTTCACATATACAATGCATATGCTTAATATTTACATTATAATGTTTCAGTATACTCACAAACTTATAGTTATCATTTTAGAATGTTTTTGTTGCCTTGTTTCAGTTCATGCCCATTTGCAGTTCCTGTCCTGACTCTCAATTTCAGACAATGATTGACACAATTTTGTCTCTTTGGACACTTCATAATAAGGCACTCTACAGTGTGTGTGACCTTTTGCATGTAAACTACTTTTCCTTTATTCAGATATTCTGGGGTTTGTCCTTGGTGGCACACTGTTCTCTTTCATGAATAGATCAAATCTCTCTCCACACAGTTACTGATGGCCATTTGGCCTGTCTCCACAGTTTTCCAGCTGTGAGTAAAGATGCCTAGAAAGAATGGTAACTTCGGTATGTGAAGTTATATTGACTTCTGGAATTTCAAAAAAAAGCAAGTAAAATATTTTAATGAAACTAATAGTGTTTTGTACATACCTGAAAACCCTGGGTATACAAGCATTTTGTATAAATGATACATACTTCCAAAGATTCTGAGAATGACAAAGGAAAAGAAACCTGCTACTCAAATACTTCACACTGGAGTCCACCATAGAAGGTGTTTGTGTAATCTGCTATTGCATTTATTTTGGCAGAAATTTTCATGAGTCAAAATGGGTAGCATTTATAGGAGCTAAGCGTGTTAGGTCCCGAACAGGGGAAATTTATGTTTCTCTTTTGTTGTTCAGAATTCTACAAGACCCTGCCCACTGTCTAGGAGGATGACATGGCATAAAGGGGGCTGGGTGAGTGAAAGAGCTTTGTGTGTTTTATAGGGGCTAGACTCTGCTCAGCTCCTGGATAATTTTATTTGAAGTTTTTGGCAATCAGTGTTTCCAGATAATTTTTAAACATAAAATGATATGTCTTCCTGTCTACTAAAAAAATTATCAGCACAAAACTTGCACAGGATTAAACCAGGTAACAGTCCAGCACAGAGAGGGAGAGCCTTGTAAGCTTCTACCCATAGCAGAAAGGATATTGATAATTAATAGCTGCTGGGGGAAGGAGAATCAGTTTTCTTTCTTTTGCTCTTCTGCTCAGTGATTTCCTGTTTTATTATGGATTTAGAGCTCAAATCCAGGGCTTTGCTCATAGTCAGCAAATCCTCTGCTACAGAACTACACCCCAGCCTTTCTGCTTGACTTTTGAATTATTTCTGGCTTTCTAAGTTGTTGTTTTTGGTTATGTTTCTGCATTATTTCTGTAGTGTCTGGATTTGTTGATTCATTTCCTTTAAACATTTATTCATGAATTCCCCACCCAAGTGTTTGCTCCGTTGATTCCTTCATTGTGAGAAGCCATGTTTCCATGAACTCTTTTTGTATGTATTGCTGGGCAACATCATTTATGAACTTGAGGACTAGGTGTTTATTCTAGCCTTTCAGAGCTGGCTTTGTGATTGTCCTTGGAGACATTTAAAGTAGGCTTCTTTGCATTTTCTGAGTCTGGAGTCACCTTTGCCTTTTGAGCACTAGATGGCAGGCTAAGCCCAGGTTGGCTGCATGCACAGCATTGGTGTGTGTGTGTGTGTGTGTGTGTGTGTGTGTGTGCCAGTGTTTCAGAGGCAGAGGCTGATGTAAGCCCAGAGAGATCAACAAACTTCAGCTGTGGTGTTGTTCAGCAAGTGTGAACGGGGTCCCAAGAAGGTTGTTTTCATGCTACAATCCTCTCCGTATCACAGTAATTGCCTCGTTTGTAACCAGTGGGTCTGTGGTGAGAAGCAAGGGATTCCCCTGGTTCCAGTAGATTAACCACCCTTGGACACAAACGCCACAAAGACTACACTGAATCTGGTCCATTGAGACCATTGGAGGTCAAGATGAGTCTAGTGTACACACTATCATGAGCTGCAGTCCTGAGTCCCAAGGTAAAGTCCTGTGATTATAGCACTATCTGGCTCTAGAAACTGAAGCCTTGGATTCTGATGAGTTAGTTGGGCTAGCGTGGTGAAGCAGTGTCTTTGCCACCTAGGCTGACCCTATGCTGGGACATACAACTAAGAAAGTTGCTTGAATTTGTTCTATATCATTTGCATAATATAAAATAAAGAAATAATGTCATTATTAAAAAGTGAGACATTCCAAAATAAAATGATGGATTATATAATCACATTAATGAATAATGTATTCCAATAGTAAACATCAAATAATTTTGCGGTAACCTAATGTTGAATAATTTGCTGGCTCTTTTTTACTCTTCTACCTGGAGTCTGTGCCTCTCCCTAGCACCTTCCACAGAGCCCCCTTCACATCTTTGTTCCTCAGGGTATAAATCAGAGGGTTGAGCATGGGGGTGACTACAGTATAAAAAAGGGCAACAAACTTCCCCTCACTATCAGAATACCTGTGGACAGGTTGGAGGTATGTGGAGATGGCTGAGCCATAAAACAGGGAAACCACAATGAGGTGAGATGCACACGTCCCAAACGCCTTCCTGCGACCAGCCATTGACTTGATGTTCAGCACTGCCCTGGCAATGTGAGCATAGGAGCCTAGAATTAGCAGTAAAGGACACACTAAGATTATGACCCGGGCCACAAACAAATTGACCTCTGTTCCTCCTGTGTCCTCACAGGCCATCTTCAGGAGAACGGGCAGCTCGCAGAAGAAGTGATTCAGTTGGTGTCCACAGAGAGGCATGGCCATCACAAGGCTTGTCTGTATCAGAGAGTTCACAAGGCCTCCCACCCAGGAGAACACAACCAGTGCCCTGCAAAGAACGGGGTGCATAATGGTTGTGTAGTGGAGTGGGCGACACACGGCAGCATAGCGGTCTATAGCCATGGCCACCAAAAGCACACACTCAATGCCTCCGAGTGAGAGCATTATGAACAGCTGCGCCACACACCTTGCAAAACTGATGGTCCTGTCAAGTCCAGAGAGATTGACCAGGAGCTGGGGCACGGTGCTGGCAGTGTAGCAGAGGTCCAGGAAGGAGAGGTGGCAGAGGAAGAAGTACATGGGTGTGTGCAGGCGGAGGTCCAGCCGAGACACAACGATGATCACAGTGTTGCCAAAGAGAGTCAGAGAGTAGAAAATAGAAATGAAGGCAAAGAAGACGGGTTCTAGGTGAGGCCAGTCTGAGAAGCCCACTAAAATGAAGTCCTCTTCTGAACTGGTGTTCAAATATTCCATAGTTTCCCACCTGCACAAACAGAAGATAACTCGATGCTTCCTGTGAAGAACGTGAACTAGATGCCTCATAAATTACACATTTTATTGATGCTAATACTCTTTTTCACTTCTCTTTTGGTCTTCCTTTATAAATATGTTTTTTAGTTCTTAGGAAATTTTACACATGCATGAAAAATATTTTGAGTATATTCATTTCCACTCCTACTCCAACTCCTCCTGGGTGCATCCTTTCCCCATCCCCTCCTAACTTTATGTCCTCTCTGTCTTTCACAACTCGTAACCCACTGAGTTCAATTTGTGATGGCAGCATGTACATGGGTATCGGCTAACTACTGGAGAGTGTTTGACCTATTAGAGGCTATCTGCTTAATGGAAACTGACTCCTTCCCTTAGCAATCCTAAGGTTTTAATTGCTCCTTCCTCAGTTGGGGTAGGGGCTTGTGAACCCTTTGTGCTGCCATGTTGCCTTTCTTGATCCTGTTCACATCTTGTGCAGGCTACCGCTTCTTTCTCAGTTCAGCTCTTCTCTAGCACAAAGATCACTGGAGTGTAGCGGTGTGGCCCTGCCTTGAATACATTCCTGTAGCCCATTTAGTCTATGACTTTAGACAGACCACCCAACTCTCTGGAAATGATGTTTCCTTGTCTGAACACAGAAAGGATGTAGTGCCATCCTCATGGCATTAATAATAGGAACTAAAAGCAGTCATGTGGAACCTGTTTTCAGATTCTCATGTGAAAGATGCAGTATTAGTATTTGGTATGTGTTTTTTTATTTTTCTTAGTCTCTGGGATAGGCTCTCTCTGTAGTTTGAGACAGAGGATGAATCAGATCAAGTTCATCTGTCTGACTGGTTCTTTCTTGCCATATCAGACAATATTTTGAAAAATTATTATCACAAATATATATTCTATGTTTATAACTTGATAAACAGTAATGATACAAGGGGGATTTGTTAGTATAAGATGCTTAGATTGCCCTTGCAGTAGAATATAGCTATGTTAAAGTAGAGGGTTAATGATAAATGTATTTTGTAAGGCAATGTCTTAAAATGGTATTTTAAAAACTAAAAAAATTAAAAAGATCACATACTAAACAATGAGAGAAAACTGAGAGTTGTAAATAGACATTGGTAAATAGTGAAAGTGAGGTGTATATATAAAAAGTTATTTTTCTTATTGTCCTGAGTACTTGGGAGGTAGGGGCTGGAGGATCAGGAATTCAAGATTATTTCCAGCTGTATGGTGAATTCAAGGCCATCCAGAGCTACATAAGACAATTGGTTTGTTTTCTGTTGCTGTGATAAAATACTGACCAAATACAAGTTTGGGAGGACAGGGCTTAGTTAATTTTATGTATTACTGCTCATTCTTAAGGGAAGCTAGGGCAGGAACTCAAGGCAAGAGCTTGAAGTAAAACTACAGAGGGACACTGCTTCTCATCTTGATCCTTCTAGCTTGCTTAGCTACTTTTCTTATTTTGCTAGGGATGGTGGTGCTTATAGTGGGCTGTATCCTCCCACATCAAACATTAATTAAGTAATCTCTTAAAGACATGGTCACATGCCAATCTGATCTTGGCAACCCCCCAGTTGAGACTCCCTCAAATAAGCCTGGACCATGCCAATTTGACAGCTGAGTCTGAATAGGACAGAGACCTTGTCTCAGAACATGGTAAAAAAGCATGCCTAAATCACCCACCCACATAACCAAGAAAACATGTAGACAATGGATGAAGAGATTTATATCTATACTTAGTGTGAATAATTTTTGGCACACTGATCCATGATGCTCTGTGGTAAGTGTTCTGAAGTGGAAGGTAATGACGGATACCCAAGTGCTGAATCAGTTATTTCAACAAGATGCTTGATTTCTCCCTCATAAAAAAAGAATTAAACTGTCAACTGTAAGATATATGTTATATACATACTTATATAAGATAAATTATGTACATATCATAACCAGTTTAGTCAAACTGGTTATGATATGTACATAATTTATCTTATATAAATACGTATACATTGTAATGGTACAGATCTTGTACCATTACAGATAGATCTTCACAGATCAGTCTTGTTGTGCTGTTCATCTGTCACCTGTTCTGAAAGTTTGCTTCTAGTTTATGTGTTTAGGAGAAAAACAAACAAATAATCATTTGATACACTTATTTTTTTTGAAACAGAGTTTCTGACTAGCCTAGAACTTTCTATATAGATCAGGCTGGCTTTAAACTTACAGAAATCCATCTGCCTCTGACTCCCAAGTGCTGGGATTAAAGGTATCCATCATCATACCCAGAATTTGATAAGCTTTTGGTTGGCATGAGATCCTCTAATTCTGAAGGCTGTGGCAAGAATATCATGGAACTGAAGTCAACCTGTGCAACATAGTGAGACTCTGTTCCCATACATGTAAAAACAACAACAGCAACAAGAAAATAATTCCAAATAAAACCCACTGAATGCATTCATTCCATATTTTAGTAACATAGCAAAATACACAGTATGTATAAATATCTCAGGAATATAGGAATATTCTCAGGGGAAAATTAATAGCTGGTGGCACAATAATTTAGACATTCATGCTCTATAGTTTTATTCGCAATTTTTGAAACCACATGTAGAAATACTAAATTTACAACAGCAGAAAAACCTGGGCCTCTAATTATGTGACATACATATGTTAGAATCATAATCCAAAATAATTTGACCTTGAGAAAACTAGATTGCAATAGTCAGCAAAATAGGTAATAGACAAAACAGAATCAGAGAAAGCTGAGCTTTGATTCAAAACCTCAGTTGGATAAATGTAGTGTGTGTGTGTGTGTGTGTGTGTGTGTGTGTGTGTGTGTGTGTGTGCATGTGCACATGCATGTGGCCAAAAACCTGTAACCCTGAAAACCATTTACTAAAAAATTGTAAGATAAGATGTAAAGATGCAATGGCTTATGATCCAATGAGAGTCAGTAGTGTTTTCCCAAGTAAATATAGGTAAACTCAAGGTTAAGAAGGGCAATGCTCCTAACAGAGGACCTGGCCGTTCCAGTTTACAATGAGACTTGAAGATCATTCCTTTCAAGAGTTTGTTCAATGGGTCATTTACTTTACCCATAAGATTTTCCTCTGTATCTCTAGCTCTTATTTCCTTCTTTCATGGGGCTCCTCCTATTTTTTTCTCCAGCATGTTCCAAGCATTTGTTTCTCAAAAAATGCAACTCTCCGACTAGTCAGATGGGTATGGTGGGAACCCTGTCTTTCACAGAATTAGATTCACTCTCTGTCTAGAACAACAGCTGGCACAGAAGAGCACAGAGAGATAAAATTACGGAGCCTGTAGCATCATTCCTCAGCAACTCTTGGACAGGTTCTTAGAGGGCCATGACTCCTTGACGTCAGTTCAGTCTTGCTTTGTGGGACAAAGACCTTATCCTGCTTCCTGGGAATCTAGTAGCTTATTCTGGAACGGCATATGCAAAGATACAACCTGAAAGTATGCAACCTCAAGGTTGTTTCTTTCTCTGCCCCATCAAGGGGTTCCTTTTCCTGCCCAAATGAGACTTTGACTTCTGGGTCTCCCCTTATGAGTTTGTGGCTTGTTTTCTAGTTGTCAAGGCTCTGTGGGGGATTGGGCTGGTCTGCAGAACCACAACATCAATGCCCACCTGGAACACTGAGACCAGAGACTCCCTGTGTCTGACACTGCTCACCTTGCAACTCTTACACAGCCCATGATCCATTACTTAAGAGCTAGTTTCTCTTGCTTCTACTCCCTGCTAATTAATGCCTTGTAGATTCTTTTCTTCACTCTTTCTTGTGGTCAGTACTAAGGTCTAATTTATGCCCCTATGTATTAATCAGAAGAAAATATCCCTGGGTATTTGTTCACTTGTTTAGGAACAGTTGTATCTCTCCTTTTTCATGGATCATAACTAGGTCTTTGGTATGGCTCATGCATTATTTCTATTCCTTTGTTTCAGAACCCAGATAGACCCTTATCACACTTCCCGTGGAACTGGTCAGCATGGAGTCCTCGTGGAAGCCCAGTGTGTGAGGCTTAAAGTGTTTGTGCAGTCTCATCAGGGCTCATATAGATCAACTCCTTCCAAACGATCATCTTTTAGACACTAAGGAAAATATTTATGGTGTGGCCATTAACTGACTTCCATAGTCTTCTAGCAAAGGTGATAAACTGATTGACTACGCCAACTTCCTTTCCTGTTGAGGAAATTGTCTCACTGTGTAGCCTTGGGTGTCCTGGGAACTGCCATGTAGACCAAGCTGGTCTCAAACTCAGAGATCTGCCTGCCTCTGGCTTTCTAATGCTGGGATTAAAGGTGTGCGCCACCAAGCCTAGCCCTGTTAGTGAAACTTGTTATCTCAGTGAAAGCACGAAAGGAGGCAAGGCAGGCATTCTGGTTCCTAATGACACACATTATGTTTCCACCCATCATCATGCATTGAATTTAAGAAAACTGTCAAAAATAGACCCTGAGAGTCTGCACTGGTCAGAAGGAATACAGAATAACAACATGTTCCTGACTATAGATTTGGATCATGCCATTGACTGTATGCATACATTCAGAGGACAACAGAACTGGTCAGTCGACTGTAAACATCCTAATTAGGCTTTAGATCAGAAAAGAGAACACATAAGGACAGATGCTGGCTTGTATTTGTTTTCAAAGACCTGTTCTAAGTTACAGGTGAGGATCTTGCTTTTTTCAAAGCCAACAGTCAGACCTGCGTTCAGATTTATAGGAAGAAAGATTGTGACTGAAAAGAAAAAAAGGGTTCTAAAAGCAGCCTGCTTGGGAAGAGAGTGAGTGATGTTCTCCACACTTAGATTTTCACACTCATTCAGAGTGCCCTTCAGAATTTGTAAAAATATTTCTGATTATGTGACGGTTTGTGTTAGCATGGGTATGACATCTCACCCTGCCATGGTCTTTACTTTTCAAATGTCAATAATATGCTAAACTTTGAACACCTTCGTCTAATCTCCATGGTGCACAACATTTTGATTCTTCCACATTTGCTTTTTTTTTTTTAGTATTATAAAGATCAGTTTTTATCTGTATTCATCACACTATATGGTCTCTATATCTATGAGTGATCTTTATAAGTAATGAACTTTTGATTATTTATTTCTGACAGTATATAGGGGTAAATCTTTCTTCCCAGTCCACTGTTTCAATGATCTTGCCAGGTTATAATGGAACCACATTCAAGTCATACAGTTTAAGTTTATTTCTTAACAAAGAAAAAGATCTTACTAACTCATTCCTAATCACCATCTTGTGTGTGTACTGTTAGGATTAAATCTACCTTCACTTTTTTTATTAAGACATTCACATGTGGTGTTGGGACATTAATGTCAGTATCAAAGCCAACTAGGCACCGAAGTGTTGTTCTGTCAATCTTCTATCCCATGCCTTTGCACAGACCCACTTGTACCCTGATCAGCTCCACCCTTTCATGATGGACACAGGACACTATTGCATTTTTGTTCCACAAGTTTTCCAGAAAATCTACAAGGCTCTTTCATCAAATATCCAAGAATAATCTAAGTATTCAGTATAAATACCCAAACCATAGATTGTTCATAGTCAGTTTAGTTGAGTATCAAAGAGTAAATTTTTCATGAACTGCACACAGAACACAGTCACCATCTCCGAGAAATTCTTGGTTTGTTTCCACAACTCTGACTACACTTCTATTCGTTGGTCCTCTGTGAAGTTTGCAATTTACTATGTATATAAGAGCCTTGCTGTTTATGCTTTAAAATGTAGTTAAGTAATTTTATGCAATTGCATAGAAAGAGATTCAGTCAAGAGTTTTTTTAGACTCAACGTACAACTGAGCAGTGTGGTTAGATGACAGAGAATGTAAGAGTTCATGAGAGAGAACATATTTTTACATTAATTTAAATGTTATTTGCTCCTACACTAATGTTCTCCCAACACAGTGGAGTCTAGTGCTGATTGCTTAGTGAAATATTTCCCTTTTCAGTGTGAATGTGAGTATTTCACCCAATCCCCACTTACCTGAAATTCAAGGACCAATCTACTACCTTTATCTTTCTCTGTTTTACTGGCTTCAAAGGAGAGGAAAGGTGCACTAGAGACTGGTGGCAAATTGTGATATCTGAAAGACACTTCCCTCTTTGGTTCTATAGTGGGAAGGGCTCAGACCAATGCTCCCATCTCTTAGAAGTCATGACAGCATATGTAGTGGACAGTATTGAAGCTCCCAACCTAGGAGGTGAGACTGTCCCCTTTCACCTTCACCCTTTGAATCCAAGAAGTAGATGGTGTGTTATCAACTCACCACCTGAAACTAAAGCTGCAGACACCAACTCTATCCTGAGGGAACTCAAAAGCCTTCCTGGGCTTTGAGCCCAGGGTCACCTGCAAATTAAAGTAAGCACTCTGCCACTGAGTTATAGCCCCAGCCCCATAGAAATAGTGGAGAATGAGCGGCTTACAAAGCATGACCTTGGAGACCTATGGCCCCACTGTGGCAATTACAATGAACTTGACTGGCTCTGCGATCTGCCTTTCAGTCCTTAGTACTCTCTATTCCCCCGGCTCTGCTAAACCTGTGTGACCTAGTGTGTATTCCTAGGACAACGTCTTACTTGCTCACATGATTCTGCAGCCCAAGATTCCTTCTGCTTCCCTATGTTGACCCCTACTAGCCCTTTGCTAGACAGACCAAATTCCATGTTGCACATGAAGCCTACTCTGTCCAGCAAACTACAGCTGTCTTCCTTCACATGAAGTCTTTATATGATGCCCAGGTAGTTATTTCATTGATCCAATTGATATTTATTTTTTTATATGAGTTAGGATGCATTAATTTCCATCCCTTCGTCTCTTTCTGCCTCCCTTTCTTCTCTTGTTTTGACTTTGAATTTAGTCCACATTAACTTTCAAATTAGAATACAAAGTAAAAGGTTTCGTCATTAGATCTTCATACATATGCACTTTATACTTTGCTTTTATTTTTATCACCCCCATTGCCACTTTCTTTCTTTCTTTTTTAGTATATATTTTTATTTTCTATATTCTTTGTTTACAATCCAAAAGCTTTCCTCTTTCCCAGTTCCTCCCTCCCCATATGTCCCATAAGTCCTCTTCTCTCCATCCATTCTCCTATCTTTCCCCCTCCCTTTTCTCTGTCCTGGTACTCTCCTACAATGCTGGATCAAGTCTTTCCAGGATTAGGGCCCTCTTCTTTCTTCTTCATGGGAATCATTTGATATGCTAATTGTATCTTCAGTATTCAGAGCTTCAGGGCTAATTAATATCCACTTATCAATGATTGCATTCCATGTGTATTCTTTTGTGATTGCGTTACCTCACTTAGGATGATATTTTCCAGTTCCATCCATTTGCCTAAAAAAAAATCATGAATTCATTGTTTTTTTTTTTTTTTGTTAGTCGGTTTCTTTTTTTTATTTGATATATTTTTAATTTACATTTCAAATGATTTTCCCTTTTCTAGCCCCCCACTCCCCGAAAGTCCCATAAGCCCACTTCCCTCCCCCTGTTCTCCCACCTACCCCTTCCCACTTCCCTGTTCTGGTTTTGCCCTATACTGCTTCACTGAGTCTTTCCAGAACAAGGGACCACTCCTTTTTTCTTCTTGTACCTCATTTGATGTGTGGATTATGTTTTGGGTATTCCAGTTTTCTAGGTTAATATCCACTTATTAGTGAGTGCATACCATGATTGATCTTTTGAGACTGGGTTACCTCACTTAGTATGATGTTCTCCAGCTCCATCCATTTGCCTAAGAATTTCATGAGTTCATTGTTTCTAATGGCTGAATAGAACTCAATTGTGTATATATACCACATTTTTTTTTGCATCCACTCTTCTGTTGAGGGATACCTGGGTTCTTTCCAGCTTCTGGCTATTATAAATAGGGCTGCTATGAACATAGTGGAGCATGTATCCTTATTACATGCTGGGGAATCCTCTGGGTATATGCCCAGGAGTGGTATAGCAGGATCTTCTGGAAGTGAGGTGCCCAGTTTTCTGAGGAACTGCCAGACTGATTTCCAGAGTGGTTGTACCAATTTGCAACCTCACCAGCAGTGGAGGAGTGCTCTTCTTTCTCTACATCCTCGCCAATACCTGCTGTCTCCTGAATTTTTAATCTTAGCCATTCTGACTGGTGTAAGGTGAAATCTCAGGGTTGTTTTGATTTGCATTTCCCTAATGACTAATGAAGTTGAGCCTTTTTAGAGATGCTTCTCTGCTATCTGAAGTTCTTCAGGTGAAAATTCTTTGTTTAACTCTGCACCCCATTTTTTAATAGGGTTATTTGGTTTTCTGGAGTCTAACATCTTGAGTTCTTTATATATATTGGATATTAGCCCTCTATCTGATGCAGGGTTGGTGAAGATCTTTTCCCAATTTGTTGGTTGCCGATTTGCCCTTTTGATAGTTTCCTTTGTCTTACAGAAACTTTGTAATTTTATGAGGTCCCATTTATTAATTCTTGATCTTAGAGCATACGCTATTGGTGATCTGTTCAGAAACTTTCCCCCTGTACCGATGTCCTCAAGGGTCTTCCCCAATTTATTTTCTATTAGCTTCAGAGTGTCTGGCTTTATGCGGAGGTCCTTGATCCATTTGGAGTTGAGCTTAGTACAAGGAGACAAGGATGGATCAATTCGCATTCTTCTGCATGCTGACCTCCAGTTGAACCAGCACCATTTGTTGAAAAGGGTATCTTTTTTCCATTGGATGTTTTCAGCCCCTTTGTCGAGGATTAAGTGGCCATAGGTGTGTGGGTTCATTTCTGGATCTTCAATCCTGTTCCATTGATCTGCCTGCCTGTCACTGTACCAATAACATGCAGTTTTTAACACTATTGCTCTGTAGTGTTGCTTGAGGTCAGGGATACTGATTCCCCCAGAATTTCTTTTGTTGAGAATAGTTTTAGCTATCCTGTTTTTTTTTTTTTTTTTTTTTTTTGTTATTCCAGATGAATTTGAGAATAGCTCTTTCTAACTCTGTGAAGTACTGAGTTGGGATTTTGATGGGTATTGTGTTGAATCTGTATATTGCTTTTGGCAAAATGGCCATTTTAACTATATTGATCCTGCCAATCCATGAGCATGGGAGGTTTTTCCATTTTTTGAGGTCTTCTTCCATTTTCTTCTTCAGAGTCTTGAAGTTCTTGTTATACAAGTCTTTCACATGTTTGATAAGATTCACCCCAAGGTACTTTATACTGTTTGTGGCTATTGTGAAGGGTGTCAGTTCCCTAATTTCTTTCTCAGCCTGCTTATCCTTTGAGTATAGGAAGGCTACTGATTTGCTTGAGTTGATTTTATAACCTGCCACTTTGCTGAAGTTGTTTATCAGCTGTAGGAGTTCTCTAGTGGAATTTTTGGGTCACTTAGGTAGACTATCATATCATCTGCAAATAATGATAGTTAGACATCTTCCTTTCCAATTTGTATCCCTTTGACCTCCTTATGTTGTCTAATTGCCTGAGCTAGTATCTCAAGTACAATATTGAAAAGATAAGGAGAAAGGGGGCAGCCCTGTCTAGTCCCTGATTTTAGTGGGATTGCTTCAAGTTTCTCTCCATTTAGTTTGATGCTGGCTACCGGTTTGCTGTATATTGCTTTTACTATGTTTAGGTATGGGCCTTGCATTCCTGTTCTTTCCAAGACTTTAAGCATGAAAGGATGCTGAATTTTGTCAAATGCTTTTTCAGCATTCAATGAAATGACCATGTGGTTTTTTTCTTTGAGTTTGTTTATGTAGTGGATTGCATTGATGGATTTCCATATATTGTACCAACCCTGCATCCCTGGGATAAAGCCTACTTGATCATGGTGGATGATTGTTTTTATGTGTTCTTGGATTCGGTTGGCAAGAATTTTATTGAGTATTTTTGCATCGATGTTCATAAGGGAAATTGGTTTGAAGTTCTCTTTCTTTGTTGGATCTTTGTGTGGTTTTGGTATCAGCGTTATTGTGGCTTTGTAGAAGGAATTGGGTAGTGTTCCTTCTGTTTCTATTTTGTGGAATAGTTTGAAGAGTATTGGTGTTAGGTCTTCTTTGAAGGTCTGATAGAATTCTGCACTGAAACCATCTGGTCCTGTGCTTTTATTGGTTGGAAGACTTTCTATGACTCCTTCTATTTCTTTAGGGGTTATGGGACTGTTTAGATGATCTATTTAAATTAGATCCTGATTTAATTTTGGTATTTGCTATCTGTCAAGGAAATTGTCCATTTCCTCCAGATTCTCCAGTTGTGTTGAGTATAGGCTTTTGTAGTAGGATCTGATATTTTTTTTTTTTGGATTTCCTCAGTTTCTGTTTTTATATCCCCCTTTTCATTTCTAATTTTGTTAATTTGGATACTTTTTCTGTGCCCTTTGGTCAGTCTGGCTAAGGGTTTATCTATCTTGTTGATTTTCTCAAAGAACCAGCTCCTGGATTCATTGATTCTTTGTATGGTTCTCTTTGTTTCCACTTGATTGATTTCAGCCCTGAGTTTGATGGTTTCCTGTCTTCTCCTCCTGGGTGAATTGGCTTCTTTTTGTTCCAGGGCTTTCAGGTGTGTCATTAAGCTGCTAGTGTATGCTCTCTCCATTTTCTTTTTGGAGGCACTCAGGGCTATGAGTTTTCCTCTTACCATTGCTTTCATTGTGTCCCAAAGATTTGGGTATGTTGTGCCTTCATTTTCATTAAATTTTAAAAAGTCTCTGATTTCTTTCTTTATTTCTTCTTTTGCCTAGGTGTCACTGAGTAGAGTACTGTTCAGCCTCCATGTGTATGTGGGCTTTCTGTTGTTTTTTGTTGCTATTGAAAACCACTCTTACTCCATAGTGATCTGATAGGAGGCATGGTATTAGTTCGATCTTCTTATATTTGTTGAGGTCTGTCTTGTGGCCAATTATATGATCTATGTTGGAGAAGGTACCATGAGGTGCTGAGAAAAAGGTATATTCTTTTGTTTTAGGGTGAAATGTTCTATAAATATCAGTCAAGTCCAATTGGTCTAAAGCTTCAATTAGTTTTACTGTGTCCCTGTTTAGTTTCTGTTTTCCTGATTGGTCCATTGAAGAGAGTGGAGTGTTGAAGTCCCCCACAATTATTGTGTTAGGTGCAATGTGTGCTTTGAGCTTTAGAATGAGGGTGCCCTTGCATTTGGCGCATAGATGTTCAGAATTGAAAGTTCTTCTTGGTGGATTTTTCCTTTGACCAGCAAGAAGTGTCCTTCTGTCTCTTTTGATGACTTTAGGTTGAAAGTCAATTTTATCTGATATTAGAATGGCTACTCCAGCTCGTTTCCCGAGACCATTGGCTTGTAAAATTGTCTTCCAGCCTTTTACTCTAAGGTAGTTTCTGTCTTTGACACTGAGGTGTGTCTCCTGTATGCAGCAAAGTATAGGATCCTATTTCCTTATCCAGTCTGTTAGTCTATGTCTTTTTATTGGGGAATTGAGTCCATTGATGTTAAGAGATATTAAGGAATAGTGATTATTACTTCCTGTCATTTTTGATGTTATTTTTATATTTGCGTGGTTATTTTCTTTTGGGTTTGATAAAGGAAGGTAACTATCTTGCTTTTTCCAGGGTGTAGTTTCCCTCCTTGTATTGGAGTTTTCCTCTTATTATTCTTTGCAGAGCTGGGTTTGTGGAAAGATATTGTGTAAATTTGGTTTTGTCATGGAACATCTTGGTTTCTCCATCTATGGTGAATGAGAGTTTTGCTGGGTATAGTAGTCTTGGCTGACATTTGTGTTCTCTTAGGGTCTGTATGAGATCTTCCCAGGATCTTCTAGCTTTCATGGTCTCTGGTGAGAAGTTTGGTGTGATTCTGATAGGTCTTCCTTTATATGTTACTTGGCCTTTTTCTCTTACTGCCTTTAATATTTTTTCTTTGTTTAGTGCATTTGGGGTTTTGATTATTATGTGACGGGAGGTATTTCTGCTCAGGTCCAGTCTGTTTGGAGTTTTGTAAGCTTCTTATATATTCATGGGCATCTCTCTCTTTAAGTTGGGAACGTTTTCTTCCATAATTTTGTTGAAGATATTTGCTGGCCCTTTCAGCTGTAAATCTTCACTCTCATCTATACCTATAATCCTTAGGTTTGGTCTTCTCATTGTATCCTGGATTTCCTGGATGTTCTGGGATACAAGCTTTTTGCATTTTGCATTTTCTTTGACTGTTGAGTCAATGGTTTCTATGTTTTCTTCGGCATCTGAGATTCTTTCTTCCATCTCTTGTATTCTGTTGTTGATATTTGCATCTATGGCCCCTGATTTCTCCTCAAGGTTTTATATCTCCAAAGTTGTCTCCCTTTGTGATTTCTTAGTTGTTTCTACTTCTGTTTTTAGATCCAGGATGGTTTTGCTCAGTTCCATCATTTGTTTGTTTGTGTTTTCCTTTAATTTTTTAAGAGATTTTTGTGTTTCCTCTTTCATGACTTCTGCCTGTTGACTCAAGTTCTCCTGCATTTCTTTAAGTTTTTTTTTTTGTGTGTGTGTGTGTGTTTCTTCTTTATTGGCTTCTATCTCTTGAGCCTTATTCTCCTGAATTTCTTTAAGTGATTTTTGTGTTTCCATTATACGAGTTTCTAGTTCATTCATGTTCCCCTGTATTTCTTTAAGAGATTCATTTATGTCCTTTTTGTGTTCTTCTAGCAGCATCATGACCAGTGATTTTAAATCCAAATCTTGTTTCTCTGGTGTGTTGGCATAACCAGGACTTGCTGATGTTGGAGAGTTTGGTTCAGATGCTACCATATTGCCTAGATTTCTGTTAGTAGCATTCCTGTGTTTGCCCTTTTACATCTTGTTCTCTGGTGTTAGTTGGTCTTGTCTCTGGCTGGTATTTGTGCCTCCTGAGAGGCTCTAGAGCTATTTCTGCAACACTGAATGGCTGGGTTTCCCCTGTTGCAGATTGCTGATGTGTTGTCATTCTCTTGGGTGCCCTTGCAGTCCTAGTGTGCTTTGCCCCAGATTGTGTCTGTGAACCAGATGGTGCCAGTTTGCTCCTTCAGTGAGTGCTGATGGTCTATGCTGTGGGACCTTTTCCGAGTGCTGATCACTCTGCTGGGCAGCCAAACTCCCAACCAGGTTGGGGCACACAAGACTAGCCTAGCTGCTCAGGACCGGAGTCTAGGTGAAAGCCTGGCAGGCCAAGTTCCAAGCAAAGTTCCCCTCAGGCTATGAGTGTTAATTGGGTCTGTCAGGTGGCCAGGATGGCGGTGTGCGCTGGAGAGTCTGCTGGGCTAACAACCTCCTGGCCGGATTGGCACACAGATGGCCCACCGAGCAGCCCAGGTCCTGGGGGCAGTCCAAGGCCTGTCAGGGCCTAGACCCCCGCTATGTTAGCCTCGGGCTATGCCTGTTAGCTGGCTTTGCCTGCTAGAGCTCTCTGGTGTCCAGTAGGCAAAATGGTGGTGTGCGCGCGCTGGGCCAGGCAAACAACCTCCTGGCCGGGTTGGCACCCCGATGGCCCCCCGAACAGCCCAGGCCCTGGGTGCAAGCCAACGCCCGTCGGGCTTAGACCCCCGCGATGTTGGCCTCCGGTTATATTTGCGTACCTCAGGCTGTCTGATCTCTCTGACGGCCGAGAACCAAGATGGAGGCGAGTCTCTCGTAACTGACTGGCGGGAGGCAGAGTTCTGAAGTGGCTTCTATGCGGTGAAACGCGCCGTAAATTTGCTGCCGCTTGCAGCCCTGCTGGCCAGAGATGGTCAGTGGTCGTGGGCGCAGGGCCTGCCTGGACCCTGTCACCTTGGTTCCACTGCTGATGGCCCTTCCTCTGGACCAGCTGCTGCTGCTGTTGCAGCTCGAATTCATCGTTTTTAATTGCTGAATAGTACACCATTGTGCAAATATACCACATTTTCTGTATCCATTCCTCCACTGAGAGATATCTGGGTTCTTTCCAGCTTCTGGCTATTATAAATAAGGCTGCTATGAACATTGTGGAGCATGTGTCCTTATTGCATGCTGGGGAATTCTCTGGGTATATGCCCAGGAGAGGTATAGCAGGGTCTTCCAGAAGTGTCTTGTCCAGTTTTCTTAGGAACCGCCAGACTGATTTCCATAGTGGTTGTACCATCTCCCATTGCCACTTTCAATCCTCAATCATCCCTAGCTAGTTCGCTCTCTTTCTCTAGTCCTACTTTCTGTTTGCTGACTGCATGTATCCCTTTACCTTCTCCATTAATAGCCTAGTTTGATTCCTATTGATAATGGCCATGATCAAAATCAACCTGGGGAGGAAAGGACTTATTTGATTTTAATAGCTTATAGTCTATCATTGAGAGAATTCAGGGCAGGAACTTGAGGCAGGAACTGAAGAAGAGCCCATGGAGAAATGTTTCTTACTGGCTTGCTCCTCTTAGCTTACTCAGTTTGCTTTCTTACACAACATTGGGCCAAGTAGGGATGGCATCACCTACAGTGGCCTTGACCCTTTATGTCAATCATTAATTTAAAAAAATGTTCCACAGGCTTGCCTAGACAATCTAATAGAGGTATTTTCTCACATGAGAAGCATTTAGCCTCACAGAGACTTGAAATACCAGGGTGGGATGACACACAGGGGTCCCCACCCACTCAGAAAAGAAGGGGTTGGAGGACGGGGAGCATCGTGGGAGGTCATGACCAAGAGTGGGGCAGTCAGCAGGATGTAAAGTGAATAAGTAAAATAATAAATAAACAAATATATTCTATGTAGCTTTGCTTCTTCCTTCCATCTTTAAGTTCACAATGTCTATCTTTCTGGGGACCTTTTCCTCATTAATGACTTATTTGTTTAGTTTATATCATATTCATACCTCCACCCCAGATTTATTATCAATATTTTTTTTTACCTATCACACAGCATTCATATTTGTTAAAAAGCACAATTCTCAAGCCTCTGTGAGAAAGACCAGATCAGCCAATTACCTCCTCTTGCTCAGGTTTACAGTTCCAGTCCCTAGAACAATGTCTGGCATCAAAAGGCTATCAAAAAAGAAATCTCCTATAAAGTGACCCAAGTGTAAACCTTGCTGCTTGCAATGACATGTGAATATCATCTTTGAAACAGGGAGGCCCTCATGATTTCCCCCTTTTTTCCATGTTGTTAACATAGATCATATCTGAAATTTAATGTGCTCCATGAAACATTTCGGTTCCTGTTGACTTGATTGCCACACACATCATAGAATTGCAATCACTGTATTAGAAATGGGCTTAGAGATGTGAGAATACATGGTCAGAATCAGAACTACTTAGGAGAGATGTATGAACTGTTGGCTTCTGCCTTTGAAACAGTGCCTTCTACCTGGCACCACATTGTGAATGTTGACTTGGGGATGGTGTTTTCATTCTGAGTTTAATCTTCTCTTCTTGTAGCAAATATTATTTGGGTTTTTAAACCCCACTATGATCACATAGTTCCCAAATAAAAAGACACAAAAACTTTAGATTTATATTAAGCCTTAAAGCTCTAGAGCTGGGCAGATATCTACCTTCTGTGCTATTTTGTCTACTTTCCTGTTAATAACCTTGAGCTATCACTTGCCATGTTCTACCTGGGCTGCTCCCACTGCTAAAAGCCTGGCCCTAATGGCCATGCACTCATGATCCACCTACCCCCAAACAGCTTCCTCTTCTTCTTCCTCTCTTCTTCTTGTGGTCTGAGACCCCAAGCCCAAGAACATTTGCTCTGCCCCCTCTCTTCTGTCCAATCCAGGCTGTAGGCATCTTTATTAACCAATCATGGGATAACTTGGTGGGGCCAATGCTTACAACAAAAGCTGGCATACATGAAGATCTGCTCATCTTGGAACAACCATATGTTGTGATACAGATTTTGACATTTGAATACAAGCAGCACCAGACCAACCGCCTACATTCTCTCCCTCTCAAATATACTTAGAATCCATTCCCATTGTCCTATGGAGAATGGTTCTACCTCTCTCCCAGACTCAATCCTTTAAGAAGTATGACACAAATGAACCCTTAATCCCTGCTGCATGAGTTTCTGGACCCTGGACTAGAAAGTGTCTTATACCACCAGTTCCAATTTTCAGATAAGTAAGGAGTACAATCATGATATCCACTGAGGAATATCTTCTGGAGACTAATAGTCCTCTATAGGTAAGATGAGTTTTGTCATATGAGAAATATTAGAAAAGATTTGTATAAACTTCTGTTCTCTTCCTACATTGTGTTTGTATCTCTCCATAGTACCTTGTACAGGGCCCCCTTTACATCCTTGTTTCTTAGGGTATAAATCAGAGGGTTCAGCATTGGAGTAATTATAGTATAAAAGAGGGCAGCAAACTTTCCTTCACTCCCAGAATACATGTGGACAGGTTGAAGATATGTGTACATGGCTGAGCCATAAAAGAGGAAAACCACAGTAAGATGGGACCCACAAGTCCCCAGAACCTTTCTGCTCCCAACTCTTGATTTGATTTTCAGAACTGCATGAGCAATGTGTGCATAGGTGCCTAGAATTATTGCTACAGGACAGACCAAAATTATAGCTCCAGCTACAAACAAGTTGGCCTCTGTTCCCCCTGTGTCCTCACAAGCCAGCTTCAGGAGAACAAGCATCTCACAGAAGAAGTGGTTCAGGTGATGGCCACAGAGAGGTATGGACATGATGAGGCTTGTCTGTATCAGTGAGTTCACAAGGCCTCCCACCCAGGAGGAGATGGCCAATGCATGGCAGAGAAGGGGGCGCATAATGCTGGTGTAGTGTAGTGGACGACACACAGCAACATAGCGGTCAAAAGCCATCACCACAAGGAGCACACACTCAGTTCCACCCAGTAAGAGCACAATGAAGAACTGGATCATACAGCCAGCATAGCTCATGGTCTTGTCAATTCCAGAAATATTGACAAGAAGCTGAGGCACAATGCTGGTGGTGTAGCAGAGGTCTAGGAAAGAGAGGTTGTTAAGGAAGAAGTACATTGGTGTTTGTAATCGACAATCCATTCGTGAGACTGTGATGATGGTGGAATTGCCAAAGATGCTTAAAAAATAGAACATCAAAATGAAGACAAAAAAGACCTGTTCTAGATGAGGCCAGTCTGAGAAGCCCATCAAAATGAAGCCACCTTCCAAGGTGGTGTTGAAGCTTACCATAGACTGTCACTCTCACAAATCAGAAGACAATTCAATGCTTCCGATCAGAGCATGCACTTTGAAGTAACTTGAGTCCACAAAGTAACCCAGAGCTATATGAATCCTGGCACATTTGCCTTCATTGTGGTCGATCTCATGTTGAGTCTGCTAGGCGTCACAGTCTGAAGACACGAGATGTTCTTGTTTTAAAAATTCTCAGTCAGCTTGGATTCCAGGAGCAGCAGGACCTACAGGGTAGAGAGATTATCACCAAATTATCTACAATGCATTGCTGCACATCATCTGATAGGAACCAGATTGGTCTCCTGATATCAGTGATGAACATACAACAACTTCGGCCCCATGGATGAGAAGATAGTGTGTAGGACCACACTTTAACCAGGACCCAGGCCCGGTTATCATCCTTGGTAGCAAACATTTTACCCATTGAACCATCTCCCAGCCTCTGAATTATCTTTAAAACATTTCATTATTGCTATGAGTCTTTACACACAGCACTTCGGAACTTGCACATTTGATTTTATACATTAAAAAAATCACTAATTGTCTGTTTTAAATTTCCAGTGTGTTTATTCCTGTGTGTCTATGCATGATTTTTATACATAAATTTCTTGATCAGCAATAATGTCCATTTTTTAGTCCTTCTAAGAGTTTATATCAGAGATAGATACTAAAATATTAGCAAGAAAATATGCTCTTTTTTTTTTGTCTTTTTTTTTATTTGATATAATTTATTTACATTTCAAATGATTTCCCCTTTTCTAGCCCCCCCCCCACTCCCCGAAAGTCCCGTAAGCCCCCTTCTCTTCCCCTGTCCTCCCTCCCACCCCTTCCCAGTTCCCCGTTCTGGTTTTGCCAAATACTGTTTCACTGAGTCTTTCCAGAACCAGGGACCACTCCTGCTTTCTTCTTGTATCTCATTTGATGTGTGGATTATGTTTTGGGTATTCCAGTTTTCTAGGTTAATAACCACTTATTAGTGAGTGCATACCATGATTCACCTTTTGAGTCTGGGTTACCTCACTTAGTATGATGTTCTCTAGCTCCATCCATTTGCCTAAGAATTTCATGAATTCATTGTTTCTAATGGCTGAATAGTACTCCATTGTGTAGATATACCACATTTTTTGCATCCACTCTTCTGTTGAGGGATACCTGGGTTCTTTCCAGCATCTGGCAATTATAAATAGGGCTGCTATGAACAAAGTAGAGCATGTATCCTTATTACATGGTGGGGAATCCTCTGGGTATATGCCCAGGAGTGGTATAGCAGGATCTTCTGGAAGTGAGGTGCCCAGTTTTCGGAGGAACCCCCAGACTGCTTTCCAGAGTGGTTGTACCAATTTGCAACCCCACCAGCAGTGGAGGAGTGTTCCTCTTTCTCCGCACCCTCTCCAACACCTGCTGTCTCCTGAATTTTTAATCTTAGCCATTCTGACTGGTGTAAGATGAAATCTTAGGGTTGTTTTGATTTGCATTTCCCTAATGACTAATGAAGTGGAGCATTTTTTAAGATGCTTCTCCGCCATCCGAAGTTCTTCAGGTGAGAATTCTTTGTTTAACTCTGTACCCCATTTTTTAATAGGGTTGTTCGGTTTTCTGGAGTCTAACTTCTTGAGTTCTTTATATATATTGGATATTAGCCCTCTATCTGATGTAGGATTGGTGAAGATCTTTTCCCAATTTGTTGGTTGCCGATCTGTCCTCTTGATGGTGTCCTTTGCCTTACAGAAACTCTGTAACCTTATGAGGTCCCATTTGTCAATTCTTGCTCTTAGAGCATACGCTATTGGTGTTCTGTTCAGAAACTTTCTCCCTGTACCGATGTCCTCAAGGGTCTTCCCCAGTTTCTTTTCTATTAGCTTCAGAGTGTCTGGCTTTATGTGGAGGTCCTTGATCCATTTGGATTTGAGCTTAGTACAAGGAGACAAGGATGGATCAATTCGCATTCTTCTGCATGCTGACCTCCAGTTGAACCAGCACCATTTGTTGAAAAGGCTATCTTTTTTCCATTGGATGTTTTCAGCCTCTTTATCGAGGATCAAGTGGCCATAGGTGTGTGGGTTCATTTCTGGATCTTCAATCCTGTTCCATTGATCCTCCTGCCTGTCACTGTACCAATACCATGCAGTTTTTAACACTATTGCTCTGTAGTATTGCTTGAGGTCAGGGATACTGATTCCCCCAGATTTTCTTTTGTTGCTGAGAATAGTTTTAGCTATCCTGGGTTTTTTGTTGTTCCAGATGAATTTGATAATTGCTCTTTCTAACTCTGTGAAGAATTGAGTTGGGATTTTGATGGGTATTGCATTGAATCTGTATAGTGCTTTAGGCAAAATGGCCATTTTAACTATATTGATTCTACCGATCCATGAGCATGGGAGGTTTTCCCATTTTTTGAGGTCTTCTTCCATTTCCTTCTTCAGAGTCTTGAAGTTCTTGCCATACAGATCTTTCGCATGTTTGGTAAGAGTCACCCCAAGATACTTTATACTGTTTGTGGCTATTGTGAAGGGGGTCATTTCCCTAATTTCTTTCTCAGCCTGCTTATCCTTTGAGTATAGGAAGGCCACTGATTTGCTTGAGTTGATTTTGTAACCTGCCACTTTGCTGAAGTTGTTTATCAGCTGTAGGAGCTCTCTAGTGGAGTTCTTTGGGTCACTTAGGTAGACGATCATGTCGTCTGCAAATAATGATAGTTTGACTTCCTCCTTTCCAATTTGTATCCCTTTGACCTCCTTATGTTGTCGAATTGCCCGAGCTAGTACCTCAAGTACAATATTGAAAAGATAAGGAGAAAGGGGGCAGCCTTGTCTGGTCCCTGATTTCAGTGGGATTGCTTCAAGTTTCTCTCCGTTTAGTTTGATGCTGGCTACCGGTTTGCTGTATATTGCTTTTACTATGTTTAGGTATGGGCCTTGAATTCCTGTTCTCTCCAAGACTTTAAGCATGAAAGGATGCTGAATTTTGTCAAATGCTTTTTCAGCATCCAATGAAATGACCATGTGGTTTTTTTCTTTGAGTTTGTTTATGTAGTGGATTGTATTGATGGATTTCCGTATATTGAACCAACCCTGCATTCCCGGGATAAAGCCTACTTGATCATGGTGGATGATCGTTTTGATGTGTTCTTGGATTCGGTTGGCAAGAATTTTGTTGAGTATTTTTGCATCGATGTTCATAAGGGAAATTGGTCTGAAGTTCTCTTTCTTTGTTGGATCTTTGTGTGGCTTTGGTATCAGCGTAATTGTGGCTTCGTAGAAGGAATTGGGTAGTGTTCCTTCTGTTTCTATTTTGTGGAATAGTTTGAAGAGTATTGGTGTTAACTCTTCTTTGAAGGTCTGGTAGAATTCTGCACTGAAACCATCTGGTCCTGTGCTTTTTTTGGTTGGAAGACTTTCTATGACTCCTTCTATTTCTTTAGGCTTTATGGGACTGTTTAGATGGTCTAGTTGGTCCTGATTTAATTTTGGTATTTGGTATCTGTCAAGGAAATTGTCCATTTCCTCCAGATTCTCCAGTTGTGTTGAGTACAGGCTCTTGTAGTAGGATCTGATGATTTTTTGGATTTCCTCAGTTTCCGTTGTTATGTCTCCCTTTTCATTTCTAAGTTTGTTAATTTGGATACTTTCTCTGTGCCCTTTGGTCAGTCTGGCTAAGGGTTTATCTATCTTGTTGATTTTCTCAAAGAACCAGCTCCTAGTTTTGTTGATTTTTTGTATGGTTCTCTTTGTTTCTACTTGATTGATTTCGGCCCTGAGTTTGATGATTTCCTGCCTTCTACTCCTCCTGGGTGAAATAGCTTCTTTTTGTTCTAGGGCTTTCAGGTGTGTCATTAAGTTGGTAATGTATGCTCTCTCCATTTTCTTTTTGGAGGCACTCAGGGCTATGAGTTTTCCTCTTAGCACTGCTTTCATTGTGTCCCATAGATTTGGGTATGTTGTGTTTTCATTTTCATTGTGTTCTAAAAAGTCTTTAATTTCTTTCTTTATTTCTTCCTTGACCAAGGTGTCATTGAGTAGAGTATTGTTCAATCTCCACGTGTTTGTGGGTTTTCTGTTGTTTCTGTTGCTATTGAAGACCACTTTTATTCCATAGTGATCAGATAGGAGGCATGGGATTAGTTCTATCTTTTTATATTTGTTGAGGTCTGTCTTGTGACCAATTATATGGTCGATTTTGGAGAAGGTACCATGAGGTGCTGAAAAAAAGGTATATTCTTTTGTTTTAGGATAGAATGTTCTATATATATCAGTTAAATCTAATTGGTCCAAAGCTTCAATTAGTTTCATTGTGTCCTTGTTTAGTTTCTGTTTTCCTGATCGGTCCATTGAGGAAAGTGCAGTGTTGAAGTCACCCACAATTATTGTGTTAGGTGCAATGTGTGCTTTGAGTTTTAATAAAGTTTCTTTTATGAAAGAGGGTGCCCTTGCATTTGGAGCATAGATGTTCAGGATTGAGAGTTCTTCTTGTTGTATTTTTCCTTTGACCAGCAAGAAGTGTCCCTCAGAGTCTCTTTTGATGACTTTGGGTTGAAAGTCAATTTTATCTGATATTAAAATGGCTACTCCAGCTTGTTTCCTGAGACCATTTGCTTGTAAAATTGTCTTCCAGCCTTTTACTCTAAGGTAGTGTTTGTCTTTGACCCTGAGGTGTGTTTCCTGTAAGCAGCAAAATGTAGGGTCCTGTTTACGTATCCAGTCAGTTAGTCTGTGTCTTTTTATTGGGGCATTGAGTCCATTGATGTTAAGAGATATTAAGGAATAGTGATTGTTACTTCCTATCATTTTTGACGTTATTTTTTAAATTTGATTGCTTAACTTATTTGGGTTTGATGAAAGGTTACTATCTTGCTTTTTTCAGGGTGGAGTTTCCCTCCTTGTATTGGTGTTGTCCTCCTATTATCCTTTTTAGGGCTGGGTTTGTGGATAGATATTGGGTGAACTTGGTTTTGTCGTGAAATATCTTAGTTTCTCCATCTATGGTGATTGAGAGTTTTGCTGGATATAGTAGTTTTGGTTGGCATTTGTGTTCTCTTAGAGTCTGCATGAGATCTGCCCAGGACCTTCTAGCCTTCATAGTCTCAGGTGAAAAGTCTGCTGTGATTCTGATAGGTCTTCCTTTATATGTTACTTGGCCTTTTTCTCTTACTGCCTTTAGTATTCTTTCTTTGTTTAGAACATTTGGTGTTTTGATTATTATGTGACGGGAAGTATTTCTGTTCTGGTCCAGTCTGTTTGGAGTTCTGTAGGCTTCTTGTATATTCATGGGCATCTCTCTCTTTAAGTTAGGGAAGTTTTCTTCCATAATTTTATTGAAGATATTTGCTGGCCCTTTAAGTTGTAAATCTTCACTCTCATCTATGCCTATAATCCTTAGGTTTGGTCTTCTCATTGTGTCCTGGATTTCCTGGATATTTTGGGTTACAAGCTTTTTGCACTTTGCATTTTCTTTAACTGTTGAGTCCATGGTTTCTATGGAATCTTCAGCATCTGAGATTCTTTCTTCTATCTCTTGTATTCTGTTGTTGATATTTGCATCTCTGTCCCCTGATTTCTTCCCAAGGCTTTCTATCTCCAAAGTTGTCTCCCTTTGAGTTTTCTTAGTTGTTTCTACTTCTGATTTTAGATCCTGGATGGTTTTGCTTACCTCCTTCCCTTGCATGTTTGTGTTTTCCTGTAATTCTTTAAGAGATTTTTGTGTTTCCTCTTTCATGAGCTCAGCCTGTTGACCAAAGTTCTCCTGTATTTCTTTAAGAGATTTTTGTGTTTCGTCTTTCATGACCTCAGCCTGTTGAGCAAAGTTCTCCTGTATTTCTTTAAGTGTTTTTTGCATTTCCTCCTTGTTGGCTTTTGTATTCTCCTGGATTTCTTTCAATGATTTTTGTGTTTCCCTTGCAAGGGCTTCTAACTTTTGATCCATTTTCTCCTCAATGTCCTTCATGTGTTCCTGTACCAGCATCATGACCAGTGATTTTAAATCCAAATCTTGTTTTACTGGTGTGATGGGGTATCCAGGACTTGCTAGTAGAGGAGAATTTGGTTCAGATGTTGCCATATTGCCTTGATTTCTGTTAGTGATGTTTCTGCGTTTGCCTTTTGCCATCTAGCTCTCACTGGTGTTACTTGGTCTTGTCAGTGCTGGACTCACCAGTGCAAGCTGCCCCTTCCCCGTTGGCCTCTGGTGCACAGCTTACACTCTGCACTGCCTATAGACAGGGTGCTGTTGTCCAGGCTGTTCAGATCCCGAAGCAGGCACCTGAAGGCTCCCGCTGGGGCCCGCAGGATTTATTGGAGCACACTGACTTCTCCCAGCTGGCCGCCCGGAAGCCCCCACTAGCCTCTTGAGGGACCTGGAGATGTGGCGGCCACCCAGGCTGATCTGAAGCGGAGAGAGTTGAGCTGGGGGCTTCTGCCTGAGGCCTTGCCCCAGATTATGTCTGTGGACCAGGTGGAACCCGTGTGCACCCCCAGGGAGCTCCGAAGGTGAATGTTGCTGTGACCTCCCCTGTGCTCCGCTCACTCCGCTGGGCAGCCGATTTCCCCAACCGGGCTGGCGCACACTAGGTTAGCCTTGTCGCCTGGGCCCTGAGTCCAGGCAAACGCCTGGGAGGCCAAGGTCCGAGCAAAGTTCCCCTAGGGCTATGTCTGTTATTTGGGTCCGCCAGGTGACCTGGATGGCGGGCGTGCGCGTCCGCGCTCCGCGAAAGCACCGGGAGAGTCTGTTGTGCTAATAACCTCCTGGGCTGGTTGACACACAGATGGCCCACCAAGCCGCCCAGTTCTTGGGGTCAGTCCTGTGCCTTTTGGGGCCTAGACCCCCGTTTTGTTAGCCTCAGGCTACGCTTGTTAGCCGTCTCTGCCCTCCCGAGCACTCTGGCTCCTGTAGGCAAAATGGCGGCGCGTGCACCGGCCGGGGCAAAAAAAAAAAACTCCTGGCTGGGTTGGCGCCCCGATGGCCACTCGAACAGCCCAGGGCCTGGGTGCAGGCCAACGCCCGTCTGGCTCAGACCCCTGCGGTGTTGGGCCTAGGATTATGTTTGTGTACCTCAGTCTGACAGATCTCTGGAGCCCGGGATCAAGATGGCGGTGAGTCTCTCCTGACTGGCGGGCAGCCGAGTTCTGAAGTGGCTTCCGTGCAGCGAAAGGCTCCGCAGAACCGCAGTTGCTTGCCGCCCGGCTGGTCAGCGAAGGTCAGTGGTCGTGGGCGCAGGGCCTAACTGGACCCTGTGTCGCCTTGGTTCCACTGCTGATGGCCCTTCAGCTGGAGCAGCCACTGCTACCGCCGCCGCCGCCGCCGCCGCCGCCCGAACTGTCGAAAATATGCTCTTACTGAATTAATGTATTCACATTGCACAGTCAGAAGATGCACATAAGCTCTCATGTCTAAGCACAACTGAGCAGACCTCTCCTTGTGTGCTTTTTTCTGCTCTTCAACCACCAGTCTTATGAGCATATCCTGAATCATATTGTCCAAAGGTGGTGTGATACTTCTGTGCTCTACAGGTATCTTTCTTGACAATGGTGATACAGATACAAGTTGTCTAATTCACCAACTATATGTCTCACCATACATGGTCACTTTAGGGTGTCTATATAGCTTAGATGATGTGGACGGCACTCCTTGAACAATAAACACAACTACTTCAGCAACATATGAACACATAAAGACCACTGGTTATAACTGAAAATTATCTTATACATGTGGAAATTGTAGCAAGGGGCCCTTCCCTCATCTGTCCTCACCTTCCTCTGTACAACTCCAGTGTCATTTATGTAGGATGGTGCTAGCAAGAAGATGAACTCAGAAGATTGTCCTTTCCAATGACCAATAGGACATTTACAGATGTTAGCTATTTCTAACATCCTTTGGGCATGAGATCTTATCTTTTTAATACCTAGGTATCTAGGTATTTAACTGAAACACACACCTAGAAGGGCGGGTGTGAAACCTGAGTGGGCACAGCACCTTCATTTCTTTCTACACATTCTTTCCTTCACCCCATGGTCAACGACCCGTGAAGAGTCAGTCTTTGCAAACATTCCTACTAACAGAAATAGTTCTTAAAGGATCTGATTCTCTCTTCCCATCATGTTATACATGGTATTCACTGTATGTACATGTATGGGCTCATGTGTGGCATGGCATGATTGTGGAGATCAGAAGACAAGCATGAGAACTCATTGTCTCCTGCTGTGTGGGTCCTGGGAGAGGAACTGAGGTCGTCAGTGCTAGTATCGAGCTCCTTTACCTTCTGAGTCATCTTGATGCCTCATCGTGCACTTTTAAACATCTGAAGACTAGGTGTTTCCACTCAAAGACCTAAGTTTCCATATCACCAACTAATCTAATGATATTGTCAGAATATAGTGAAACTGAGGTCAAACATGCAATTTGATTTTTTTTTTCTGGAGAAAATGAGGATGCCTCCTGTTTTTCTTCCAAGGTATCTTCCTCCTTAAACCATGCATTCCTTCTTTCTCTTCTTTCTCTCTCTTTCATTTTTATTGAAAAAAATTTCGTATAATATATTTGGATCATAGATTTCCCTCCCCTACCTCCTTCCAGCTCTGCCCCACCTTCCCACCCAACCACCTCTACATCTACTGTTTCTCCTTCTTTTGAAAAAGCAAGAGACAAGATGAACAAACAAGAATGAAAAAGAAAAACACATGAAACAGACAGATACATAGTTAGAGACACAGACAGACAGACAGATAGACAGACAGACAGGCTCGCGCGTGTGCACACACATACACATACACACACACACACAGACACAGACACACACACACACACACACACACACACACACACACACACTCCAAAACCCATAAAACACAAAATCAGAAACCATAATATACAAGCAAAATCCAGTAAGATAAAAAAAAAAAATGACCAAACAAAACAATATGAAAAAAATCTACCAAAATACCATTACCACTCAGTTTGGTTTGTGTTGGGCCTCCTGCTGGGTTTGGTTTAGATTAAGTATCTATTCTCAGTGAAACTCCATTGGAGAAAACAATTCTTCTTTTTCAAGCACTTCTGTGTCCAATTTCCCCTTTCAGCTCTGGCATGAGTCTGATTTAACCCTATGTGTGCCCCATGCATGCTTTGTGTGTGCTGCCAGTCTCCGTAGGATCACATGTGTGTTAGTCCTGTTCTGTCAGTATGGCGCTGTTACCTTGGTGTCATCCATCTTCTCTGACTCTTACAACTTTTCCTCCTCCTCTTCCATTTAGTTCCTTAAACCTTGAGGGGAAGGGTTTGATGAAGACATCCTACAAGAAGGAATGGAGGATACCAGGAGAACAAGGCCCTCTAAATCAACTGAGCAGAGCTCATATGAACTCCCAGAGACTGCAGCTACCTGCACCGGGCCTGCATGGGTTTGCATCAGGTCCTCTGCATAAATGTATGGTTTCCTGTTTAGTGTCTTTATGAGACTCTTAAGCAAGTGAATGAGTGGGTCTCTGATTCTTGAGCTTACCTCTGGGTTCTTTTTCTTCCTTTGGTTTGCTTTGTTCAACTTCAATGTCATGGGGTTTTTTGTTTATCTTATATTTTACTTTGTTATGTTTTGTTATGGGGAGTGGATCCAGATGGGAGGGAAGGTAGAGAGGAACTGAGAGAAGAAGACAGAGGAGAAACTAATGTTGTCTTTTTCCCAGTAGATTCTTCTGGTTGTATTCCAACAGCTCTGACAATGTTTCCTTTCTTCATCTCCTGGTTC
Source organism: Apodemus sylvaticus (assembly GCF_947179515.1). Lineage (NCBI taxonomy): Eukaryota > Metazoa > Chordata > Mammalia > Rodentia > Muridae > Apodemus > Apodemus sylvaticus. The sequence goes on from NC_067481.1 coordinate 75,256,227, forward strand.
TGATGTTTCTAATTTGCTTGAGCTTTGGCATTGTAGTGTTAGAGTTTTGAAAGGGAGTTCAAAACAATTTTATAGCAACCCTTACAGTTTATTTAAAACAAACCTTTTGCAACTGGAAAATAATACAGGGCAGATTTTGGATACTTTGTACAGAGTAGAGATAGGATGAACAGGAGATCAAGATCCAGTTATTCTGTAAACGACATAACATTTTTTTGATGAACATTAACTTGTCCACACACTGTGTGCACTTAGTGCAATGGAGTTGGGTGCTAATCACCTTGTGGACTATTTCTTACTTCCTAGAGTTTAAGCATCAAGACTGAGTGCCCACCCATTCTGCACTTACCTGGAGCTCAAGGACAGAGAATGACCACTCTCATCTCCAACAATTCTATCGACATCAGGGAGAGATGGCATCTACTAGGGCACTGGTGGGATCTACTGGTGAAGAAAAAGGTATTTTCCACTTTGCTATTGATGCCATCTTCGGTAAGATGGGACTCACGTTAGAGTTACTACACTAGAGAAATTAGCACAATTATGTGGTTCACCCCCTTAACAAGAGCAGAGATTGCAAATGCAAAGCCTAGAAGGTGGGAGCATCTTTCTCACCAAGCCTCTGCTTTCTTAACCCCAATTCCTTTACCTCTTTCTGACCCTGGTGTTTAGCTGGAGTATCATCACTCCGTTTCCTGATCCTAAGGTCTCAATACACTTATGTCTGGGGACATTGAAAAGGACTCTAGAAAGTAGTGGAGAGCGAGTTAATTAGTAAGCATGGCCTCAGAGACCTCTGAGGCCCATTGTGGCAAATTATCATCCAATGGCTGACCTCTAAGATCTGCCCTACAGTCTTCAGTTCTTTCTATTCCCCATGCCCTGCCAGACCAATTTGAGTTATTCACAGTTTTCTCAGAACACAACTTATCATTTGCTCATGGAACTCTGCAGGCTGAGGTTCCTTCCACTGCCTTACTTTGACCCCAACCCTGACCAGGCCTTCTTCAATCATACCAAAGTCCATGTCTCATTTAAAGATTACCACATTCACACACACACACACACACACACACACACACACAAAATCACAATACCCCCACATATATCTAAGAGAGTACCTAGTTTGTGACAGACGTGATGCAATCAGTGTCCAGAGATTATGCATAGAATATATTTCAGGGTCCATTAGCAATGTGATATTTGTATCTGATCAGCAGACAGAGATGTAGTTTTCATTAACAGCCTAGGATGGCATACAATTTATTTATAGACCTTTTCAGAACCATCACTGCAACATTGTTGGGCAGATGTTTTATCTCACATTTCACAAGGCAGAACAGTTTTGAATGTAACCTGGATTTTGCTGTGGTCCATTCTCTTTCACTAACAAAGCTGTCTTCAGAATTTAGGCTTCATTTCTTTTGTGTGTATATCCAGTGTGGGGTTGGTAGATTACTTTCCAGTTCTAATTTTAATTTTTTTTTTTTGGCAGAACCTCCATATTATCTTCAGCAGTAGCCAGCACAATAACAAGCTAAAACTTGGAATACCTGGAAGAGAAGAACAATGACCAATGAGACTACTCATGGACCCATAACTTCTCTGGGTTCATTTTATGTGGAAAAGAGAACAACTTTATTTATAGTTTGGTATACTTGAAGGATAGAGTAGGGCCACTCCGAGTGACAGGCCTTCTCTAGAGCTTCAGAGGTCATAGCGTCTCAGTGTTAACAGTTAGCATGCCTCCCGCAAAAGGCACACCTAAAGGCATTTTTTCTTCCAGGTCTCAGATTGTCCCATCTATTGAGGTTTATTGCCCTTTTTGTATAGTGTGTATGTGTTGTGTTGTGTCTGCTGTGTGCAGTATGTGTACATGTGTGGTGTGTGTATGTGGTATGTGTGAATATGTGTGTGTGGTGTGTGTATACATATATAGTGTATGTGTATATGTAGCAAGTGTATGTGTGTATAGTGTGTGTATGGTGTGTTTATGTGGTGTGTGTGTGCATGTGCGCACATGTGCCCATGTGTGTGATGTGTGTATATATATATATATATATATATATATATATATATATATATATATATGCATATAGTGTATGTGGCAAGTGTATGCATGTGTGCATATGTGCACATTTGTGTGTGTGTGTGTGTGTGTGTGTTTCTCTTGCTGTATAATACAGGTTTGGGTAATTTCTCCAATGTTACTTGTTTCAGGAGATTGAAAAATTTCTTTCTTGATTTTCTCCTTGTTGGTTGTTAAAAGTTAGTTGCTTATTTCTCATCTACTGCTATATTTCCTTAAGCCTTTCTTGTTCTTAATTTTAGTTTTGTCACATGAACAATGTCTAATATGATTTCCTTAAAAAATGTGTTGAGGGTATTTAGATCAGTGGTTAAGAGCACTTGCATCTCTTGTAGAAGACCTGGCTTCAGTTCCCAGCACCACCAACATGACAGTGCAACAAACAGTTCCAGGGAATCTGACACCCTTTAGCCCTCATAGATGACAGGTGCACATACAATGTGCAGACATACATGTCAGCAAAACATGCATATGTACAAAATAAAAAATAAGGAAACCTAAAATTTTTGGTGAGCTCTGTTTCACAGTTTCTCATATAATATCCCAAAGACTGTCTTCTCTTGAGCAAAAAATTCTACAGTCATATAAAATCTGTAAACATCTGTATGTCTATTTGTTCTAGCAGGCAATTTAATGTATTTCCTGTCTGGTATTTATTCATTGGTGCAAAGAGAGCGAAAGTCCCCTAAAACGCTGCATTATTGCATTGAATTGGACTTGTAATACCCCAAATTAACCTGTAAACCCCACCCTCTCAAGGTGGGGGGCACCTCGAAGCATCAACTCCCATTTTGCACATTCTTGAAGGAACATATGTTTGGGTCTCTTAAATATTTTTTTATCTATTCAATTATAAACATTAACTCATCAGTAACTACAGATAAATAGGGCCTTAGTATGCCATTTGTAATTTACTTTCTTGTGGAGTTGTAGTTCTTTCCTCTCTCTGTCTCTCTTCGTTTCTCAGTATGTTTCCATTTTTTATTGATTTTTTGTAACTTTCACACCACATACCACACTCCTACTCTTCTCACAATCCTCCATATCCACTCTTTGTCCTTGTGACCGGCCCCAAAGAAAACAAAACCATAAACATAAAAAGAATAATAAATAAATAAATAAATAAATAAATTAAAAGAATAAAAAGAAAAAATAAAAACTCGAAACATCTCTCCATGTGGTGTGTCATGGTGTGTCACACAGTATACCCTTTTGTCCATACATGTTTCCTTGCAAGTGTTCATTGCAGTCAGTTTAGTATTGGTTTGTTTCAAAGCCGCTGGCTTCTGCTACACTGTCAACACTGGACCCTCACTGGGAATCCTCTCACATATCCTGTTGTTGCCTTGTGTCATGGAGATCCTGCAGCTTTGGATCTGCAGGACTGGCCCCTTTGTGCACTCCAGCAGTTCAAAGATGGGGTGGATGTTGGGATGGGCCAACTCATCACTGGATCTGGGCCTGCACAGAAGTTTAATTGACCAGGCCAGCTCTTCTAAGCCACCAGGGTCAGCTCTCCTGCTTTGCCTAGGCAAGGTGTGGGACTAGCTCTCCTGTGCCCACACCACCAACGTCAGCTCTACTGTGCCACCCAGGTGAGGGTATCTTACCTGTTCTTAAGCAATTTACTACAGTTGTGAGTATTCATTGCTCCCATAACTTTCAGCACAACAGATATTTTGGTTTTTGGTTACCATAAACCTTGCAAAATCTTTTGATTCTGACAAATTATTTTGATGTGAGCATAACATAACATAACATAACCACAAAGATAAAAAAGAAAGAAAATGTACTAACATTAAAAAATGACACACTTTTTGAACATTTCCTAATGTAGTTTGCATATTATTTCTTAGTGTGATATTCCTTTTTAGTTGTTTCTTATTTTAGTTTTCAAGAGAAGATAAAAAATAATTATACAAATTCAGAATGCCCAAAATTGTCATAAATAGTAAGCCAATCATAATTATTTTTAGCAGTGATATTTATCTTATAAAGTTTTCTTTTTAAGAATGTTGTTTTTCAGTTTGAAGAAAACCATTTAAAATTTTTTGTTTGAAAGTCCCTATGGAAATTCTAGCAGTCTCCAACATCACCTAGGAAATTTGTTATGTCTAATTTCTAAGGGAGAGTATGTTGGGCACAGAATTCTTGACTGTGTGAGAGATAACTTAATATTTTATTCAACCATCTTTCTCCTATTAGTCTCTTCTTTTCCTTTTCCAAGTACCTTGTACAGAGCCCCCTTCACATTCTTGTTTCTTAGGGTATAAATCAGAGGGTTCAGCATTGGAGTAATTATAGTATAAAAGAGGGCAGCAAACTTTCCTTCACTCCCAAAATACATATGGACAGGTTGGAGATATGTGTACATGGCTGAACCATAAAAAAGGAAAACCACAGTAAGATGGGACCCACAAGTCCCCAGAGCCTTTCTGTGCCCAACTCTTGACTTGATTTTCAGCACTGCATGAGCAATGTGTGCATAGGTGCCTAGAATTATTGCTACAGGACAGACCAAAATTATAGCTCCAGCTACAAACAAGTTGGTCTCTGTTCCCCCTGTGTCCTCACAAGCCAGCTTCAGGAGAACAAGCATCTCACAGAAGAAGTGGTTCAGGTGATGGCCACAGAGAGGTATGGACATGATGAGGCTTGTCTGTATCAGTGAGTTCACCAGGCCTCCCACCCAGGAGGAGATGGCCAAAGCATGGCAGAGAAGGGGGTGCATAATGCTGGCGTAGTGTAGTGGACGACACACAGCGACATAGCGGTCAAAAGCCATCACCACAAGGAGCACACACTCAGTTCCACCCAGTAAGAGCGCTATGAAGAACTGGGCCATACACCCAGCATAGCTGATAGTCTGATCACCTCGGGAAAGACTGATTAGAAGTTGGGGCACAGTGCTACTGGTGAAACAGAGGTCCAGGAAGGAGAGGTGGGCAAGGAAGAAGTACATGGGTGTGTGCAGCTGCAGGTCCTGTTGCGTGAGAACAATGATGGTGATGTTACCACAGAGGGTTAGAGAGTAGAAAATGGAAATGCAGATTAGGAGGATAAGTTCCAGTTGAGGCCAGTCTGAGAAGCCTACCAACAGGAAACCTTCTAAGGTGAGATTGAAACTTCCCATGGCCTCTTCTTTTCACAGACTGTAGAAGGCAATCAAATGCTTCTTATTGTAACAGACGCTTAGATGCTCCAGAGCTATATTAAGTTGACTTTCCACTTTGCTTCACAGAGCAGTTACAGCCAGATGAAAGCCTTGCATGTCTGCCTTCATTCTGCTCTCTGTCCCCTTCAGGCCTGCTGACTCTGCATAGTTTGGGTAGGCGGGAGACACACACAGCCCCTATTCTAAAGCCATTGTCAGCTTGGATTCCTGGAACAGTAAGGCCTGTGGAAATGAAGATTACCATCGAAATGTAAAACATTATCTTTAGTGGAGATGCTACACTTATTCCTATAACAATCTCCCAAGAAGACCATTATTGACAGATTATCAATTTATGGGTTCACATTGCAGGACCAGAGCTGAGCCAATGATGGCTGGGCCACACTTGAACTAGGCTTGCTTAATTATGTGATCTCCTTACCCCACCTCTTTCTCTATTTAAACCTCAGTCTCAAGATGAACATGCAGTCACTGGATTTCTTTGTCTGCTCTTCTTCCTAGTATGCATTGACTCCTACCCTTTCTCTGCATCTCATTGTTCCTTGCCTTCACTTGACTTGTTGCTATTAGTGGTTGGGTCTAGATGTTGTTACCGAAGGGGCTTTTGAAGTAGAAAAAAATCCATCACAGTGCACATAATAGGAATTAAAATATATTCCGTAATGTTCTATGTAATCCCGAGAGTTGTAGGCTTCATATTATCCTTCACGAATCAGCTCAGCTCTACTTCTTAGGCCTGAGCTTTCTATTCTTAATTCTATTCTTATTTAGTGCACAGAATATTAGGGCAGCAGCCATGTGTGGTCTTTGTTTGAATGACTTTCCTTTTGCCCCTTTGTTTTATGACTTAATTCAGGCTAACTAGTGCTCTGGCTGGTATATTTTCAACTCTTTAGGGATAATGCACTGCCTTCCTCACAGTCTTGAGGACTCTGGAGTACCAGGGCGGAACTAGTTCTTAAAATCTTATAAGAAACAACAATGACCCTGTGTTGACACTCTGTTTCTCTTATTTGTTCCTTTACTTAGTCTAGGAGCAAAGTGTTTCAGTAGGGTAGGAGGAAGGAGTAATCAGGATGAGTTCACAGGATCGCCCCCTGGCTGCCCATCTTCCTGCAACTCAGGGCAAATGGATAGTATAGCAGTCTTTGAGGTCCTGCTCAAGATCAGCTGCCATCTGTCACAAGGATTGAGAGCCATGGTGGGAAAAAATGCAAACACAAATCACTTCTCACCATCTCCCCTGGGATGAGATGCTCCTTTCTTTCCAGACCTGTCTTCTTTTACAGTTTCCTTCTCTCAATTCCACTACATGTTGCAATTCTTTTAAATGTGCCTTTGTGTCTCTACATACTCTGAGTCTTCAACAGTAGAGATGGGCGTGACTGTAAAGACAAAATTAAAAAGTAGTTCCTTTCATCATTTAAGAAGGGAAGATGCATTAATATTGCCTTCTTATAGCAACTTTAAATAAAATTTGTTGAGTAACACATTTGACTTTCCTTATAAAATCAATAGAAATTAATTTTCTTCTGGAAAGAAATATTAATAAACAATCTAAATATAAGAAAGGTGTTAAAAAGTCATTTGTTGATTTGCTTAGGTCAAACTCTAAACATTGTAAAATTTTATGGTATTTGTATTCAGATCTTTTATCTAAGTTTTATTCTCAAATTAGAAGGTTTTGTGTTGGTGATTTTATCCCAAGATGCTTTGTTCTTTTCAATCTCTTGTACATGAAACAGGGCCACTAATTTCTTTCTGATAGTTGGTTGTTTGCAGAGGTACAGTTTGATTTTTATGTGTTTGTTAGAAACATCAACAGAAGTAGTTTGAAGAAAAGCAAAGTGAAACAGATGCACATGAAGGTAAAGAATAAGAAGAGTAAGTATAGGTGATGTGAATTTCATTTTCTTATTTTTTATTTAATTAAGATATAATCACATTATTTACTACCCTTTTCCCTCCTTTCTTCCTTGTCATCAACTTCTTCCCAAATTCATGGTCTATTTTGAAACTGTTATGTCATATAACCGTATAAATTAAAAAACATATACATATTATCTACTGAGTCTTTTTGGTGTTATCAGTGTGTACATGTTTCTAGGGCTGACCATTTGGTATTGGATAATCAACCAGGGGCCTCGGCCTTGAGAAGACTAATTCTTCTTCTTCTTCTTCTTCTTCTTCTTCTTCTTCTTCTTCTTCTTCTTCTTCTTCTTTTTTTTAGCATTTGTTAAGCACTTCATTTAGGGGTGGATCTTGTGAAATTTCCCCCAGCTATGCTGTCATGTAAACATTTTTAGGCAGCCATGTTGTTGATATTTTATGGTCATAGCTAGAAAGCCCAATCTAAATGTGTTCTTCCTGGTCCCCTGGCTTTTATAATCTCTCTGTCTCCTCTCCCATGATATTCCCTTAGCATTTGGTACATAAATTGTGTTGTAGGTGCATCAGTTGGGAAATGACACCACATGGTCAAAAGTTACCTGAATTTTGAAAGATAATCTAGGAATGCTGATATGATAATGGATTCTGCTTCCTTGGAATCTAGTCTTTTATGTAATAAAGATTTATTTATTTATTTATTTATTTATCTACTTCATATGAGTACACTGTAGCTGTCTTCAGACATACCAGAAGAGACCATTGGATACCATTACAGATGGTTGTGAGCCACCATGTGTTTGCTGGGAATTGAACCCAGGACCTCTGGAAGAGCAGTCAGTGCTCTTAACTGCTGAGTCATCCCTCTAGCCAGAATCTAGTCTTTCCCTTGCAATGTGGTATGCAAACCGGCAGCCCCAAGACTATACAATATCATAACCTTTTCTCTCCCTGCTTTATCAGATAGACTTTTTCTTCCTACCTGAGTTATTGATCCCTGCATGACTACTTATGTGTATATTGTTTGGCAAATATATCCTGATTTCTATTCCTTAGGTTCTATCTGAGAATTGGCTGATTTGCAGGAACACAACATCCAAGTTCATCTGTAGTGTCATGATGATTCTCACTCAAGACTGTGCCTAGTGACTCCCTGCACACAGCACAGTTCACCTTGCTCTCTTTGCACTGCCCATGTGCTTCGGTATATAATTGCTGGAGTTATGACACCTTTCCAACTTTTTATACATCTCCCCCTTCACTCTTCTTTGTGCCTAGTAGCTAGGGTCTGACTCATATCCACATGTGATAATCAAGACAATGAAATTACCCCTGAGAAACATTCCCATTCTTGAATGGGAACTGTAATTTACTGATCATATGAACATTAATTTGGCCTCTGGTATACCCCCACACATTATTTCTTTTGTTTCATCCATTATAAAACAGAGATTCATTAAATACATGATATAAATGTATTCAGTTTCCCTTTCCTCCCTCCTCCTAGTTCCTCCCCATTTCCTCTCCTATCCAATCCATATTCACTTCCCCTCTGTTTCTCCCTAGAATACAATAGGTTTCTTAGAAATAACAAAAAAAAATAACAAGATGGAATATAGTTAGATAAAACAAAACCCATCATATCGAAGTTGAACAAGATACCAGAAAAAAAAGAGCCCCAAGAGAAGGTACAAGAATTAGAAACCCACTCATTTGCACTCTTGGGAGTCCCATTAAAATACTAACTGAATCCTATGATATATATTCAGAGGACTTGGTGCAGACCTATGTGAAGCTTGTGATTGCTGATTCAGTCTCTGTGTGTTCATATGAGCTTTGCTTAGTTGTCAAACACTATTTCTAATGTACAGTTTAGCCAAGGTATATTTTTGACTATGGATGCACTGGATCTGGATATTCAGGACCTGGGTAGAAATGAGCCTTCCTATGGGAGCCCAGTGCATGTGTGTGAGAGGTGGTAGAGAGGGTGCATTAGAAAGCATATGGGTATTCAAAGACCTCCTTCCAACTGAGGAGTTTCAGAACACTGAGGAAAATGGATGTTTCCCAGTGTTCTATCCCTCAAGCAGAGGTCATTGCTTGAAAATGGCCCTGTTAATTGGTGAAGGCAGGGGTGACACTCAGCAGATACAACTGATTCCAGATGTTGCACATGATAATCCCATTCATTCCTGGATGTTAAAAGTTATCTCATAACTTCACATTTACTGACTATTATGCACCATCATAAAATACTGTCCATTATTCAAATCCCAGGTTTAAGAACATTGACTAAACATCTAGAGTCAAAGGGGAGTGAAACTGAGAAACCATCTTTCAACATCTTTCCTGAGACACAGGTGTTTCTAATGGAACATCAGAACCTGAAAAGAGAACTTCTAAAGACAGCTGTGATCATTTGCATCATTGTGAAAACATGTGTCCTATTGAAGAAGCCAGAGTTGCCTTGCTCTTGTCCTACAAACACAACCCAGGACAAGTGAGCACGTTTACAGGAAGGCAAATGTGACTCACCAAGAACATTTGAAAAAAGAATGAAACTTTCTAAAAGCAGCTTGTCTGCAAAGGAAGTGATACACAGGCAAATTTAAAGCTTCCTGTTCTCTCAAAGTGTGTAAGATGCCTGTCTAGGATACTCTAAAATGAAAGTTTGCATTGGTAATTTGGTGTGTTCCAATAAGTACTGTCGACTTTCAAACTCATCATTATAGTTAAAAATTTGTCTCCTCTGGGGAACATCATACTAAGTGAGGTAACCCAGACTCAAAAGATGAATCATGGTATGCACTCACTAATAAGTGGATATTAACCTAGAAAACTGGAATACCCAAAACATAATCCACACATCAAATGAGGTACAAGAAGAACAGAGGAGTGGACCCTTGTTCTGGAAAGACTCAGTGAAGCAGTATAGTGCAAAACCAGAACGGGGAAGCGGGAAGGGGTGGGTGGGAGGACAGGGGGAGAGAAGGGGGCTTACGGGACTTTCGGGGAGTCAGGGGCTAGAAAAGGGGAAACCATGGGAAATGTAAATAAAAATATATCAAATAAAAAAAGAATGTGATTAGAACAAATTTTGATATATTAAATTTCATTTGATTAATGTAAAAAAAAAATTTGTCTCCTGACATTGACCTGGTTGGCACACAGAATTTGGAGTTGTATTACAAATGTCAGTGATTATCTATGCTAAAATTCCTGGGTGTATTTTCAATATGTCTATGTATGATATTAAAGGATAACAAACTTCTTGGTTAACAACCATGTTTAAATTATTTTCTTACAGGGTGCAGTTCTACATCTTTTAGCCACATCCATTAATTAAATTATATTGTTTGACTATACTGGGACTAATATCTTGCTATCAATTTTGTATTCTCTCTGATCAAATATTGTTCCTCAGATTCCTTCCTAACCTAACTAACTTTGTCATCTGATCTTGTCCTTTTGGAGTGGAATATGGTTATACTTCCTCTCATTATGTCTGTAGTTGTGGCTTTTTATTGTGTTTTGGATATTAATATCACTATTGAACTTAACAAGGGGGTCAAAGCATCCTTCCTGTAAGTATTCATGTTATAGTAGTTTAGTTTGGTCTTCATGTGGGACTCCAACTTTGGCAGCAGGGACTGTTTCTCACTCTGCTGCTTGGCTTTTGGGACTTTTTCCTTCTGTTGGATTGCCTCATCTAGCCTCAGTTTCAGAGGATGCATCTAGTATTATTTTTTTATTAGATATATTCTTTATTTACATTTCAAATGTTGTCCCCTTTCCCGGTATTATTGCAACTTTATATGCCAGAACTGTTTAATATCCATCAAAGGCCTCCCCTTTTCTGAAGAGAAATGGAGGAGGAGTCGATGGGGAACAGAATGAAGGACTGGAAGGAGAAGAAGGAGGGGAAATTGTGATTGGAATACAACACACACACACACACACACACACACACACACACACGCACCATACACACATACCTTAACCATTCTCAATTCCTAACTGTTATGCTACCCAGTCAGTCATTGCCTGACCTGGACACTATTTCTTCTACACTACAGAGCACAGGGTTTCCCATAGTATCCTAAGGGTCTTTAGGAAGATATCCTGCAAGGCTTGTCTATCAAATGTCCACTAGCAATACACTCATACTTCTACTATAGAAAACATAGAGTATAAGCAACATAATTGACAAAGACTGAAATAAAAAAAACTCCTTGTTTTTGTTGAGATTGCCTCAGTTTAGAAGAAGTTTTCCCCTGTTAACTACTCCTCCAAGAAGTTCTTGTTTATTTCAATAACTCTGAAAGAACGTCTACTCTTTGTCATTTGTGTGTGGTGTTTGGAATGTCCTTAAATATCAAATCTTTGGTATCACATTACTACCATAGACAAGAGTTAATTGCACAGTGTAGCATCTCTTATTTTCTATATCTTAACTCTGTGTCCTGAGTAGTTCATCCTGTCAGTACTTACCTGTAGTTGAAAGCCTCCAACAATTCGTTGACGATAAAGGAGGAGTGATGTCCACTAGTGACTGGTGACAGCTACTGATGTCTCAAAGTCTGTTTTCTCTTTGATCTTGATCCTACCTTGGGTGGTAAGGACTCAGGTCAGAGCTTCTGTTTCAGAGAAATAATGATAGTAAATGTTCTTCCCCACGATAGTAAATAGTTAGACAAAGTTCTGATGCTGTGTGCTTTCATATCTGATGAAATGACGGAGAGCCATCAACTGCTTTCTGATTCCCAAACCATGCTGGCATAGTGTGACAGCATTTTTGACTATGTATTCATGCATATATTCTTTGATGACCATGATATGGGGAAAGAATTGCCAAGCATATGTGGTCTTAGAGACCACTGGGACCCATTGAACCAATTATAATTATTAGACTGTCCCTCAACAGGTCTGCCCCAAAGTCCTTAGTTCTCTATTCCCCATGCTCTGCCTAACCAATCTGACTTACTCATTATTCTCAAAATACAACATCTTACATGCTCAAGGGACTCTGTAGCCTGAGATTCATTCTACTTCCTTTTTTGACCCTATTCCTACCAGACCTTCACCAATCAGACCAAACGCCATGCCTCGCTTGATACCTGTCCTGTTCATGACACCTCAAATACGTGTCTTCTCTATACCTTCCATGTTATGCTCATATGCTCCCAGATATGTTTCAGAATATGAGTATACCCAACAAATACTTACTTCCTTGCTTCTGAGTACAATACTTTTTGAAAAATGTCTACTATATCAATATTTATTGTTTATGTCTTATTTTTATTTCTAATAATCTTACAAATTCATATGTTAAACTTAAAAAGAATGTATAGAAAAATAATATTCCATTCATACTAGGGTAAATAAAACTTAAATATAAGGTGTTTTCTATATTCACTTAAAGAACCACAATATTACTTAAGAAAATAGCTTTGCTGTTACTAGTCATGTGACCTTCATGCTTGAGCTGTACTTGCCTCATCTGTAAAATGATGGTACGATGATCTATCTTGTACCACTGTTTGTGGATTCCTGGTATATGTCAGATGGACATTCAGTGATATTATTAAGGTAATGTTAATTTTTTAGGCCTTCTCTCTAATGGAAAAGAACACAAAAATATGATCCTCATTCCCAAGAAAGTTCATAATAAAAGGAAAAGAGAAGCTCAGTCAGAAAGCAGGAAAAAATATGTTAAGGCTTTCTTTCTTTTTGATGAACCAGTGTGTTTTGCTGGTCTATTAACAGGAATATGGGTGAAGACTTAGCTACAGAAGTAGGGATGACTAAAAATTAGCTGGGTAACAGAAAGTCCACACCAACAAGGGTGAAAGCTACAACCCAAAACTCAGCTCACAGGCAGCTCCATAGGTCCTAGCATTTCTTCTTCACACGCTGGCTGGTCAGAGTTCCCCTCAGCAGCTCTTTACTCCTGTATAAGGCTTTTATTGGACTCTGTTTATTATATCTCAACCAGACTGCAGTCAGTGCTGCCCACATGCAGGGCTGAACTTAATAAATACAATCAGAACTTTACAACACTCCTAAACTTTTCTCAATGCATTCAAGATTAACAACTATCATAGAAGCTTTAAAAATGCTATAAAATATCTTCAGGTAGAATATGATTATGATTTTTATTAGTTTTACATAATGGGATGTTTTGGAGAGAATGATAGATTTTTCTTAATATATCAGAATTTTGTTTACAGTATAATGAGCACATATTGATTTTAATAGCTTTGTTAACATATAATTAAGCACATAAGTGGGCTTGGCTCAGTGGACAACAGTGTTGCACAAGTGTAGGGTATCAAGGGACTCAGAATCTATATAAAGGATGGGCAAGTATAATGACCAAGTACATCTCTTGTACTCAGGAGACAGAGATGATCTCTGGGGCATCTTGATTAACTTTCTATACTTGCTGGTTTTGTGTGTCAACTTGACACAACCTGACATTATCAGAGAGAAAGGAGATTCAGGTGAGAAAAATGCCTCTATGAGATCAGCTGTAAGGCATTTTATCAATTAGCTATGAAGGGTGGGAGGGTCCATTGCAGGTAGTGTCATCCCTGGGCTAATAGTCTTGGGTTCTATAAGAAAGCAAGTTGAGCAAGCCAGGGGAAGTAAGCACGTAAGTAACATCCCTCCATGACCTCTGCATCAGCTCCTGCTCCCTGACCTGCTTGAGTTCAGGTCCTGACTTCCTTTGGTGAAGAACAGCAATATGGAAGTATAAGCTGAATAAATCCGTTCCTCCCCAACTTGCTTCTTGGTTATTATGTTTGTGCAGGAATAGAAATCCTGACTAAAACACTGACTATCTTGAGTAACTCAATCAGTGAATTTTGAGTTTCATTGCAAGACTCACTAAATATATTGAAGAAGCTGGAGAGATGGCATACAAATTAAGATTGCTTGTTATTCTTGTAGAGTGTTGTGAGAAGAGTGCTCAGACATGAGTTTTAGCCAAAATAAAGTATTTATTAGCTGGCTTGTGACTACACTGGGTGTTTATAATCCCAGTGTAGCACTGAGTTTTTCTCAGTTGTGATCTTTAAGACACAAACATTATGCTGTGTGTTGACATAATTTAGTTAACAAGAACAGTTAGCCAGAAGCAGAACTACAGAAGCCAACTCTTCTGTACATGTGTTTTACATCAGTGTTTATCTGTATGCCATTTGTAGTGTCAGCAGAGGATAGAAGAGGGCATTGAATCCACTAAAATGTAGTTACAAGTAGTTGGGAGCTATCATGTGGGTGCTGGCAATCAAACAGGTTATCTGGAAGAGTAGCCAGTGCTCTTAACTGTTGAGCCATCTTTTCAGCCCCTGATTTAATATTATTTTTTTGCTAATAATTAAGTTTTTATTTACTTTACAACCTGATCACAGCTTTCTGAATCTCCTCTCTTCCCAGTTTTGCACTCTTCCCTTTGCACCCCCATTATCAACTACTCCCTATATCTCCTCAGAAAAGTGGAGGAGGCCTCCCATGTATATCCCTCCCATGGATATCAATTAGTCTTGGCATAGCAAGGTTACAGTAGGAATAGGCACATCTTCTTCTATTAATGCTAGACAAGGCAGCCCAGTTAGGGGAAGGGAATCCAAAGTCAGACAATGTAGTCAGAGACTATTGCTTCCACTGTTAGGAGTTCAACATGAGGATTCAGCTGCACAACTGTTACATATGTGCAGAGAGCCTAGGTCCTTTCCATGCATCCTCTCTTGTTGGGGGTTCAGTCTCTATGAACCCCTATGGGCCCAGGTTAGTTGATTCTATAGCTTTTCTTGCATCCTTGACCCTCCATGACTCCTTTGATCCTTCCTCCCCATCTTCCACAGGATTCCCCAACCTCTGCTTATTTTTGACTGTGCATCCTTGTATCTGTGTCCATCAGCTGCAGGGTGGAGCCTCTCTGATGACATTTATGCTGGTCTCCTGTCTGCAAGCACAGCAGAACATCATTAATAGTGTCACTGGTAGACTCTCTCTCATAGCATAAGTCTCAAGATGAACCAGTCATTAGTTGGCCCTTCCCTTAAATTCTGCTCCATCTTTTACCCCTGCACGTCTTGTAGGCAGAACAAATTGTGGGTTTTGTGGCTAGGTTGATGTCCCAATCTCTCCACTGGAAGTCTTGCCTGGTTACAGGAGATAGCTGGTTCAGGCTCCCTATGCCTCATCACTATAGTCTTATCTAGGGTCACCTTCGTAGATTCCTAGGAATTTCTATTGATTGTCCCAGAAAGTCACCCCCAATCCAAAATTCTCTCCCAGTACTCTTTCCCTCCATGTAACTTCTCTCCACACCTCTAACTTCCTGTCCTTATCCCTACTCCCTTCTCCACAAAGTTCCCTCCTTCTATCCACCTACTTGTGTGGTTTCCATATCAGGGTGATTGTTACCTTGTAAGATGAATTTGGTTGTGCTACTTCCTTTTTTCCTTTTTAAAATTTGTTTGAATTTTAATTTTTTATTTTCTATATTCTTTGTTTACATTTCGAATGCTTTCCCCTTTCCCGGTTCCCCCATCCCCATCAGTCTCATAAGCCCTCTTCCCTCTGCCCATTTCCTAATCATGCTCTCCCATTTCCTTGTCCTGGTATTCTCCTACAATGCTGGATCAACTCTTTTCAGTACCAGGGCCCTCTCTTTCCCTCTTCTTGGGTATCATTTGATATGCTAACTGTGCCTTGAGAATTTAGAGCTTCTGGGCTAATTAATATCTACGTATCAGTGATTGCATTTCATGTGTATTCTTTTGTGATTGGGTTACCTCACTTAGGATGATATTTTCCAGTTCCAACCATTTGCCTAAGAATTTCATGTATTCATTGTTTTTAATTGCTGAGTAGTATTCCATTGTGTAAATATACCAAATTTTCTGTATCCATTCCTCCATTGCAGGACATCTGGGTTCTTTCCAGCTTCTGGCTATTATAAGTAAGGCTGCTATGAACATAGTAGAGCATGTTTCCTTATTGCATGCCGGGGAATCCTCTGGGTATATGCCCAGGAAAGGTATAGCAGGGTCCTCCAGAAGTGTCATGTCCAGTTTTCTGAGGAACTGCCAGACTGATTTCCAAAGTGGTTGTACCATCTTGCAATCCCACCAGCAGTGGAGGAGTGTTCCTCTTTCTCCACATCCTCGCCAACACCTGCTGTCTCCTGAGTTTTTAACCTTAGCCATTCTGACTGGTGTGAGGTGAAATCTTAGGGTTGTTTTGATTTGCATTTCCCTAATGATTAATGATGTTGAACATTTCTTAAGGTGCTTCTCAGCCATCTGAAGTTCCTCGGGTGAAAAATCTTTGTTTAGCTCTGTACCCCATTTTTTAAAAAGGGTTATTTCGTTCTCTGGGGTATAACTTCTTGAGTTCTTTGTATATATTGGATATTCGCCCTCTGTCAGATTTAGGGTTGGTGAAGATCCTTTCCCAATCTGTTGGTTGTCGTTTTGTCCTTTTGACAGTGTCCTTTGCCTTACAGAAACTTTGTAATTTTATGAGGTCCCATTTGTCAATTCTTGATCTTAGAGTGTAAGCTATTGGTTTTCTGTTCAGGAACTTTCCCCCTGTGCCCATGTCCTCAAGGGTCTTCCACAGCTTCTTTTCTATTACTTTCAGTGTGTCTGGTTTTATGTGGAGGTCCTTGATCCACTTGGAGTTGAGCTTAGTACAAGGAGATAATGGATCAATTCCCATTCTTCTGCATGCTGACCTCCAATTGAACCAGCATCCATTTCTACTGGATGTTTTCAGCTTCTTTGTTGAAGATCAAATGACCATAGGTGTATGGATTCATTTCTGGGTCTTCAATCCTATTTCATTGGTCCACTTGCCTGTCGTTGTACCAATACCATGCAGTTTGATGCTCTGTAGTGATGTTTGAAGTCTGGGATACTGATTCCCCCAGAAGTTCTTTTACTGTTGAGAATAGTTTTAGCTATCCTGGGTTTTTTGTTATTCCAGATGAATTTGAGAATTGCTCTTTCTAACTCTATGAAGAACTGAGTTGGGATTTTGATGGGGATCGCGTTTGAATCTGTAGATTGCTTTTGGCAAGATGGCCATTTAACTATATTAATCCTGCCCATCCTCAAACATGGAAGACTTTTCCATTTTCTGAGGTCTTCTTCAATTTCCTTCTTCAGAGATCTGAAGTTCTTGTCGTATAGGTCTTTCACTTGTTTGGTTAGAGTCACCCCAATATACTTTATGCTGTTTGTGACTATTGTGAAGGGTGTCATTTCCCTAATTTCTTTCTCAGTCTGCTTATTCTTTGAGTATAGAAAGGCTCCTGATTTGCTTGAGTTGATTTTGTAACCAGCCTTTTTGCTGAAGTTGTTTATCAGCTGTAGGAGTTCTTGGGTAGAGTTTTTTCAGTCACTTAAGTAGACTATCATGTCATCTGAAAATAGTGATAGTTTGACTTCTTCCTTTCCAATTTGTATTCCTTTGACCTCCTTATGTTGTCTAATTCCTCTAGCTAGGACTTCAAGAACTATATTGAAAAGATATGGAGAGAGGGGGCAGCCTTGTCTAGTCCCTGATTTTAGTGGGATTGCTTCTAGTTTCTCTCCATTTAGTTTGATGTTGGCTACCGGTTTGCTGTATATTGCTTTTACTATGTTTAGATATGGGCCTTGAATTCCTGTTCTTTCCAAGACTTTTTAGCATGAAAGGATGCTGAATTTTGTCAAATACTTTTCAGCATCTAATGAAATGATCATGTGTTTTTTTTTCTTTGAGTTTGTTTATGTAGTGGATAGCATTAGATGCTGAAAAAGTATTTGACAAAATTCATCATCCCTCCATGTTAAAAGTCTTGAAGCATTCCCACTAAAATCAGGGACTAGACAAGGCTGACCTCTCTTTCCCTAT
This sequence comes from Apodemus sylvaticus, assembly GCF_947179515.1. Lineage (NCBI taxonomy): Eukaryota > Metazoa > Chordata > Mammalia > Rodentia > Muridae > Apodemus > Apodemus sylvaticus. The sequence continues at coordinate 75,274,292 of NC_067481.1, forward strand.
CTTTTCAGTATAGTACTTGAAGTTCTAGGTAGAGCAATTAGACAACAAAAGGAGGTTAAAGGGACACAAATCGGAAAGGAAGAAGTCAAGTTATCACTATTTCAAATTATATGATAGTATACTTAAGTGACCCCAGAAATTCCACCAGAGATAAACAACTTCAGCAAATTGGCTGGATATAAAATTAACTCAAACAAATCAGTAGCCTTCCTATACTCACAGGATAAATGGGCTGAGAAAGAAATTAGGGAAACGACACCCTTCATAATAGTCACAAGTAATATAAAATATCTTGGTGTGACTCTAACCAAATGAGTGAAAGATCTGTACAACAAGAACTTCAAGTCTCTAAAGAAAGAGATCAAAGAAGACCTCAGAAGATGGAAAGATCTCCCATGCTCATGAATTGGCAGGATTAATATAGTAAAAATGGCCATCTTGCCGAAAGCAATCTACAGATTCAATACAATCACCTCTAAATTCCAAACTAATTATTCATAGTAGAAAGAACAATTCTCAAATTCATTGGGAGTAACAAAAGCATGGGATAGTGAAAACTATTCTCAACAATAAAAGAACTTCTAGGGGAATTACTATCCTTGACTGCAAGTTTTACTACAGAGCAATAGTGATTAAAAACTGCATGGTACCCGTACAGCGACAGGCAGGTAAATCAAAGTACCCATGGGAGGAAATACAGAGACAAGGTGTGGAGCAGAAACTGAAGTAAAGGCTATCCAGAGACTCCTCACCTGGGGATCCATTCCATATACAGTTACCAAACCCAGCCAATATTGTGGATGCCAGTGCTTGCTGAAAGGAGCCTTATATAGCTGTGCCCTGAGAGTCCTGCCAGTGTCTGACAAATACAGAGGGGGATGTTCTCAACCAAGCATTGAACTCAGCACAGCGTTCCCAGTGGAGGAGCTAGAGAAAGGACCCAGGTTGCTGAAGGAATTTGCAGCCCCATAAGAGAAACAGCAATGTGAACCAGCCAGTACCCCTAAAGTTCTCAGGGACTTAATCACCAATCAAAGAGTACACATGGAAGGACCCATGGCTTCAGCCACATGTGTAGCAGAGGATGGCCTTGTTAGACATCAGTGAGAGGAGAGGCACTTAGACCTGTTAAGGCTCATTGCTGTAGTGTAAGGGAATGCCAGGACAGGGAAGTGGGGGTGGATGGGTTAATGAGCAGGGGGAGGAGGGATGGGATAGGGGGTTTTTGGAGGGGAAACCAGGAAAGCAGATAACATACAAAATGTAAATCAAGAAAATAGTTAATAAAAAATGAAAGAAAAAAAGAAGCCAAGAAATAAATAAGTAAATATATAAATAAAATAAAATATTAAAAGAATTTTAATATTAATTATTAAAATATTCAAGAATATTATAGTAAAACTTCATATTCCTGTCAACCAGAAAATAAAAAAATAAGACCCAGAACTGAACCCACATACCTATGGTCACGTGATCTTTGACGAGGAGCTAAAATCATCCAGTGGAAAGAGGAAAGCATTTTTTAAATTTTATTCGATATACTTTTTATTTACATTTCAAATGATTTCCCCTTTTCTGGTCCCCCACTCCCTGAAAGTCACATAAGCCCCCTTCCCTCCCCCTGTTGTCCCACCCACCCCTTCACACTTCCCTGTTCTGGTTTTGCCTTATACTGCTACACTGAGTCTTTCCAGAACTAGGGGCCACTCCTCTGTTCTCGTACCTCATTTGATGTGTGGATTATGTTTTGGGTATTCCAGTTTTCCAGGCTAATATCCACTTATTAGTGAGTGCATACCATAATTGGTCTTTTGAGACTAGGTTTCCTCACTTAGTATGATGTTCTCCAGCTCCATCCATTTGCCTAAGAATTTCATGAATTGATTGTTTCTAATGGCGAATAGTACTCCATTGTGTATATATACCACATTTTTTGCATCCATTCTTCTGTTGAGGGATACCTGGGTTCTTTCCAGCTTCTGGCTATAATAAATAGGGCTGCTATGAACATAGTGGAGCATATATCCTTATTACATGCTGGGGAATCCTCTGGGTATATGCCCAGGAGTGGTATAGCAGGATCTTTCGGAAGTGACATGCCCAGTTTTTTGAGGAACCGCCAAACTGATTTCCACAGTGGTTGTACCAATTTGTAACCCCACCAGCAGTGGAGGAGAGTTTCTCTTTCTCCACATCCTCGCCAACACCTGCTGTCTCCTGAGTTTTTAATCTTAGCCATTCTGACTGGTGTAAGGTGAAATCTCAGGGTTGTTTTGATTTGCATTTCCCTGATGACTAGTGAAGTTGAGCATTTTTTAAGATGTTTCTCCAACATCTGAAGTTCGTCAGGTGAGAATTCTTTGTTTAACTCTGTACCCCATTTTTAATAGGGTTATTTGGTTTTCTGGGGTCTAACTTCTGGAGTTCTTTGTATATATTGAATATTAGCCCTCTATCTGATGTAGGGTTGGTGAAGATCTTTTCCCAAATGGTTGGTTGCCGATTTGCCCTTTTGATGGTGTCCTTTGCTTTACAGAAACTTTGTAATTTTATGAGGTCCCATTTGTCAATTCTTGATCTTAGAGCATACGCTATTGGTGTTCTGTTCAGGAACTTTCCACCCTTTACCGATGTCCTCAAGGGTCTTCCCCAGTTTCTTTTCTATTAGCTTTAGAGTGTCTGGCTTTATGTGGAGGTCCTTGATCCATTTGGAGTTGAGTTTAGTACAAGGAGACAAGGATGGATCAATTCGCATTCTTCTGCAAGCAACCTCCAGTTGAACCAGCACCATTTGTTGAAAAGGCTATCTTTTTTCCATTGGATGTTTTCAGCCCCTTTGTCGAGGATCAAGTGGCCATAGGTGTGTGGGTTCATTCCTGGATCTTCAATCCTGTTCCATTGATCTGCCTGCCTCTCACTGTACCAATACCATGCAGTTTTTAACACTATTGCTCGGTAGTATTGCTTGAGGTCAGGGATACTGATTCCCCCAGAATTTCTTTTGGTGTTGAGAATAGTTTTAGCTATCCTGGGTTTTTTGTTATTCCAGATGAATTTTAGAATTGCTCTTTCTAACTCTGTGAAGAATTGAGTTGGTATTTTGATGAGTATTGCGTTGAATCTGTATATTGTTTTTGGCAAAATGGCCATTTTAACTATATTAATCCTGCCAATCCATGAGCATGGGAGGGTTTTCCATTTTTTGAGGTCTTCTTCTATTTCCTTCTTCAGAATCTTGAAGTTCTTGTCATACAGATCTTTCACATGTTTGGTAAGAGTCACCCCAAGGTACTTTATACTGTTTGTGGCTATTGTGAAGGGTGTCAGTTCCCTAACTTCTTTCTCAGCCTACTTATCCTTTGGGTATAGGAAGGCTACTGATTTGCTTGAGTTGATTTTATAACCTGCCCCTTTGCTGAAGTTGTTTATCAGCTGTAGGAGTTCTCTAGTGGAGTTTTTTGGGTCACTTATGTAGACCATTATATCATCTGCAAATAATGATAGTTTGACTTCTTCCTTTCCAATTTGTATCCCTTTGACCTCCTTATGTTGTCTAACTGCCCGAGCTAGTACCTCAAGTACAATATTGAAAAGATAAGGAGAAAGGGGGCAGCCCTGTCTAGTCCATGATTTTAGTGTGATTGCTTCAAGTTTCTCTCCATTTAGTTTGATGCTGGCTACCATTTTGCTGTATATTGCTTTTACTATGTTTAGGTATGGGCCTTGAATTCCTGTTTTTTCCAAGACTTTAAGCATGAAAGGATGCTGAATTTTGTCAAATGCTTTTTCAGCATCCAATGAAATGACCATGTGTTTTTTTTTCTTTGAGTTTGTTTATGTAGTGGATTGCATTGATGGATTTCCGTATATTGAACCATCCCTGCATCCCTTGAATAAAGCCTACTTGATCATGGTGGATGATTGTTTTTATTTGTTCTTGGATTCGGTTGGCAAGAATTTTATTGAGTATTTTTGCATTGATGTTCATAAGGGAAATTGGTCTGAAGTTCTCTTTCTTTTTTGGATCTTTGTGTGGTTTTGGTATCAGCGTAATTGTGACTTCATAGAAGGAGTTGGGTAGTTTTCCTTTTTTTTTCTATTTTGTGGAATAGTTTGAAGAGTATTGGTGTTAGGTCTTCTTTGAAGGTCTGATAGAATTCTGCACTGAAGCCATCTGGTCCTGTGCTTTTTTTGGTTGGAAGGCTTTCTATGACCCCTTCTATTTCTTTAGGGGTTATGGGACTGTTTAGATGATCTATTTGTTCCTGATTTAATTTTGGTATTTGGTATCTGTCTAGTAAATTTTCCATTTCCTCCAGATTCTCCAGTTGTGTTGGGTATAGGCTTTTGTAGTAGGATCTAATGATTTCTTGAATTTCCTCAGTTTCTGTTGTTATATCTCCCTTTTCATTTCTAAGTTTATTAATCTGTATACTGTCTCTGTGCCCTTTGGTTAGTCTGGCTAACGGTTTATCTATCTTGTTAATTTTCTCAAAGAACCAGCTCCTGGTTTTGTTTATTCTTTGTATGGTTCTCTTTGTTTCTACTTGATTGATTTTGGCCCTGAGTTCGATGATTTCTTGCCTTCTACCCCTTCTGGGTGAAATAGCTTCTTTTTGTTCCAGGGCTTTCAGGTGTGTCATTAAGCTGTTAGTGTATGCTCTCTCCATTTTCTTTTTGGAGGTACTCAAGGCTATGAGCTTTCCTCTTAGCACTGCTTTCATTGTGTCCCATAGATTTGTGTATGTTGTGTCTTCATTTTCATTAAGTTCTAAAAAGTCTTTAATTTCTTTCTTTTTTTCTTCCTTGACCAAGGTATCATTGAGTAGAATATTGTTCAGTTTCCACGTGTATGTGAGTTTTCTGTTGTTTTTGTTGCTATTGAAGACCACTTTTACTCCATGGTGATCTGATAGGAGGCATGGGATTAGTTCGATCTTCTTATATTTGTTGAGGTCTGTCTTGTGACCAATTATATGATCGATTTTGGCGAAGGTACCATGAGGTGCTGAGAAAAAGGTATATTCTTTTGTTTTAGGGCGAAATGTTCTATAAATATCAGTCAAGTCCAATTGGTCCAAAGCTTCAATTAGTTTTATTGTGTCCCTGTTTAGTTTCTGTTTTCCTGATCGGTCCATTGAGGAGAGTGGAGTGTTGAAGTCCCCCACAATTATTGTGTTAGGTGCAATGTGTGCTTTGAGCTTTAGTAAAGTTTCTTTTATGAATGAGGGTGTTCTTGCATTTGGTGCATACATGTTCAGAATTGAAAGTTCTTCTTGGTGGATTTTTCCTTTGACCAACAAGAAGTGTCCTTCTGTATCTCTTTTGATGACTTTAGGTTGAAAATAATTTGATCTGATATTAGAATGGCTACTCCGGCTCGTTTCCTGAGACCATTGGCTTGTAAAATTGTCTTCCAGCCTTTTACTATAGGTAGTTTTTGTCTTTGACATTGAGGTGTGTTTCCTGCATGTAGCAAAATGTAGGGTCCTGTTTCCTTATCCAGTCTGTTAGTCTATGTCTTTTTATTGGGGAGTTGAGTCCATTGACATTAAGAAATATTAAGGAATAGTGATTATTACTTCCTGTCATTTTCGATGTTATTTTTATATTTGAGTGGTTATCTTCTTTTGGGTTTGATGAAGGAAGGTAACTATCTTGCTTTTTCCATGGTGTCATTTCCCTCCTTGTATTGGAGTTTTCCTCCTATTATTCTTTGTAGATCTGGGTTTGTAGAAAGATATTGTGTAAACTTCGTTTTGTCATGGAATATCTTGGTTTCTCCATCTATTGTGATTGAGAGTTTTTCTGGGTATAGTAGTCTTGGCTGACATTTGTGTTCTCTTAGAGTCTGCATGACATCTGCCCAGGATCTTCTAGCTTTCATGGTCTCTGGTGAGAAGTCTGGTGTGATTCTGATAGGTCTTCCTTTATATGTTACTTGGCCCTTTTCTCTTGCTGCCTTTAATATTCTTTCTTTGTTTAGTACATTTGGGGTTTTGATTATTATGTGATGAGAGGTATTTCTGCTCAGGTCCAGTCTGTTTGGAGTTCTGTAGGCTTCTTGTATATTCATGGGCATCTTTCTCTTTAAGTTGGGAAAGTTTTCTTCCATAATTTTGTTGAAGATATTTGCTGGCCCTTTCAGCTGTAAATCTTCACTCTCATCTATACCTATAATCCTTAGGTTTGGTCTTCTCATTGTGTCCTGGATTTCCTGGATTTTTTGGGATACAAGCTTTTTGAATTTTGCATTTTCTTTGACTGTTGAGTCAGTGGTTTCTATGTTATCTTCGGCATCTGTGATTCTTTCTTCCATCTCTTGTATTCTGTTGTTGATATTTACATCTATGGCCCCTGATTTGTTCTCAAGGTTCACCAAAGTTGTCTCCCTTTGTGATTTCTTAGTTGTTTATACTTCTGATTTTAGATCCTGTATGGTTTTGCTTAGCTCCTTTACTTGCTTGTTTGTGTTTTCCTGTAATTCTTTAAGAGATTTTTGTGTTTTCTCTTTTATGACTTCTGCTGTTTGACTCACTTCTCCTGCATTTCTTTAAGTTTTTTTTTGTGTTTCTTCTTTATTGTCTTCTATCTCTTGAGCCTTATTCTCCTGAATTTCTTGAAGTGATTTTTGTGTTTCCATTATACGGGTTTCTAGCTTATTCATGTTCCCCTGTATTTCTTTAAGAGAGTCATTTATGTCCTTTTTGTGTTCTTCTAGCAGCATCATGATCAGTGATTTTAAATCTAAATCTTGTTTTTCTGGTCTGTTTGTATAATCAGGACTTGCTGATGTTGGAGAGTTTGGTTCAGATGCTGCCATATTGTTTAGGTTTCTGTTAGTAGTGTTCCTGCATTTGCCCTTTGCCATCTTGTTATTTCTGGTGTTAGTTGGTCTTGTCTCTGGCTGGTATTTGTGCCTCCTGTGAGGTTATATGGCTATTTCTGCAACACTGGATGGCTGGGTTTCCCCTGTTACAGATTGCTAATGTGCAGCCCTCCTCTTGGGTGTCCTTGCATCCCTAGCGTGCCTTGTCCCAGGTTGTCTGTGTGAACCCGGTGGTGTCTGTTTGCTCCTTCAGTGATTGCTGATGGTCTATGCTGCTGTGGGACCTTTTCCGAGTGCTGGTCACTCTGCTGGGCAGCCGATCTCCCAACTGGGTTGGTGCACACAAGGCTAGCCTAGCTGCTCTGGCCCTGAGTCTAGGCAAAAGCCTGGGAGGCCAAAGTCTGAGCAAAGTTCTCCTCGGGCTATGACTGTTAATTGGGTCTGTCAGTTGGCCAGGATGGCGGGAGCTCCCTGAAAGTGCCGGGAGAGTCTGCTAGGCTAACAACCTCCTGTCTGGGTTGACACACAGATGGCCCACCAAACAGCCCAGTTCTTGGGGTCAGTCCAGGGCCTGTTGGGGCCTAGGCTGCCCCCCCCCCCCCCGCTATGTTAGCCTCGGGCTATGCCTGTTAGCTGGCTTTGCCTACTAGAGCTTTCTGGCGTCCTGTAGGCAAAATAGCGGTGAGCCTGCAGGCCTGGGCAAAAAAACCTCCTGGCTGGGTTGGCAGCCCAGTGGCCCCCAGAACAGCCCAGGGCCTGGGTGCAGGCCAACGCCCGGCGGGCTTAGACCCCCCGCGATGTTGGCCTTGGGTTATGTTTGCGTACCTCAGTCTGTCTGATCTCTCTGGAGTCCGAGAACCAAGATGGAGGCGAGTCTCTTGTGACCGGCGGGAGGCAGAGTTCTGAAGTGGCTTCTGTGTGGTGAAAGGAACCGTAAATTCTCTGCTGCTTGCAGCCTGGCTGGCCAGCAAAGGTCAGTGGTCGTGGGCGCAGGGCCTGCCTGGACCCTGTCACCTTAGTTCCACTGCTGATTGGTAACATTCTTATGTTTGCCTTTTGACATCTTGTTATCTCTGTTGTTAGTTGGTCCTGTTGTCATTGGCTAGTGCTTGAACCTCCTGTGAGCCACGAAGGCTATTTCTGCACTACTGGATGACTGGGTTTCCCCTGGAACAGATTGCTGATGTGCTGACATCCTCTTGGGTGCTGTTGGTGCCCTGGTGTGCCCTGCCCCAAACAATGCTGTACTCGGGTTGTCTCTGTGAACCGAACCTGGTGCTGCCTGCCTGCTCCATCCTGGCCGGCGCACAGATGAACCGCTGATCTGCCCAGGTCCTGGGCTCAGGCAGCAGCCTGCAGCTTGGCGGTCTGTGTCCCCAGAGATCTTAGACTCGTGATATCTCAGTACCTGGGGCTGTTTGTCCTGTCTGAACAGGAGTGAAGATGGTGGGGGGGGGGGAGGCGCACCTCCAAACACTGACTACCCCTCAGGGCACAGGACCCTCGCCTGGCTGGCACAGAGACAAACCGCTGATCTGCCCAGGTCCTGGGTGCAGGCAGCAGCCCACAGCTCAGCGGTCTGTGTCCCCAGAGATCTTAGACTCGTGACATCTCAGTACCTGGGGCTGTTTGTCCTGTCTGAACAGGAGTGAAGATGGTGGGGGGGGGAGGCGCACCTCCAAACACTGACTACCCCTCAGGGCACAGGACCCTCGCCTGGCTGGCACAGAGACAAACCGCTGATCTGCCCAGGTCCTGGGTGCAGGCAGCAGCCCACAGCTCAGCGGTCTGTGTCCCCAGAGATCTTAGACTGGTGATATCTCGGTACCTGGAGCCACTTGTCCTGTCCAACTGGGAGTGAAGATGGCGGTGGGGGCACCTCGAAGCATCAACTTCCATTTTGCACAGTTTGAAGGAACATATGTTTGGGTCTCTTAAATATTTTTTTTATCTATTCAATAATAAACATTAACTCATCAGTAACTACAGATGAATAGGGCCTTAATATGTCATTTGTAATTTACTTTCTTGTGGAGTTGTAGTTCTTTCCTCTCTCTGTCTCTCTTTGTTTCTCAGTATGTTTTCATTTTTTATTGATGTTTTTGTAACTTTCACACCACATACCACACTCCTACTCTTCTCACCATCCTCCATATCCACTCTTTGTCCTTGCGACTGGCCCCAAAGAACACAAAACCATAAACATAAAAAGAATAAAAAGAAAAATAAAAACTTGAAACATCTCTCCATGGAATCTGTGGTGTGTCATGGTGTGTCACACACTATACCCTTTTGTCCACACATCTTTCCTTGCAAGTGTTCATTGCAATCAGTTTAGTATTGGTTTGTTTCAAAGCCTCTGGCTTCTGCTACACTGTTAACACTGGACCCTCACTGGGAGTCCTCTCACATATCCTGTTGTTGCCTTGTGTCATGGAGATCCTGCAGCTTTGGATCTGTATGACTGGCCCCTTCATGCACTCCAGCAGTTCAAAGATGGGGTGGATGTTGGGATGGGCCAACTCATCACTGGATCTGGGTCTGCACAGAAGTTTAATTGACCAGGCCACTAGCTCTTCTAAGCCACCAGGGTCAGCTCTCCTGCTTTGCCTAGGCAAGGTGTGGGACCAGCTCTCCCATTTTTTCTTCTCTCCAAGGTGTGGGTCCATTCCTTTGGGACCAGGTCTCCTGTGCCCACACCACCAACGTCAGCTCTACTGTGCCACCCAGGTGAGGGTATCTTACCTGTTCTTAAGCAATTTACTACAGTTGTGAGTATTCATTGCTCTCATAACTTTCAGCACAACAGATATTTTGGTTTCTGGTTACCATAAACCTTGCAGAAAGATCTTTTGATTCGGACAAATTATTTTGATGTGAGCGTAACATATCATAACCACAAAGATAAAAAGGGAAGAAAGTGTACTAACATTAAAAAATGACACACTTTTTGAACATTTCCTAATGTAGTTTACTTATTATTTCTTAGTGTGATATGCCTTTTTAGTTGTTTCTTATTTCAGTTTTCAAGAGAAGATATGATTGGCTTACTATTTATGACAATTTTGGGCATTCTGAATTTGTATAATTATTTTTAGCAGTGATATTTATCTTATAAAGTTTTCTTTTTAAGTATGTTGTTTTTCAGTTTGAAGAAAGCCATTTAAATTTTTTTGTTTGAAAGTCCCTATGGAAATTTTAGCAGTCCCCAATATCACCTAGGAAATTTGTTATGTCTAATTTCTAAGGGAGAGTATGTTGGGCACAGAACTCTTGACTGTGTGAGAGATACCTTAATATTTTATTCAACCATCTTTCTCCTATTAGTCTCTTCTTTTCCTTTTCCAAGTACCTTGTACAGAGCCCCCTTCACATTCTTGTTTCTTAGGGTATAAATCAGAGGGTTCAGCATTGGAGTAATTATAGTATAAAAGAGGGCAGCAAACTTTCCTTCACTCCCAGAATACATATGGACAGGTTGGAGATATGTGTACATGGCTGAACCATAAAAAAGGAAAACCACAGTAAGATGGGACCCACAAGTCCCCAGAGCCTTTCTGCGCCCAACTCTTGACTTGATCTTCAGCACTGCATGAGCAATGTGTGCATAGGTGCCTAGAATTATTGCTACAGGACAGGCCAAAATTACAGCTCCAGCCACAAACAAGTAGGTCTCTGTTCCCCCTGTGTCCTCACAAGCCAGCTTCAGGAGAACAAGCATCTCACAGAAGAAGTGGTTCAGGTGATGGCCACAGAGAGGTATGGTCATGATGAAGCTTGTCTCAATCAGAGAGTTCACAAAGCCTCCCACCCAGGAGGAGATGGCCAAAGCATGGCAGAGAAGGGGGTGCATAATGTTGGTGTAGTGTAGTGGGCGACACACAGCGACATAGCGGTCAAAAGCCATCACCACAAGGAGCACACACTCAGTTCCACCCAGTAAGAGCGCTATGAAGAACTGGGCCATACACCCAGCATAGCTGATAGTCTGATCACCTCGGGAAAGACTGATTAGAAGTTGGGGCACAGTGCTACTGGTGAAACAGAGGTCCAGGAAGGAGAGGTGGGTAAGGAAGAAGTACATGGGTGTGTGCAGCTGCAGGTCCTGTTGCGTGAGAACAATGATGGTGATGTTACCACAGAGGGTTAGAGAGTAGAAAATGGAAATGCAGATTAGGAGGATAAGTTCCAGTTGAGGCCAGTCTGAGAAGCCTACCAACAGGAAACCTTCTAAGGTGAGATTGAAACTTCCCATGGCCTCTTCTTTTCACAGACTGTAGAAGGCAATCAAATGCTTCTTATTGTAACAGACGCTTAGATGTTCCAGAGCTATATTAAGTTGACTTTCCACTTTGCTTCACAGAGCAGTTAAAGCCAGATGAAAGCCTTGCATGTCTGCCTTCAATCTGCTCTCTGTCCCCTTCAGGCCTGCTGACTCTGCATAGTTTGGGTAGGCTGGAGACACACACAGCCCCTATTCTAAAGCCATTGTCAGCTTGGATTCCTGGAGCAGTAAGGCCTGCGGGAATGAAGATTACCATTGAAATGTAAAACATTATCTTTAGTGGAGATGCTACACTTATTCCTATAACAATCTCCCAAGAAGACCATTATTGACAGATTATCAATTTATGGGTTCACATTGCAGGACCAGAGCTGAGCCAATGATGGCTGGGCCACACTTGAACTAGGCTTGCTTAATTATGTGATCTCCTTGCCCCACCTCTTTCTCTATTTAAACCTCAGTCTCAAGATGAACATGCAGTCACTGGATTTCTTTGTCTGCTCTTCTTCCTAGTATGCATTGACTCCTACCCTTTCTCTGCATCTCATTGTTCCTTGCCTTCACTTGACTTGTTGCTATTAGTGGTTGGGTCTAGATGTTGTTACCGAAGGGGCTTGGGCTTTTGAAGTAAAAAATCATCACAGTGCACATAATAGGAATTAAAATATATTCAGTAATGTTCCATATAATCCCGAGAGTTGTAGGCTTCATATTATCCTTCGTGAATCAGCTCAGCTCTACTTCTTAGGCCTGAGCTTTCTATTCTTAATTCTATTCTTATTTAGTGCACAGAATATTAGGGCAGCAGCCATGTGTGGTCTTTGCTTGAATGACTTTCCTTTTGCCCCTTTGTTTTATGACTTAATTCTGGCTAGCTAGTGCTCTGGCTGGTATATTTTCAACTCTTTAGGGTTAAAGCACTCACTGCCTTCCTCACAGTCTTGACTTGAGGACTCTAGAGTACCAGGGCGGAATTAGTTCTTAAAATCTTATAAGAAACAACAATGACCCTGCATTGACACTCTGTTTCTCTTATTTGTTCCTTTACTTAGTCTATGAGCAAGGTGTTTCAGTAGAGTAGGAGGAAGGAGTAACCAGGATGAGTTCATAGGATTGCCCCCTGGCTGCCCATCTTCCTGCAACTCAAGGCAAATGGATAGTACAGCAGTCTTTGAGGTCCTGCTCAAGATCAGCTGCCATCTGTCACAAGGATTGAGAACCATAGTGGGAAAAATGCAAACACAAATCACCTCTCACCATCTCCCCTGGGATGAGATGCTCCCTTCTTTCCAGACCTGTCTTCTTTTACAGTTTCCTTCTCTCTATTCTACTACATGTTGCAATTTTAAATGTGCCTTTGTGCCTCTACACACTGTGAGTCTTCAACAGTAGAGATGGGCATGACTGTAAAGACAAAAATTAAAAAGTAGTTCCTTTCATCATTTAAGAAGGGAAATGCATTAATATCGCCTTCTCATAGCAACTTTAAATAAAATTTGTTGAGTAAAACATTTGACTTTCTTTACAAAATCAATAGAAGTTAATTTTCTTCTGGGAAGAAATATTAGTAAACAATCCAAATATAAGAAAGGTGTTAAAAATTGATTCTTTAAAAAAGCCATTTGTTGATTTGCTTAGGTCAAACTCTAAACATTGCAAAATGTTATAATATTTGTATTCAGATCTTTTACCTAAGTTTCTTTTTTTTAACTTTTTATTTATAAGTTTTTATTTTCAATATTATTTGTTTACATTCAAAATGATTTTCCCTTTCCTAGTTTCCCCCTCCCCATAAGTTCCCTAAACCCTCTTCCCTCTGCCCATTCTCCTATCAATCCCCTCCTACGTTTCTGTCCTGGTACTCCCCTACAATGCTGGAACAAGCATTTTCAGGACCAGGGACCTCTCTTTCCTCCTTCTTGGGAGTCATTTGATATGTGAATTGTGTCTTGGGTATTCAGAGTTTCTGAGCTAATATCCACTTATCAGTGACTGTATTCCAAGTGTTCGTTTGTGATTGGGTTACCTCACTTAGGATGATATTTTCAATCTCAATTTAGAAGGTTTTGTGTTGGTAATTTTATCCCAAGATGCTTTGTTCTTTTCAATCTCTTGTACATGAAACAGGGCCACTAATTTTTTTCTGATAGTTGGTTGTTTGCGGAGGTACAGTTTGATTTTTATGTGTTTGTTAGAAACATCAACAGAAGTAGTTTGAAGAAAAGCAAAGTGAAGCAGATGCACATGAAGGTAAAGAATAAGAAGAGTAAGTATAGGTGATGTGAATTTCATTTTTATTAGTTTTTTTATTTAATTAAGATATAATCACATCATTTACTCCCTTCTTTCCTCCTTTCTTCTCACTTCCTTGTCATCAACTTCTTCCCAAATTCATGGTCTATTTTGAAACTGTTATGTCATATAACCATATTAATAAAAACACACATATAATCTACTGAGTCTTTTTGGTGTTATCAGTGTGTACATGTTTCTAGGGCTGACCATTTGGTATTGGATAATCAATCAGGGGTCTTATCCTTGGGGAAGACTAATTCTCCCCCCCCTTTTTTTTAGCATTTATTAAGCACTTCATTTAGGGGTGGATCTTGTGAAAATTCTCCCAGCTATGCTGTCATGTAAACATTTTTAGGCAGCCATGTTGTTGATATTTTATGGTCATAGTTAGAAAGCACAATCTAAATGCATACTTCCTGGTCCCTTGGCTTTTATAATCTCTCTATCTCCTCTCCCATGATATTCCCTCAGCATTTGGCACAGAAATTGTGTTGTAGGTACATCAATTGGGAAACGACACCACATGGTCAAAAGTTATCTGGATTTTGAAAGATAATCTAGGAATGCTGATATGATGATAATGGATTCTGCTTCCTTGGAATCTAGTTTTTATGTAAAAAAAGATTTATTTATTTATCTACTTCATATGAGTACTCTGTATCTGTCTTCAGACATACCAGAAGAGAGCTTTGGATCTCATTACAGATCGTTGTGAGCCACCATGTGTTTGCTAGGAATTGAACCCAGGACCACTGGAAGAGCAGTCAGTGCTCTTAACTGCTGAGTCACCCCTCTAGCTAGTATCTAGACTTTCACTTGGAATGTGGTGTGCAAACTGGCAGCCCCAAGACTATACAATATCATAACCTTTTCTCTCCCTGCTCTATCAGATAGACTTTTTCTTCCTACCCGAGTTATTGATCCCTGCATGGCTACTTATGTGGATATTGTTGCCAAACATATCCTGATTTCTATTCCTTAGGTTCTTTCTGAGAATTGGCTGATTTTCAGGAACACAGCATCCAAGTCCATCTGTAGTGTCCTGATGGTTCTCACTCAAGATTGCCTAGTGACTCCCTGCACACAGCACAGTTCACCTTGCTCTCTTTGCCCATGTGCCTTGGGATACAATTGCTGGAGTTGTGACACCTTTCCAACTTTTTATACATCTCCCCCTTCACTCTTCTTTGTGCCTAGTAGCTAGGGTCTGACTCATGTCCACGTGTGATAATCAAGACAATGAAATTACCCCTGAGAAACATTTCCATTCTTGAATGGGAACTATAATTTACTGATCATATGAACATTAATTTGGCCTCTGGTACACCCCACACACTATTTCTTTTGTTTCGTCCCTTATAAAACAGAGATTCATTAAATACACGATATAAACTGTATTCAGTTTCCCTTTCCTCTCTCCTCCCAGTTCCTCCTTACCCCCTCTCCTATCTAATCCAGATCTAATTCCCCCCTGTCTTGCCCTAGAATACAATAGGCTTCTTAGAGATAACAACAAAAATAACAAAATGGAATATAGTTAGATAAAACAAAACCCATCATATTGAAGTTGGACAAGACACCAGAAAGAATAAGAGAATCTCAAGAGAAGGTACAAGAATTAGAGACCCACTCATTCACACATTTAGGAGTCCTATTAAAATACTGAGTCCTATGATATGTATTCAGAGAACTTGGTGCAGACCTACGTGAAGCCCGTGATTGCTGATTCAGTCTCTGTGAGTTCATAAGAGCTTTTCTTAGTTGTCAAACATTATTTCTAATCCTACAGTTTAGCTAAAGTATATTTTGACTATAGATTCACTGGATCTGGATTCTCAAGACCTGGGTAGAAATGAGCTATCCTATGGGAGCCCAGTGCATGTGTGTGAGAGGTGGTAGAGAGTGTGCATTAGAAAGCATATGGATATACAAAGACCTCCTTCCAAATGAGGAGTCTCAAAACACCGAGGAAAATGGATGTTTCCCAGTGTTCTATTCCTCAAGCAGAGGTCATTGCTTGAAAAAAACCTGCCCTGTTACTTGGTGAAGGCAGAGGTGATACTCAGCAGATACGACTGATTCCAGATGTTGCACATGATAATCCCATTCATTTCTGGATGTTACAAGTTATCTCATAACTTCACATTTACTGAATATTCTGTACCATCATAGAATACTGTCCATTATTCAAATTAGAACATTGACTAAACATCTAGAGTCAAAGGGGAGTGAAACTGAGAAACCATCTTTCAACGTCTTTCCTGAGAAACAGGTGTTTCTAATGGAACATCAGAACCTGAAAAGAGAACTTCTAAAGACAGCTGTGATCATTTGCACCATTGTGAAAACATGTGTCCTATTGAAGAAGCCAGAGTTGCCTTACTCTTTTCCTATAGACACAACCCAGAACAAGTGAGCGCGTTTACAGGAAGGTAAATGTGACTCACCAAGAACATTTGAAAGAAGAATGAAGCTTTCTAAAAGCAGCTTGTCTGCAAAGGAAGTGATAGACAGGCAAATTTAAAGCTTCCTGTTCTCTCAAAGTCTATAAGATGCCTGTCTAGGATACTCTAAAATGTGTAGATGAACGTTTGCATTGGTAATTTGGTGTGTTCCAATAAGTACTGTCTACTTTCAAACTCATCATTATATTTAAAAATTTGTCTCCTGACATTGGCCTGGTTGGCACACAGAATTTGGAGTTGTATTACAAATGTCAGTGATTATCTATGCTAAAATTCCTGTGCATATTTTCAATGTGTCTATGTATGATATTAAAGGATAACAAACTTCTTGGTTAACAACCATGTTTAAATTATTTTCTTACAGGATGCAGTTCTATATCTTTTTGCCATATCCACTAATTAAATTATATTGTTTGACTACACTGGGACTAATATCTTGCTATGCAATTTTGTATTCTTTCTGATCAAATATTGTTCTTCAGATTCCTTCCTAACCTAACTAACTTTGTCGTCTGATCATGTCCTTTTGGAGTGGAATATGGTTTTACTTCCTCTCATTATGTCTGTAGTTGTGGCTTTTTATTGTGTCTTGGAGATTAATATCACTATTGAACTTAACTAGGGGTCAAAGCATCCTTCCTGTAAGTACTCATGTTACAGTAGTTTAGTTTGGTCTTCATGTGGGACTCCAACTTTGGGAGCAGGGACTGTTTCTCACTCTGCTGCCTGGCTGTTGGGACCTTTTCCTTCTGTTGGATTGCCTCATCTAGCCTCAGTTTCAGAGGATGAATCTAGTATTATTTTTATTAGATATATTCTTTATTTCCATTTCAAATGTTGCCCCCTTTCCTGGTATTATTGCAACTTTATATGCCAACACTGTTTAATATCAATCGAAGGCCTCCCCTTTTCTGAAGAGAAATGGAGGAGGAGTTGATGGGGAACAGAATGAAGAACTGGAAGGAGAAGAAGGAGGGGAAATTGTGATTGGCACACACACACACACACACACACACACACACCCCTTAACCATTCTCCATTCCTAACTGTTAATGCTACCCAGTCAGTCATTGCCTGACCTGGACGCTATTTCTTTTACACTACAGAGCACAGGGTTTCCCATAGTATCCTAAGGGTCTTTAGGAAGATCTCCTGCAAGGCTTGTCTATCAAATGTAATACACTCATACTTCTACTATAGAAAACATAGAGTATAAGCAACATAATTGACATTCAAAGACGGAAATAAAAAAAAACTCCTTGTTTTTGTTGAGATTGACTCAGTCTAAAAGAAGTTTCCCCCTGTTAACTACTCCTCCAAGAAGTTCTTGTTTATTTCAATAACTCTGAAAGAACGTCTACTCTTTGTCATTTGTGTGTGGTGTTTGGAATGTCTTTAAATATCAAATCTTTGGTATCACATTACTACCATAGACAAGAGTTAATTGCACAGTGTAGCATCACTTATTTTCTATATCTTAACTCTGTGTCCTGAGTAGTTAGTTCATCCTGTCAGTACTTACCTGTAGTTGAAAGCCTCCAACAATTCGTTGACTATAAAGGAGGAGCGATGTCCACTCGTGACTGGTGACAGCTACTGATGTCTCAAAGTCTGTTGTCTCTTTGATCTTGATCCTACCTTCGGTGGTAAGGACTCAGGTCAGAGCTTCTGTCTTAGAGAAATCATGATAGTAAATGTTCTTCCCCATGATAGTAAATAGTTGGACAAAGTTCTGATGCTGTGTGCTTTCATATCTGATGAAATGATGGAAAGCCATCAACTGCTTTCTGATTCCCAAACCATGCTGGCATAGTGTGACAACATTTTGACTATGTATTCATACATATATTCTTTGATGACCATGATATGGGGAATGAATTGTCAAGCAAATGTGGTGTTAGAAACCACTGGGACCCATTGCACCAATTATAATTAATAGACTGTCCCTCAACAGATCTGCCCCAAAGTCCTTAGTTCTCTATTCCCCATGCTCTGCCTAACCAATCTTACTCATTATTCTCAAAATACATCTTACATGCTCAAGGGACTCTGTAGCCTGAAATTCATTCTACTTCCTTTTTTGACCCTATTCCTACCAGACCTTCACCAGTCAGATCAAACGCCATGCCTTGCTTGATGCCTGCCATGTTCATGACACCTCGAATACGTGTCTTCTCTATACCTTCCATGTTATGCTCATATGTTCCCAGATATGTTTCAGAATAGGAGTATACCCAACAAATATTTACTTCCTTGCTTCTGAGTACAATACTTTTTGAAAAATGTCTACTACATCAATATTTATTGTTTATGTCTTATTTTTATTTCTAATAATCTTACAAATTCATATGTTAAACTTAAAAAGAATGTATAGAAAAATAATATTCCGTTCATACTAGGGTAAATAAAAATTAAATATAAGGTGTTTTCTATATTCACTTAAAGAACCACTTAAGAAAATAGCTTTGCTGTTACTAGTCATGTGACCTTCATGCTTGAGCTGTACTTTCCCCATCTGTAAAATGATGGTACGATGATCTATCTTGTACCACTGTGGATTCCTGGTATATGTCAAATGGACATTCAGTGATATTATTAAGGTAATGTTAATTTTTTTAGGCCTTCACTCTAACGGAAAAGAACACAAAAATATGATCCTCGTTCCCAAGAAAGTTCATAATAAAACAAAAAGAGAAGCTCAGTGAGAAAGCAGGAAAAATTTGTTAAGGATTTCTTTCTTTTTGGTGAACCAGTGTGTTTTGATGGTCTACTAACAGGAGTATGGGTGAAGCCTTAGCTACAGAAGTAGGGATGACTAAAAATTAGCTGGGTAACAGAAAGTCCACACCAACAAGGGTGAAAGCTACAACCCAAAACTCAGCTCACGGGTACCTCCATAGGTCCTAGCATCTCTTCTTAACACACTGGCTGGTCAGAGTTCCCCTCAGCACCTCTTTACTCCTTTTATAAGGCTTTTATTGGACTCTGATTATGTCTGGACCAGCCTGCACTCAGTGCTGCCCACATTCAGGACTGAACTTAATAAATACAACCAGAACTTTACAACACTCCCAAACTTTTCTCAATCCATTCAAGATTAATAACTATCAAAGAAGCTTTAAAATGCTATAAAATATCTTCAGCTAGAATATGATTATGATTTTTTATTAGTTTTACATAATGGGATGTTTTGGAGAGAATGATAGATTTTTCTTAATATATCAGAGTTTTGTTTACAGTATAATGAGCACATATTGATTTTAATAGCTTTGTTAACATATAATTAAGCACATAAGTGGGCTTGGCTCAGTGAACAACAGTGTTGCACAAGTGTAGGGTATCAAGATACTCAGAATCCACATAGAGGATGGGCAAGTATAATGACCAAGTACATCTCTTGTACTCAAGAGACAGAGATGATCTCTGGGGCATCTTGATTAACTTTCTATACTTGCTGGTTTTGTGTGTCAACTTGACACAACCTGACATTATCAGAGAAAAAGGAGATTCAGGTGAGAAAATGCCTCTATGAGATCAGCTATAAGCTATTAGCTATAAAGGGTGGGAGGGTCCATTGTGGGTAGTGTCATCCCTGGGCTAATAGTCTTGGGTTCTGTAAGAAAGCAAGCTGAGCAAGCCAGGGGAAGCAAGCCAGTAAGAAACATCCCTCCATGACCTCTGCATCAGCTCCTGCTTCCTGACCTGCTTGAGTTCAGGTCCTGACTTCCTTTAGTGATGAACTGCAATATAGAAGTGTAAGCTGAATAAACCCTTTCCTCCCCAACCTGCTTCTTGGTTATGATGTTTGTGCAGGAATAGAAACACTGACTAAAACACTGACTATCTTGAGTAACTCAATCAGTGAATTTTGAGTTTCATTGCGAGACTCACTAAATATATTGAAGGAGCTAGAGAGATGGCATACAAATTAAGATTGCTTGTTATTCTTGTAGAGTGTTGTGAGAAGAGTGCTCAGACATGAGTTTAAGCCAAAATAAAGTATTTATTAGCTGGCTTGTGTTTATAATCCCAGTGTAGCACTGAGTTTTTCTCAGTTGTGATCTTTAAGACACAAAGATTATGTTCTGTGTTGACGTACTTTAGTTAACAAGAACAGTTAGCCAGAAGCAGAACTACAGAAGCCAACGACAAGGTTACTACATTTTGAGACCTTTCCAGAACTACAGACTCTGATGGATTAGGCCTTTGCTTTCCTTTGGGCAGATGGCGCTGTCTACTTGCTGAGTTTTACAGCCAGAATGGCACTTCCATCATGGAGTCCGTTGTGCTCAGGTCTGGGGACCTCATTACACAGAGGTTCTGAGTTCAGTCCCCAGCACCCACCCACATCAGGTGGCTCAAACCACTTGTAGCTCCATGTGCAGAGATCCAACTCTTCTGGCCTCCTCCGGTATTTGTGCTATACATACATACATAGATACATACAAAGATATAAAAATGAAAATAAAACAAATCCTTAAAAACAAAGTGGAATACAGTTGAAAAATATACTTAATTCCATCTTTGAACCTCTATACAGACACACACACACACACACACACACATGAGTACCTGCACACACGTGTACCTGCACACACACATATGTGCTTAGGAACATGCATACACACACATATGTATGAGACATAACATACACTGAAGTATTTTGCTAAAGTATTTCATTTTCTTTTCCTTGAAATTGTTGAGTCTAAAGTCATGTAATAATCACTCAATCCTGGGTTGAGCATTATTATACCAGCTCCTTTATTGAACACCATGCATACAGAATGATTCATTTATCAAACAATATATACATGTGAAATGTACAATTCAGAATAAAGTAATAATGTTCTTTTAAAATATTTTGTTTTTAATGTGTACATGTGTTTTACATCAGTGTTTATCTGTATGCCATTTGTAGTGTCAGCAGAGGATAGAAGAGGGCATTGAATCCACTAAAATGTAGTTACAAGTAGTTGGGAGCTATCATGTGGGTGCTGGCAATTCAACAGGTTATCTGGAAGAGTAGCCAGTGCTCTTAACTGTTGAGCCATCTTTTCAGCCCCTGATTTAATATTTTTTTTTGCTAATAATTAAGTTTTTATTTACTTTACAACCTGATCACAGCTTTCTGTCTCTCCTCTCTTCCCAGTTTTGCACTCTTCCCTCTGCACCCCCATTATCAATTACTCCCTATATCTCCTCAGAAAAGGGGAGGAGGCCTCCCATGTATATACCTCCCCTGGATATCAATTAGTCTTGGTATAGCAAGGTTACAGTAGGAATAGGCACATCTTCTTCTATTAATGCTAGACAAGGCAGCCCAGTTAGGGGAAGGGAATCCAAAGTCAGACAATGTAGTCAGAGACTACTGCTTCCACTGTTAGGAGTTCAACATGAGGATCCAGCTGCACAACTGTTACATATGTGCAGAGAGCCGAGGTCCTTTCCATGCATCCTCCCTTGTTGGGGGTTCAGTCTCTATGAACCCCTATGGGCCCAGGTTAGTTGATTCTATAGGTTTTCTTGCATCCTTGACCCTCCCTGACTCCTTTGATCCTTCCTCCCCATCTTCCATGGGATTCCCCAACCTCTACTTATTTTTGACTGTGCATCCTTGTATCTGTGTCCATCAGCTTCAGGGTGGAGCCTCTCTGATGACATTTATGCTGGTCTCCTGTCTGCAAGCATAGCAGAACATCATTAATAGTGTCACTGGTAGGCTCCATCTCATGGCATAAGTCTCAAGATGGACCAGTCATTAGTTGGCCCTTCCCTTAAATTCTGCTCCATCTTTTACCCCTGCACATCTTGTAGGCAGCACAAATTGTGGGTTTTGTGGCTAGGTTGATGTCCCAATCTCTCCATCAGAAGTCTTGCCTGGTTACAGGAGATAGCTGGTTCAGGCTCCCTATGCCTCATCACTATAGTCTTATCTAGGGCCACCTTCATAGATTCCTGGGAATTTCCATTGATTGTCCCAGAAAGTCACCCCCAATCCAAAATTCTCTCCCAGTACTCTTTCCCTCCATGTAACTTCTCTCCCCACCTCTAACTTCCTGTCCTTATCCCTACTCCCTTCTCCACAAAGTTCCCTCCTTCTATCCACCTACTTGGCGTGGTTTCAGTATCAGTGTGATTGTTACCTCTTAAGATGAATTTGGTTGTGCTACTTCTTTTTTTTTCCTTTTTTAAAATTTGTTTTAATTTTAATTTTTTTATTTTCATATTCTTTGTTTACATTCAGAATGCTTTCCCCTTTCCTGGTTCCCCCATCCCCATCAGTCTCATAAGCCCTCTTCCCTCCACCCATTTCCCAATCAGCCCCTCCCATTTCCCTGTCCTGGTACTCCCCTACAATGCTGGATCAACTCTTTTCAGTACCAGGGCCCTCTCTTTCCCTCTTCTTGGGTATCATTTGATAAGCTAACTGTGCCTTGAGAATTTAGAGCTTCTGGGCTAATTAATATCTACTTATCAGTGATTGCATTCCATGTGTATTCTTTTGTGACTGGGTTACCTCACTTAAGATGATATTTTCCAGTTCCAACCATTTGCCTAAGAATTTCATGTATTCATTGTTTTTAATTGCTGAGTAGTATTCCATTGTGTAACTATACCAAATTTTCTGTATCCATTCCTCCACTGCAGGACATCTGGGTTCTTTCCAGCTTCTGGCTATTATAAGTCAGGCTGCTATGAACATAGTGGGGCATGTGTCCTTATTGCATGCTGGGGAATCCTCTGGGTATATGCCCAGGAAAGGTATAGCAGAGTCCTCCAGAAGTGTCATGTCCAGTTTTCAGAGGAACTGCCAGACTGATTTCCAAAGTGGTTGTACCATCTTGCAATCCCACCAGCAGTGGAGGAGTGTTCCTCTTTCTCCGCATCCTCACCAACACCTGCTGTCTCCTGAGTTTTTAACCTTAGCCATTCTGACTGGTGTGAGGTGAAATCTTAGGGTTGTTTTGATTTGCATTTCCCTAATGATTAATGATGTTGAACATTTCTTAAGGTGCTTCTCAGCCATCTGAAGTTCTTGTGAAAAATTTTTGTTTAGCTCTGTACCCCATTTTTTAAAAGGGTTATTTCATTCTCTGGGGTCTAACTTCTTGAGTTCTTTGTATATATTGGATATTAGCCCTCTGTCAGATTTAGGGTTGGTGAAGATCCTTTCCCAATCTGTTGGTTGTCGTTTTGTCCTTTTGACAGTGTCCTTTGCCTTACAGAAACTTTGTAATTTTATGAGGTCCCATTTGTCAATTCTTGATCTTAGAGTGTAAGCTATTGGTGTTCTGTTCAGGAACTTTTCCCCTGTGCCCATGTCCTCAAGGGTCTTCCACAGCTTCTTTTCTATTACTTTCAGTGTGTCTGGTTTTATGTGGAGGTCCTTGATCCACTTGGAGTTGAGCTTAGTACAAGGAGATAATGGATCAATTCCCATTCTTCTGCATGCTGACCTCCAATTGAACCAGCATCCATTTCTACTGGATGTTTTCAGCTCCTTTGTTGAAGATCAAGTGACCATAGGTGTATGGATTCATTTCTGGGTCTTCAATCCTATTTCATTGGTCCACTTGCCTGTCGTTGTACCAATACCAGGCAGTTTGATGCTCTGTAGTAATGTTTGAGGTCTGGGATCCTGATTCCCCCAGAAGTTCTTTTACTGTTGAGAATAGTTTTAGCTATCCTGGGTTTTTTGTTATTCCAGATGAATTTGAGAATTGCTCTTTCTAACTCTATGAAGAACTGAGTTGGGATTTTGATGGGGATCGCGTTTGAATCTGTAGATTGCTTTTGGCAAGATGGCCATTTTAACTATATTAATCCTGCCCATCCTCAAGCATGGAAGACTTTTCCATTTTCTGAGGTCTTCTTCAATTTCCTTCTTCAGAGATCTGAAGTTCTTGTCGTTTAGGTCTTTCACTTGTTTGGTTAGAGTCACCCCAATATACTTTATGCTGTTTGTGACTATTGTGAAGGGTGTCATTTCCCTAATTTCTTTCTCAGTCTGCTTATCCTTTGAGTATAGAAAGGCTCCTGATTTGCTTGAGTTGATTTTGTAACCAGCCTTTTTGCTGAAGTTGTTTATCAGCTGTAGGAGTTTTCCGGTAGAGTTTTTTCAGTCACTTAAGTAGACTATCATGTCATCTGCAAATAGTGATAGTTTGACTTCTTCCTTTCCAATTTGTACCCCTTTGACCTCCTTATGTTGTCTAATTCCTCTAGTTAGGACTTCAAGAACTATATTGAAAAGATATGGAGAGAGGGGGCAGCCTTGTCTAGTCCCTGATTTTAGTGGGATTGCTTCTAGTTTCTCTCCATTTAGTTTGATGTTGGCTACCAGTTTGCTGTATATTGCTTTTACTATGTTTAGATATGGGCCTTGAATTCCTGTTCTTTCCAAGACTTTTTAGCATGAAAGGATGCTGAATTTTGTCAAATACTTTTCAGCATCTAATGAAATGATCATGTGTTTTTTTTTCTTTGAGTTTGTTTATGTAGTGAATAGCATTAGATGCTGAAAAAGCATTTGACAAAATTCATCATCCCTTCATGTTAAAAGTCTTGAAGCATTCCCACTAAAATCAGGGACTAGACAAAGCTGACCTCTCCTTCCCTATCTTTTCAGTATAGTACTTGATGTTCTAGGTAGAGCAATTAGACAACAAAAGGAGGTTAAAGGGATACAAATCAGAAAGGAAGAAGTCAAGCTATCACTATTGCAAATGATATGATAGTATACTTAAGTGACCCCAGAAATTCCACCAGAGATAAACAACTTCAGCAAAGTGGCTGGATATAAAATTAACTCAAACAAATCAGTAGCCTTCCTATACTCACAGGATAAATGGGCTGAGAAAGAAATTAGGGAAATGACACCCTTCACAATAATCACAAATAATATAAAATATCTTGGTGTGACTCTAACCAAATGAGTGAAAGATCTGTACAACAAGAACTTCAAGTCTCTAAAGAAAGAGATCAAAGAAGACCTCAGAAGATGGAAAGATCTCCCATGCTCATGAATTGGCAGGATTAATATAGTAAAAATGGCCATCTTGCCGAAAGCAATCTACAGATTCAATACAATCACCTCTAAATTACAAACTAATTATTCATAGTAGAAAGAACAATTCTCAAATTCATTGGGAGTAACAAAAGCACGGGATAGTGAAAACTATTCTCAACAATAAAAGAACTTCTGGGGGAATTACTATCCTTGACTGCAAGTTGTACTACAGAGCAACAGTGATAAAAACTGCATGGTATTGGTACAGCGACAGGCAGGTAAATCAAAGTACACATGGGAGGAAATACAGAGACAAGATGTGGAGCAGAAACTGAAGGAAAGGCCATCCAAAGACGCCTCACCTGGGGATCTATTCCATATACAGTTACCAAACCCAGCCAGTATTGTGGATGCCAGTGCTTGCTGAAAGGAGCCTGATATAGCTGTGCCCTGAGAGTCCTGCCAGTGTCTGACAAATACAGAGGGGGATGTTCTCAACCAACCATTGAACTCAGCACAGCGTTCCCAGTGGAGGAGCTAGAGAAAGGACCCATGTTGCTGAAGGAATTTGCAGCCCCATAAGAGGAACAGCAATGTGAACCAACCAGTACTCCTAAAATTCTCAGGGACTTAATCACCAACCAAAGAGTATACATGGAGGGACCCATGGCTTCAGCCACATGTGTAGCAGAGGATGGCCTTGTTAGACATCAGTGAGAGGAGAGGCACTTGGACCTGTTAAGGCTCATTGCCCCAGTGTAAGGGAATGCCAGGACAGGGAAGCGGGAGTGGGTGGGTTAATGAGCAGGGGGAGGAGGGATGGGATAGGGGGTTTTTGGAGGGGAAACCAAGAAAGCAGATAACATACAAAATGTAAATCAAGAAAATAGTTAATAAAAAATGAAAGAAAAAAGAAGCCAAGAAACAAATAAGTAAATATATAAATAAAATAAAATATTAAAAGAATTTTAATATTAATTATTAAAATATTAAAGAATATTATAGTAAAGCTTCATATTCCTGTCAACCAGAAAAGAAAAAAATAAGACCCAGAACTGAACCCACACACCTATGGTCACTTGATCTTTGACGAGGAGCTAAAATCATCCAGTGGAAAAAAGAAAGCATTTTTAACAAATAGTGCTGATACCTCATAAAATTGCAAAGCTTCTGTTAGGCAAAGGAGAATGTTACTAGGACAAAGCAGCAACCCCTACATTGGGAAAAGATCTTTACAAAATCCTACATCCAATAGAGGGCTAATATCCAAGATATACAAAGAACTCAAGAAGTCAGACTCCAGAGAACCCAAAAACCCTATTAAAAAAATGGGAAACAGCGCTAAACACAGAATTCTCAACTGGAGGATATTGAACGGCCAAGAAGCACCTAAAGAGTGGTTCAACAACCATAGTCATCAGGTAAATGCAGATCAAAATAACTATGAGATTCCACCTCACACTAGTCAAAATGGCTAAGATAAAAAACTCCAGGGACAGCAGATGCTGGAGAGGATGTGGAGAAAGAGGAACACTCCTCCATTGCTGGTGGAATTTCAAGCTGGTACAACTACTCTCAAAATCTGGTGGTTCCTCTGAAAATTGGACATAATACTACCAGAGGACCCAGCTATACCACTACTGGACATACACCCAGGAGAAGCTCAAATATGAAGTAAGTACACATGCACCACTGTGTTCACAGAAACCACATTTATAATATCCAGAAGCTGGAAAGATCCCAGATAGGAATGGATACAGAAAATGTGGTATATTTACCCAATGGAGTACTACTCAGCTATTAAAAACAGCGACTTCATGAAATTCACAGGCATATGGATGGTACCTGAAAATATCCTGAGTGAAGTAACTCAGTTAAAAAAGAACATACATGGTATGCACTCACTAATAAGCGGGTATTAGCTCAAAAGTTTGGAATATCCAAGCTTCAATTTACAGACCATATGAAGCCCAAGAAGAAGGAAGACCAAAATGTGGATACTTAGGTACTTTTTAGAAGGGTGAACAAAATACTCACAGTAGGAAATATGGAGACAAATTATAGAGTAGAGACTGAAGGAAAGGCTATCCAGAGACTGTCCCATCTGGGGATCCATCCCATATACAGCCACCAAACCTGGACGCCATTGCAGATTCTGAGAAGTGCTTGCTGACTGCAGTCTGATATGGCTGTCTCCTGAGAGATTTTGCCAGAGCCTGACAAATAGAGGCAGATGCTTGCAGCTAACCATTGGACTGAGCTCAGGGGTCGCCAATGGAGGAGTTGGAGAAGGGACTGAAGGAGCTGAGTAGCTTTACAGCTCCATGGAGGGAGCAGCAGTGTCAACCAGCCAGACCACCCCCCAGAGCTGCTGGGGACTGGACCCCCAACCAAAGCATACACATGGAGGGTCCCATTGCACTGGCTGTATATGTGGCAGAGGATGGCTTTGTTGGTCATTAGTGGGAGGAGAGGCCCTTGGGCCTGAGGGTGTTCAATGCCCCAGTGTAGAGGAATGCCAGGGATGGAAGGCAGTAGAGGGTGGGAGGGTGGGGGAGCACCCTCACAGAGGCAGGGGAAGTGGGGATAGGATAGGGGGTTTCCAAAGGGGAGACTTGGAAAGGGGAAAACATTTGAAATATAAATAAAGAAAATATCCATTTTTTATTAAAAAAAGCAAAAAAAAAAAAAAAAAGAAAGAAAGAAAGAAAAGAAAATAGACTATTCTCTCTTACATTGCATCCTAACAATTTCCCCTCCCTACATTCTTCCCATCTCCTCCCACTCTTCCCTTCTTCCCCAGATCCACTCCCCTCTGTTTTGCTTCAGAAAAGATCAGGTCTCCAAGAGACAACAACCAAACATAACAAAACAAGATACATTAAGACAAGGAAAAAGTCCTCATATTCAGGCTGGACAAGCAACCCAATAAGGAAATCATTATATGCTTTTTGATACTTTGTTTGTGTCATGTGATTGATGTGTATGGATCCATTCTTTTTTTTTTTGTCATGGTGGATAGACATTTTAATGTACCATTGGGTTTCATTTGCTACTGTTGTACAGAAAATGTTTGTGCTTATGTTCATCAGCGATATTGGCCTATGATTTTGTTTGTTGCTTGTGTGTGTGTATGTGTGTGTATGTTCAATATTGGTTCATTATTAAGTTTGCTAGAATTTAACATTGGTAAATTGCCATCTAGTACTAAGTATTTGCTTAGTGAGGTGCTTTTTAAATTACTTATTTAATATCATTGATTGCTATTGATCCATTGAGCCTTTACATTTCTTTATAATTCAGTCATGCTATGCTAAATGTATCCAAGGACCTGTCCACTTGTCTACATCATAGAGCTCATTGGTTCATTGTTTCTAACTGCACTTTCTCTTTTGGCATTGCCAGTGTCAGCTGGAATAAGTTTTATTGCTTAGAGTTCTCCTTCTTTGATTTATAGTCAAAGGTTTGTCAATTCTGCTTTTTTAATAACCAGGTTTTCATTTTGTTGATCGTTTCTATTTATGTATGATCATATATAGAAGGATCATATATATGTATGTATATATATATAACATGCATATATGTATACATGATATATGTGTAACTTATATACATATAGTGTATATGTGTATATGAACTATCTAAAATTATATAGGCACATATATATGTAACCTTTATATAAAACACTATATAAAGTCTAGAAACTGCAAATGAGAAAAAGCATACATTTGTCTAACATGGGCTTAATTATCTTAATATGATTACCTTAGGTTGCATTCTTTTTCTACAATTTTTGCTCTTTGTGGCTAAAAATTCTTTAGTTACTGTCATAAATGGGAAGGTCCATGGATAGCCAGGGGTTAGAGGTTTCCACGGAGATAGCAACACAGTCCCACAAGATATAAATTGCAAAAGCAATGGTTGCATATACACTGATGTACCAATTGTTTTATATCAGGTTTTGCTATTTTCAAGTAATCACCTTTTTTTTTTTAACTGTATGCAAGCTAAAAGAGTAGTGCATTAGTCACAAAACTTCAGTCCTCCTTTCTCTATTTAGGTTCATCTATATACAAATACATACACCCACAATAGTTGTTTAAACAGTATGAAAGGATGCAGAGGAAAGCATTTGTTTTAAGAATGTGGTTAGTGATTACCTTGAACTAAAGAGGTGTAAAATATGGACGGCTGAGCACTAGCTAAGGAGGTAGGATCAGAAATTTAATAGGCCAGGTCCAAATGCTGACCCTTCATTTAATGCTTAGGTAACTGAAAGTAGCCATTCCCAAACTGCTTATGCTTCAGTGCCTTAGTCAGCGAAACTAATGAGGTCAGGAGAGGGAATAAATCCATTTAAAATGTTGAGGAACACATTGTGACAATAAACATTCTTCAGCATAGATCTTTTGACACAAACAATTGAAGAAACAGAAATATACATTCACGTTATGTGAAGAAAAAAGCACTCACGCTGATGGAAGAATGTTCATAATTCCAAAGAATGCAGCAGCCAGGACAGGGTAGAGCAAGGAGAAGCTGTGATGCGCTTCCAGCTCACGTTTGGTTTCCCTTCCAACTACCTTCCTTTCCATACTCTGGAGGCTGGCTGGACAGACAGCTCAGTGAGACAGTGATTTCCCAGCACAGTGATTCACCCTGTACATGGGGAAAAACTGGGATTGGGAGGGGATCCTTTCTCAGAGAGAATCATAAAGTGCAATTATATGGGTTGGATTACGGTTACAAAAACTGTCCCAGATTCATGTCATGGAAACCTGATTATTTTTTAAAAAGTAAAGCTTCGTTTAATCATGGATTACTAGAGAGTATATTTAACTCCTGCAATTATTTGTATAAAAATATTTCAAAGACTAAGTACACATTAATTGCTTTTGGAATTAAGATTTTTATCCAACCTGAAAGCCACTCAACTTTAAAGCATATTTACAACCATATCTACACTTCTGATGAACTCCCATTTAAGGACATGAAAAGAAACAGGCGTGGTAGCATCTAAAGGCTGCATAGTGTCCACACCTCACTTTCTTACCTCTGCTGTTACTTCCTCATTCCTTTACTCCCATGTTACCCTACCCTTTCTTTTTTGTTATAAAACTTTCTCAGTGTTTATTATTTTTCTGATCATTTCTATTTTCTTCTCTCTTCAATGGAAGTATCTTCACCATGGTAACAAACAAACCTGTGGCCCATCTGAGTAGATTTCAATGCTTTTATTTGGTTCCTTTTTACTAATTTTGCATTTTCTTTAGGCTAAATGAAATCACATTTAAAACTCTACATACTTGATGACCTCCTTCCAATCAGTCCTCTTTCATTTCTGTAGTAACCGGGATAAAAAAAACTCGAAGGCAGAGGCAACCTGAGAACCTAAACCCTGAGGTATGAGAGGATACTGAAATAAATAGGGAACAGTGTGGTGAGCAATGTTCTATGACATGGCAAAGTGCTATCTACATGACATATAGTTGGGAATCACTGGCTTTGGAAAAGGGGTGTTGCATTCTTGTGCAAAGTTTGAGATAAGCCAACTTTTACTCCTTTTTTTTT
The DNA here is from genome assembly GCF_947179515.1 of Apodemus sylvaticus. Lineage (NCBI taxonomy): Eukaryota > Metazoa > Chordata > Mammalia > Rodentia > Muridae > Apodemus > Apodemus sylvaticus. Next base: position 75,304,747 of record NC_067481.1, read on the forward strand.
TTTGTAAGGGCCATAGACATAACAGAGAAAGAAGTTAAAAAGATCTTGACTTCTAGCTCCCAAAGAGGAAAGCAACAACATTCTGAGACCTGCTTCAGGCTATTTTTTGGTGAGTAGAACAGGTTAGACTTTAGGACATGAGAGCTATCACAGAAAGTTGTAGTGGTCCTCTTTTTTCTCCTACTTCTATATGGTGCCTCTCCCTAGCACCTTCCACAGAGCCCCCTTCACATCCTTGTTCCTCAGGGTATAGATCAGAGGGTTGAGCATGGGGGTGACGATAGTATAAAAAAGGGCAATGAACTTCCCATCACTCTCAGAATAACTGCCCTTGGGTTGCAAGTATGTGTAAATGGCTGTGCCATAGAACAGAGACACCACCAGGAGGTGGGAGCCACATGTCCCAAAAGCTTTTCTGCGTCCAGCCATGGACTTGACTTTTAGTACTGCTCTAGCGATGTGTCCATAGGAGCCAAGAATTAATGTTGCAGGGAAGACCAAGATTATGACTCTGGCCACAAACATCTTGGCCTCTGTTCCTCCTGTGTCTGCACAGGCCAACTTGAGGAAGACAGGCATCTCACAGAAGAAGTGATCCAGTCGGTGTCCACAAAGTGGCATGGCCATCATGAGGCCTGTTTGAATCAGAGAGTTCAAGAAGCCTCCTATCCATGAAGCAATGGCCAATGCCTGGCAGAGAAGGGGGTGCATGATGGTCGTGTAGTGCAGTGGGCGACACACAGCAGCATAGCGGTCAAAGGCCATCACCACCAGGAGCACACACTCAGTGGATCCCAGAGCAAGAGATATGAACAGCTGGGCCACACACCCTCCATAGCTGATGGTCCTGTCAAGTCCATGGAGGTTGATGAGGAGCTGGGGCACAGTGCTGGTGGTATAGCAGAGGTCCAGGAAGGACAGGTGGGAGAGGAAGAAGTACATGGGTGTGTGCAATCGAAGGTCCATTTGTGAAAGAATGATGATGGTGGTGTTACCAAAGAGAGTTAGGGAGTAGAAAATTGAAATAAAAACAAAAAGGATGAGTTCCAGCTGAGGCCAATCTGAAAAGCCCACCAAGATGAATCTCTCTTCTAAAGTAGCATTAAAATTGTCCATAGCCTTTTATGTGGACAAACAGCAGGGGTTAAATTACTGCCCACTATGAAAATCATGAATATAAAAAACATTCCCTGAACCAGGCACTTTGATTTCCCTGTTACTGCTCAGTTACATTTGTTATATAGTCTTTCTCTCATTGTTATAGAGATAATGGATTAGAATGACAGAGCCTTTGATTGAACTTTAGCCCTACTGCCTGTGTGTTCTGGAACTCTGTTCACCTTTGTCATTCCCTTGGATCTGATGCTTACTTTTGTGAAAGGAGAGTTGATGTCTTGGCTCACTAACAGAACAGATGTTTGTATCCAAATGCACTAACATGGAAATTGCATTTCAAAACTCAAATGTAGTGCTGGTGGTTGTGTTCATAGAGTGTGTGGTTTTGATTCCAAGCACTTCAAAACAGGAGCAAAATAAATGAAAATTGAATGTTCAAAAATACATGCAGAATTATATGGTCTTCTCTTTGGCTCTCTATGGGGCATAGACTATAAAGGCTTAGGGCTAAGCATGCAGGCGGAAAAAAGCATGTTTGTCTCCTGCACATCTTTGACCTTTCTCTCAGTGTATGTGGTTTGTGCACCAATCTGTGAAGCCCTGTTCACACCACTGCCACCTGACTTAAAAGATTAAGAAGAGTGGAGCTCTGTAATTTTAAGGGGAAATTACTCAATTCCCCTTAAAACAAAAAAAAATGTTTCTCTTCATGAGTCATCACACTTGAGATGTATGGCATCTTTTCAATCAGCTTATTAATCCACCTTCCCAAGAGTTGTTGTTCTCATTTCTCCAATCCAAAGTTCTTTGCATCAATATTCTGTAGAATTTGTTGCATTCAATGAAAATCTTTCACAGTTCTATTCTTCAAAAGCTCAGAGGTTCTGGGTACCGCACAACACAGTGATTTAAAAGAGACATGTCATCCCTTATAGCATGTTAGTGTTAATAATATTGACATTTGCTAAGTCACTTTTTTTTCGTCCAGGGCACGTAGAAGATGTAAATAACTTTGTTTTGTGTGAAATCAAAGTTGATTTTTCTCTTCAATATAGTTTCATGAAATATAATTAACCATGAACACACATTGATGAATTATAGCAGTGGATATGCACAAGATTCCTTGCCATTAAGGGTTAATAGTTCTTATATTAAAAACATGAACAGTATATGAAAAAGTTCTTCACAAAGAAAGAAATAAGTAATTGACAGAAGTCTCACCTCTGCTTACTATGAGAACTTGTGTCAAGTTCATATATTGCCTTTTCATTAAATTTTTATTAGAAGATTGCTAGTGGCACCATTCTGGGTCAATGCTGCAAGGAATGTATTTGAGTACCACAGTACTGCCCTTTTGGAAAAAAAGGAAAATATGTAATTTATAAAGATAAAATGTTAGTGTATATGCTTCTTCGCACTTGATCTTAGCTGAAAGGCTGAGAATGATATTATATATGCTTCTTTAATCAATACAAGAGAGATAGATTTGATGGAGATTAAGTGCCGTGATGCATTTACAAATTTTGAGAGACATGTTGTATCTACTTTTAACACTTGTGTATCTTACCGGTATTTTTTTTTAAAGATTTATTTACTTATTTTATACATATGAGTACAGTGTAGATGTCTTCAGACACACCAGAAGAGGGCATTGAATCCCATTACAGATGGCTGTGAACCATGTATGTGGTAGATGGGAATTGAACTCAGGACCTCTGGAAGAGCAGTCAGTGCTCTTAACCACTGAGCAACCTCTCCAGCCCCTTACCAATATTTTTAAAAGTCCATCTAACTGGATCTGCTGAACTTACTCAGCATTGTGCCCTCAGCTCATAGAACAGCATTGGAGGGGTAAAAAAATCTCTCAAGGAACATTGCTGGATGAATTGATGAATGTGTTCTACACCCTGGTATTGTGCGTGGAACACCCAAATTTCTAAGGTATATTTATTCTCTGTGTAATAATGAAGAAATATTATGTTCTATTCTCATTTAGTGATTAGATGCTAGCCACTCATGGCATACATGGTAATCTCAATTATATTTATGTAGAAATTCTTAACATACCCACAATTCAACAAAACATCAAAAAAATCATTATTTGAAAATTCCTGATATCCCCATCCACAAAGGCTTTAACACAATGTAACCAAGGGCTATATGATTAAGCAGTTACCACAGTCTAGGAAACAACACTGAACAGGCAAAATTGAGGTGAGATTCAAAACCACAGGCAAACAGGTATAGAACTGAGGGGACCATCTGAGAATAATTTATATTATAAGTGGAAACCAGAAAATGACCCTGGAGTAGTGTTCAAAGAGTCAGCATGAATAAGTATTGCCCTCTTGACCATAGGATTTTAAAAAATTCAGGGTGAAATTTGATAAAATTGTGTGGAACCTTAAAAAAAAAAGAACCAAAATAAATGTAGTTTTGGAGGAACCCAAAGGTAATTTCATATTCATGTGCCGATTCTCAAAACTTGCTGCCTTGGGTTAGCTTTCTCATCTACAGTACCACAGTATATTGGTCTATTACTCTCTTCATGTTTTATTTCCCATTTCTGTCTTCTTGGGGATTTCTCTCCTTGACTCACTGATGTATCATGTCAACTATTTTCTGGATAATAACTTTAGTCTGCCATTTTCCTATGAATATAGCTATGAAAGTTCAAGTTTTTGTAGTATCCATGACAAAATAAGAGTAGGAAGTTGAACTTATTCAGACTGAAGATTTTAGTACCTAGAAGTATGACTGATGTATGAAAGTACTTGACATACCCCTGAGCCTACAGGCACAAACTTGTTCCAGATTTGAATGGGTCCTTAGATATGAAACACTGCCATTGTGCCTGCCTTGTGTAGACAGTTGGGTGTAAAGGTAGCCCTGTTTCCTTGGAATCTAGTCTTGTGTTTGGAATCTAGTGTACAGTGAGAGTCTCAATACCATGCTGACTGTAATTTAATATTTCTTCCCTCTCAACTCCACTGTACTGACTTTCCTCTGCCTCACAAAGACTCATGTCTGCTTCTGTTTCTGAGAAAAGGTCTGAGGTTCTGACCCCCAGGGTTCTGTAGAGAATGGTCTGGTCTTCAGAACAACAGCTGTGCTGTCTGATGTAAAATTCTAAGTCCAATCTGAAACTGATGCTAGTGACTGTCAGTGTCTATTAAAGCTTTTCTCCCTCTCCCCGTGTACCTATTACTTAGATACCACTTGTTGCAGTGATGACAACTTCCTATCTCTCACAGAGTTTTTCCTACTCTTTCCTGAACTCAGATGTACAAGTCAGCCTCATTGTATCTATACTGTGAAGTCAAAAAATGAAAATATGCTTGGAGCCTTTTCTACCTTTTAAAATTAGATTCAAACTTCTTTACATATGAACTGATGGGTCCCTCCTGTTATTTCTAGTTCTGTATCTTGTTGCCCAGGCAAATATTAGATTGTGGCTGTACTAACTCAGGGAGTGGGTGGCACTGGGGTTTCCTGTGAGAGTCCGGTGCCTGTGGATAAGAGGTGGGGAACACACAAATAACAGATCGTATTCAGTTAGACTTAATACAAAGGAAAATAGCTCTATGCAAGCTTGACTGAAGCTGATAACTTAACTTCTATTTTACTTCATGTTGCTTAACTATTGTATTCCAGCTAAGAAGAAATTTATGTTTTTCCGACAAGTAACCATTTCATGATGGCTTCTCCTTCCAGCCCATCTATGTGCTACCTTCCTACAACTGCATCCCTAAATAAAAATAGGATGTCTGACACCAGATAGAATGCAAAGTATTAAGCCCTTGATGGAATTTTGCTTTAAAACTCTGGTAACAGACCAAAGAACAATAAGGTTGACAAAGCTAGTAAATATCCTAGATGTGGAGCAGCTGATTTAGTAGTAGAGTTTTTATATTAGAAATCAAGTGTGTAGATTCTTTACAAGCAGCACACAGAAAACACACTCACTTTGCTTAATGTCCAAACTTAACCAATTGGTGACATTTCCAAGAAGGCAGGTTGAGAGTTAATGTGAACAGACTAAACAAAAGAATGGAGTGATCTAAAATACGATACTGTGAAAGGGAGGGTCTCTCCTGTACCCGGAAATGCTCCTGCTCACATAGAGCTGCAGATTTGATCAGAAAACTGCAAAAGGATCCTGCAGTCACAGGCTGATACACTGTGATGTTGGGGACTCCCTCCAAGCCCTGATCTCTCTTTTGTATGTCTCTTAAAAGTTTATTTCTTGTACCAAATCTCTTTGTGCCACACAAAGCACTCTTGACATTTATGTACTTCATTTTTGGCTATACAAAGGTCAGTGCTTATCTGTGTTCAGCTTTCTGTGTGTTTGTATCCATGACTGTGTGCATGGGACAGTGTATCTATTACATAATCTTCATAATTACTTTATTGATCAGGATTCATGTTTGAAGTTCTTTTCCAACAGCATGTATTATTACATGTTTTATGCCAGTCCACTAATTTAATATTGTCAGACTGCAGTTAAACCCTAGTCATACCATAACATTCAATCCTCTGTCTGAGCAAAGTGTGGGGTTGGTTTTCAGGAATTCTTTTCTGATTGCCTTCACTGTTCACTGTATTTTACAATCAAACTTAAGTCCACTTCTTTCTACTATGCCAGACTGGAATTTCTGTCCTCAGTATCTGGACTATGAACTTCCTATCAAACCATTTCAGGCACTAGACCACATGTTAAGATACAGGAGCAAATAACTTTCTGATCAGGATACTGTCCCTCCACAGCATCCCTTTGCTATCTCAGAGGTTTTTTTTCAGGGTGATTTTCAGTACTGAGAATCACTCAAAACAACTTGATGACATTGTCAGTATACTGCCACAAAATCATGACTTTAGCCCTGCTACCTTTACTTACATAAAAGACTAAATTGACAAATTGCTTATTTTTGTGTCTCTATCTAAGGCTGGGTTCCCTCTCATTGTTTATCTTCCAGAAAGTCTTCCTAGTTTTGAAATTTGTAAATTTAATATGCTGTACATATTCAGGTAAGAGAATACACACCAGTGAAGACTATCAATAATAAATTACGCTTTTTCATAAATTTAAGGTTTTTGTGTGCTGCAACCAGGAAGGTGTAGAGTAGGACCCAGTGCCCATTGCCCAGTGGAATATTGCCATTACATTTTAGACTGTGAGTCCTTAGCATCTCATTCAATCATTACTCACCTAGAGCCCCCGGAGAGAGAACTATTTTATTTGCTGCCCTTGATCCCGCTGGCTTATGAGACACATTTGAGACTGTCTGTATCTAGAGAGGTTCTAGGTAGACTCATTTCTTTGATGTACTGATATCTTTTATGGGGTGGAGGTCTTGGGACAGGGTTCCCGTCCTGGAGAAATCATGATTAACCTAGAAAGCAGAGGTATGCCCCTGTGCAGCCAGTGTTTATCCTAGCCAATAGAGACCAGGTAGGACCTGGTGCTTTATAAGAGAACCTTTGGACTTTTAGGCTATCTACACATATCCTGACCCTCAGAGCATTAACACCTTAGTTCTGTCCTGGGGGCCTTATTTTTTCCTCCTGATAAAAAAGAAACTTCAAGAATGACCTTGGAGACCTCTGTGCCCCAATGTGGCAATTATGTGCAGTTGGCAGACTCTCAAAGCCGTGCCCTACTGGTCTGTCTATTCTCCATGCTGCATCCAAACTAAACAGCTCTGTTCAGCATGCTCACGACATACCTTCCTCACTCTAGAGACTGCATATTGAGATCCTCATATTTCCTCTGCTTTGGCCCAAGTCCTATCAACAGTCAGACCAAATTCCATGTCTCATTTGGAATTTGACCACACATCTCTTTCTATGGAATCCTCAGACAACACTTTTATTCTTCCCTATGTGTGACCATGAGCCAACTAAACATTTATTTCCTTGATGAAAAGCTTGAAATGAAACACAATATATTGTATGTCACTGCCAATATTTAATGTATCATTGTTTCTTATTTAATCCTATTTTATACACAGTAAATCTGAAAATCAATAATTTTTGTGATGATGCAGGCTCAGCGGAAAAAGGGAGATTTTAAAGAAATCTCTGGATGACCAGGGCACTGAGAAAACTGATCTTAAAAAGTTCAACACCTTGTTTGTTTTTGTTTCTTGAGGCTTTGCCATCTCTGCAAAGAGGAAAACCATAAATGAGGGAAAGTGTCTCCTTCTAAAGGGACGATGGACCTTCAGGTCTAATGGCTGCCCTTGAAGACTAAGGTTGCTCAAGTTTTTCTGTTGAAGCCCCTTTAAGTATAACTATGTGATCTCTCAGGTGACTCAGTACTGAAAGTACAAAAACAAATTTTTTTTTTTTTAGATATGAAGGCTTTCTTCCCTGCCTTGATTTGGATTGTGTAGTAACTAAAAAGAAACAGTAAATAGTGCAATATAGGAAAAATTCATTTCCTCTAGCGGAATCTCACTGAGTATACAAACCATGCTTAAGGCAAGCCCCATGCCCAGTAGTAGATGGCCAAACAAGGTGAACTCAGTGGCATTTGGGAAGATGTTTCTATTGTAATGCTTTGTTTGTTTTTTAAACCTTACCTGGCTCTTGTTTATCAACTTTGTGTTTTCATAGTACCTTTTTACAGTCAACTGTGTGTGTGTATATGTGTGTGTGTTTGTGTATGTGTGTATATGTATGTGTTTCTTGTGCTGTCTAGTTTGTTTGGTTATTTAATTTTCTAATGAGTGAGTAAAATAAAGAGAGTGGATTTGGGTGTTTGAAGAGGTGGGAAGGATGTGGGAGGAGCTTCAGGCAGGGGAAACTCTGGTCAGAATACACTATGAAAAAATATATTTTCAATAAAAACAATTTTTTTTGCAGTAAATGACAGCAAATATAAAGAACCACAGCTATTCAACATTCAGAGACTAAGAGACTCTGAAGATCTCAGCTCTAAGTGGAACATTTATATTAGGCCATCTCCTCACAAAGCTCATATATCATTGCAGGAGAAGGTTTAGGAAGATTGAAAGAATCATAGGCAGTGGACACTTGCAGTGAAATAGTGTTTTCCAGGCACTTCAGGGCTATTGCACACATGTGGTCATACTGACCAAGATCACATGCTCTACCTAAAGAAGATCACATTGGCCAAAATACCAGCATGAAAGGGCGAGGGTTCATGAAACCCTACTCTTCACTGAGGATCTATTGACAATTGATAATCGCTGATGGAGCAAAGGTCAGCTTCTCTCAAGAATATGTTCCTGGAGAGTCTGCACATGCTCTTACAGATGGTGCTGCACACATGCCCTGGAGACAAATAAATGGATGCAGTAGGTTTAAAATCAAAGCACATGAAATTAGAAGGGAAAGAGGTAGCATTATGTTGATATTGGTGGCAGTTGCGTGTGTGTGTGTGTGTGTGTGTGTGTGTGTGTGCTTGTGCATGCACATGCATATGTAAGTGTGTATGTGTAATACTCTTTTTTTTGGTTTTGCTGATGTGAAATTATTTATTTCCTGTGTTTTCTTGGGTGTACTTTCCTTGGGTTGGAGTTTTCCTACTAGCATCTTCTGTAGGGCTGCACTTGTAGATAGGTATTGTTTAAATTTGGTTATGTCATGGAATATCTTGTTTTCTCCATCTATGGTGATTGAAAGTTTTGCTTAGTGTAGAGTCTGGGCTGACATCTGTGGTCTCTTAGATACTGCCCAGGCCCTTCTGGCACTTAGAGTCTTTGTTGAGAAGTAGGGTGTAATTCCAATAGGTCTGCCTTGATATGTTAATATTCTTTCTTTGTTCAGTACATTTAGTGTTTTGTTTATCATGTGGTGGGAGGATTTTCTTTTCTGGTCCAATATATTTGGTGTTGTTATGCCCAGTTTGCAAGAACCCCAGGAGACCACCAGAAATTAAGACACTGATGCAAATACTTGAGAGTCTTTATTATGCGAGCCAGGACTCAGGATGCAGTCTTCACTGCTCAGCAGGTTAGAAATGCGATGCTCTGGTCTAGGGGTTTGGGGTACATATGGGAGATGCATAAGGCACATTATTTGGTAGGGGGTAAAGGATTGCTATCCTTCAAAACCTGGGCAGAAATAACTCACTCCATTACCAGAGTCTACTGCATTTTTACAAGCTGGCCACAGCTGTTTGGGAACACTTGGTTGTCTCTTTCCCATAGCTCAAGAGTCGGGGCTTTATCACTTCAAGGGCTTTAATTTTCTGCCTCATTTATTTATTATTTTTTTATTTTTATATTCTTTGTTTACATTCCGAATGCTTTCCCCTTTCCTGGTTTCCCGCTCCCCATCAGTCTCATAAGCCTTCTTCCCTCTGCCCATTTCCCAATCAACCCCCTCACATTTCTCTCTCCTGGTACTCCCCTACAGTGCTGGATCAAGTCTTTTCAGAACCAGGGCCCTCTCCTTTCTTCTTCTTGCATATCATTTGATATGCTAATTGTGTCTTGAGAATTCAGAGCTTCTGGGTTAATTAATATCCACTTATCAGTGATTGCATTCCATGTGCATTCTTTTGTGATTTAGTTACCTCACTTAGGATGATATTTTCCAGTTCCAACCATTTGCCTAAGAATTTCATGAATTCATTGTTTTTAATTGCTGAGTAGTATTCCATTGTGTAAATATACCACATTTTCTGTATCCATTACTCCATTGAGGGACATCTGGGTTCTTTCCAGCTTCTGGCTATTATAATCTGCACCAAGGGGGCAGTGCTGGCTGCTTCACTTGGCTCTGGGGACTAGCATGGAAGGAAGTGTGAGACTGGCTCCAAGGGTTAATGCAGAGACAAGGGTGGGCTGCCTTTTGTCTTGGTGCCAAGGGCTGGCACAAAGACAGCAGGCTGCCTTTTGTCTCTTCAGTGTTCTGTAAGCTTCTTGTGTGTTTATAGGCCACTCTTTCTTTAGGTTGGGGAAAATTTCTTCTATGCTTTTAATGAACATATTTCCTGGGCCTTGGAACTGGGAATCTTCTCCTTTTTCTATTCCTATTATTGTTAGGTTTGGAATTTTAATAGTGTCCCAGATTTCTTGGATGTTTTATGTCAGGAACTTTTTAGATTTAATATTTTCTTTGATTGATTTATTGATTTCTTCTATTGTGTCTTTTACACCTGAGATCATCTCTCCTATTTCTTGTATTCTGTTGGTGATGCTTGCATCTGTAGCTCCTGTTCTCTTCTCTAGTTTTTCCATCTCCAGGATTCCCTTAGTTTGTGTTTTTCTTTCTTTCTTTCTTTCTTTCTTTCTTTCTTTCTTTCTTTCTTTCTTTCTTTCTTTCTTTCTTTCTTTCTTTCTTTCTTTCTTTCTTTCTTTCTTTCTTTCTTTCTTTCCTTGAATAGAAACAATTTTATTGTTTATGTGACCAAGAAAAGATGGAACATGGCAGAGGTGGGGGAGGGGGTGTTAAATCAGACAAAATGTTCCTTTCTTGGGGAAAAGATAAGTCTGTTAGTATGGGAGGAAGGTAAAGTCAAAATTCAAACTTGGAAGTATCTTATTCTGCAGGACCGTCTTCCTGAGTCTATGCTTAGAATCAGTACATTTGTAGCACAAAATCTCATTAAAAATGCATGCATGCCCCAAACTACTTCCAAAAAACGATATCACTTGCTTCTAGAAGGTTATGTATGAGGTAGTAACTAGACTCTCCCACCACTAAACTCAAGGAAAAGAATATACCATGGAACACTGGCATTTGAGTACTAAAGTCATTAGTTTTTCAGTATCACAAAAGGTGGCTCTGGCTCATAATCAAGGGATAGGGCACATCTGGTCAACCATATATTTTAAGAACAAGCACTTTATTAGAAATATGTTCCATAAAGAGCACAAATTTGTTAGGACTATAAAATGCCACTTCATGGGATGTCAGCATTATTGTATTCTATTGCTGGTGTCTGTCATGCTAACCATGAAGTATCTCTGAATTACACATGTAAAAAGTAAGGCCAGGGAGGTAGTTAACCCACTCTAGAACTCAACCAGTTAGTGGCAGAACTATGACCCACAGTCTTGAGTTTTTGGTGCATTTCACTCAGTACCAAAGTGACAACCTCAAAAACAAAACCCCTGACAATGGCACTTTATCTTTCCTCTTAATGAAAAGCCAACTGTTCTACCACACACGTTTCAGTGGTATTTTGGTTTCTTTTAATATCAGGATCACAGTATATAGCAGGGGGAAATAACATGTTCTTGTTAATCAAAACACAACACAAAAATCAGTCTTGGGAATTATGTATGTCCCTGAGAAGTGTGTTTCATTTTGGAATTGGTCCAATTGGTTTTAGGGAAAATCTAAAATCCATTAATAGAATGGAATAAACCCATTGTTAGAAATGAACAAGGAAAACAACAGGACTGGGGTTATGGCTCAGTGGTGGAGCACTTGACTAGTTACATGCAAGGCCTTCAGTTCAATCCCCAACTGGGCAAAAAGAAAAAAAGATAGACATTTAGATGCATTGAATCTCTTTGAAAGCATCATTGGCAACATAACTACTTCCCAATTCTTTCCATTTGATAGATAGGACAACTAAACAATTTCAAACACAATCCCATTTAGGCAATATACAGCAATGGAACTAGAAAAACACGTACTATCCAGTTACTGTTATGTTTGGATTATGCTAAATGTAGCTATAGACCCAGACCAGCTGGGAAATTAGACTTACTACCCTAGGTTCCTTAGCAGCCATCTGTGGATATTACCATTAAGGGAAAAGATTTGTTCTTTTAACTATTTCCTCACTAAGTAAACTAGATGCCTATAGGGCCCAACTGCAGAAGAACCAAAGCTGAAGGCAGTATGCCTCCTGTATAAATAGCAAGGTCTCCTTGTCAAACCATTCTATTTAGCACTACTTCAGTCCTCCTCTTTCATCCTGGACTCTTGATTTCCCCAAATCTAACATTCCAACTGGTGTGCCCAGGTCATTACTGAGTTAAGCTTTCTGGATTCTTTAATTTGCAGTATAGGTATTCTACCCTAAGTCATTAATTGAAAAAAAAATCTCTTCAAGAAATTAATAAGATACCAAATTCCCTATTAATAAAAGGGGATGGAGATTAACAAGCCAAAAAAGTTATCTGTGGCAGGACAACTCTGACCTCAGACTCCTGTGCTGCAGGAGTCACTGGCAACCCCCTCCCTTTTTAAGAGTCAGTGGGAAACATGAATGCAGCTCTCCCACTTAGCCATCCTCTGAGCTCTCAGCAGACCTGGCATCGGTAGCCACCTTCCATTTCCTTTGGGCTTGTCCTTTCCTGTACCTCAGGGTCAGGCATGGGAACATGGACGCTCTTCTCTTTCTTTTTCCATTTGGTTTTCTTGGTGTCTCTTTCCTCAGTTTTGTCAGAACTGCTAGATGCTGAATCATCTGACTGAGAAGTGTCACTTTCTCCCCCTAAAGGTAAAGATTTTTTAGGAGACATTTTCCTGGATTTTTTTCTTGCTCTTGTGTGGTTGCTTCCTTTCCCTGGTACTAGGAGTTTCCTCTGAGAACTCACTTGAGGAATCTGCTCTTATGTCCATAGCTTCTTTTTTTGTTTTTCTTCTGGTTTTTGTGTGTGTGTGTGTGTATGTGTGTGTGTGTGTGTGTGTGTGTGTGATTTTTCCCCCCTGCTTCTTCTTATAGGGCTTCTTTGACTTCTAATGTCAAATGGGCAAATAATTTTACCTGGGGAGATTTTTCCCCCCTATTTATAATGTCTTGCTGATCACTACTGTCTGTTTCAAACTGTTCAGGATACACTTCTCTATAACCACTGTGACCCTGTCTGTCTGGTATATTGGATCCATAATCATGTAACTTATTGTTCCAGGATTTAGCCTTAAGAAAATCATCTTCCAGGGGTCCAGAAATTTCGTTCTTTGACTTCCAGTCGTCTCTTTGGCTTTCTTCATCAAAACAATCGCTTCTCATCTGACTGGAGCTGCTGGACTGGGTTCCTTCTGGTCCCCGGGTAAGCATCCTCCATCTTCTTCTCTAGTTCTCTGATTTTCCACATGTTGGACTCCTCCCATGACGTTCTTTAATCGTGCGCTGCAGCCTTGAATGGCGGGGTGGGAGAAAAGGCTGCAGCTTTCTTAGTTTGTATTTTCTTTATTGTTTCTATTTCCATTTTCAGTTCTTGAACTATTTTATTCATTTTTCCATCAAGTTAGTTGTATTTTCCCATATTTCTTTAAGGGATTTTTTTTCATTTCCTTTTTAAAAAGTTTCTATCATTTTCATAAGATTGGATGTAAGGTCATTTTCTTGTGTTTCAGCTGTGTTAGGATATCCAGGGCTTGCTGTTGTAGGATAGCTGGGCTCTGGTGGTACCGCATGGTTGTTGTTATTGTTAATTGTGTTCTTTTACTAGCCTCTATCCATCCAGGTTTGGTGGTTATTGCTGATTTCTGAGTTTATCTTTGTTAGATGGAGTATGGGTGATTTTTGGATTCCCTGACCCCCTGGTTTCTCTTTCCTCTGTCTTCTGGCCTGAGTGATCTGAGGTTCTGGTGACTAGTAAAGTCCAGTAGAGTGTCTCCCCTGGGGTTTTTATATTCTGTGTGGTTTGCATGGCCTCTAGGGTTTGGGGTGTTAAGTGTGCCTCTGGGGTCCAGAGTTCGGGGATTCTGTATAGTTACAGGTGCTGATGGTCTTCAGAGAAAGCAGGTGGATCTGTAGGCCAGAAAATGGAATTCAGGGATTCTGTGTAGTTTCAGGCTGCTGGGTGTGATTTAGGAGGATTTGGTGGGCAAGGGCTCGGGGCAGTGTCTTATCTGGTTGTCCATGGTGCCAGCAGGTTATCCCAGGAAAGCAGACCATGCTGTGGGCTGGAAAATGGAGCTCAGGGCACAGGGTGCAGTTTACTACTGTTGGGTGTGCTTTCAGGGGACTTTTGGATTTATTCTTAACTGTTAGTTCAGTATAATCAAGGCATGAAGAAGCAACCAACTAAAGCCATAACTATTGCTGTGTTGTCTAGTGGACACTTTTCTTTGGGGACACAGACAAGAAACAGCATAGCCCAACTGTGCAGAGATAAGAGAAAACACATGGGAAGTGTCTCAGCAATGAGAAAGCCTGCAGCATCTCTACCACTCGATGTTCAGTTTTTATCCCGTGACTTTGAGGGACTTACAATTTTTTAATAGTTCTTTTGGGAAAGTTTTAAAGCTTTTTATTTGCCTAAAGTGATGCTATATTCCTGTAGTAACAGTTCGGTTTTCCTCATATTTAATTTGGATGAAGTTTAATTTATATTTCTCCTGCTTGCTTGCTCTCACTAAGACTTCCTGTATTATGTTCAGGAAAATTGTAAAAGGAGCTGTCATTGACTTGTTCTAGATCTTGGAGAGGAAAGTTTTATTTTCCCATTCAATACCCAATAGTATACTTAATGTTTATGACTTCATTGTGTTGGGGGTACATTTCTATAACTGATTTATTCAGAGATTTAAAGAACTGATGAATTTTACAGTTTTTATGTTTTGAAATCATGTTTTATTTAAATTGTTTTTCTTGAAAATAGATTCCTCTCTCTTACATTGCATCCCAACCACATTTTCCCATCCCTACATTCTTCACAACTCTCCCCCCCCACTCTTCTCTTCTTCCCCAAATCCACTCCTCCTCTGTTTCGTTTCAGAAAAGAGCAGGCCTCTAAGAAACAATAACCAAACAAGACAAAATAAGACACAATAGGACAAGGCAAAACTCCTCATATCTAGGCTAGACAAGCCAACCCAATAAGGGCATCATCATATACTTTTTGGTTCTGTTTCATTGGTGTTTGTCATGTGATTGATGTTTATTGACCCATTCTTGCAATTTGGGGAATCATATTTTTGTCATGGTGGATTGACATTTTAATGTACTATTGGATTTGATTTGCTACTATTGTACAGAAAATGTTTGTGCTTATATTCATCAGCGATATTGGCCTATGATTTTGTTTGTTTGGTGTGTGTGTATGTGTGTGCATGTGTGTGTATGTATTTATGTAGTTTTTGTTATCAGGGTAATGCTGGGATTACAGGGTCAATCTGGAAGAATTTTCTGCTTTTCTTTTGTTTTTTTGAATAATCCCAGAAGGTTCAATATTTGTTCATTGCCAGTTGAACTAGCACCATTTGTTGAAAATATGGTCTTTTCCCACTGGATGGTTTTAGCTCCTTTGTCAAAGAACAAGTGACCATATATGTGTGGGTTCATTTCTTGGTCTTCAATTCTGTTCTATTGATCTACCTGTCTTTCTCCATATCAAAACAATGCAGATTTTTTTTAATCACTATTGCTCTGTAATACAGCTTGAGGTCAGGGATGGTGATTTCCCCAGAATTTCTTTTATTGTTGAGAATAGTTTTCACTGTCCTGGGTTTTTTGTTATTCCAAATGAATTTGCAAATTGCTGTTTCTAACTCTTTGAATAACTGAGTTGGAATTTTGATGAGGATTGCATTGAATCTGTAGATTGCTTTAGGCAAGATGGCCATTTTTACTATATCAATCCTGCCAATCCATGAGCATGGGAAACCTTTACATCTTCTGAGACCTTTTCAGTTTCTTTCTTCAGAGACTTTAAGTTCTTGTCATATAGATCTTTCACTTGCTTGGTTAGAGTCACACCAAGGTATTTTATATTATTTGTGATTATTGTGAAGGATGTCATTTCCTTAATTTCTTTCTCAGCCTGGCTTATAGTTTAAGTAGAGGAAGGCTACTGATTTGTTGGAGTTAATTTTATATCCAGCCACTTTGCTGAAGTTATCAGGTTTAGGAGTTCTTTGGTGGAGGTTTTGGGGGTCACTTAAGTATACTGTCATATACTTATCATGCAAATAGTGATACTTTGACTTCTTCTTTTCTAATTTGTATCCCTTTGATGTCCTTTTGTTGTTTAATTGCTCTGGCTAGGACTTCAAGTACCATATTAAATAGGCAGTGAGAGAGTGGGCAGCCTTTTCTCGTCCCTGATTTTAGTAGGATTGATTTCAGTTTCTCTCCATTTAGTTTTACGTTGGCTATTGGTTTGCTGTATATATTGCTTTTATTATATTTAGGTATGAATCTTGAATTCATGATCTCTCATGATTCATACTTTTAGCATGAATGGGTGTTGTATTTTGTCAAAGGCTTTTTCAGCATCTAGTGAGATGATTATGTAGTTTTTTTCTTTGAGTTTGTTTACACTGTAGATTATATTGATGGATTTTCATACATTGAACCATCCCTGTATTCCTGGATGAAGCCTACTTAATCATGGTGGATAATCATTTTGATGTGTTCTTGGATTCGGTTTGCTAGAATTTTATTGAGTATTTTTGCATTGATATTCATAAGATAAATAGGTCTGTAGTTCTCTTTCTTTCTTGGTTTTTGCTGTTGTTGTTGTTGTTAGGTATCAGTGCAACTGTTTCTTCATAGAAAGAGTTGGTTAGTGTTCCTTCTGTTTCTATTTTGTGGAATAGTTTGATGAGTATTGTTTGGTATAAGGTCTTCTTTGAAGTTCTGATAGAATTCTGCGCTAAACCCATCTGGTCCTGGGCTTTTTTTTGCAGGGAGGGGGTTAGGAGACTTCTAATGACTGCTTCTATTTCCTTGGGGGTTTTGAATCTGTTTAGATGGTTTATGTGATCATGATTTAATTTTTGTACCTGGTATCTGTCTAGAAAAATGTCCATTTCTTCCAGATTTTTCAGTTCTGTTGAGTATAAACTTTTGTAGTAGGATATGATTATTTTTGAATTTCCTCAGTTTCTGTTGTTATGTCTCCCTTTTCTCCCTGATTTTGCAAATTTGGATACTGTCTCTGTTGCCCTATGGCTAAAGGTTTTTCTATCTTGTTGATTTTCTCAAAGAACTGGCTTCTAGGTTCTTTGCATAGTTCTCTTTGTTTCTACTTGGTTGATTTAATCGCTGAGCTCGATTATTTCCTGCTCTCTACTCCTCTTGGCTGTATTTGTTCTTTTTGTTCTAGAGCTTTCAGATGAGTTGTCAAGCTGCTAGGTGTATGAGCTCTCCAATTCCCTTATGGAGGCACTCTGGGCTTTGAGTTTTCCTCTCAACATTGGTTTCATTGTGTCCCATAATTTGGATATGTTGTGCCTTCATTTTCATTGAATTCTAAAAAAGTCTTTTATTTCTTTCTTTATTTCTTCCCTGATAAGGTTATCATTGAGTAGATAGTTGTTCAGCTTCCACATGTATGAGGTCTTTCTGTTGTTTTTGTTGGTATTGAAGACCAGCCTTAGTCTGTGGTGGTCTGATAGAAAACATGGGATTAATTCCATGATCTGTCCATTGGTGTGAATGGGTTGTTGAAATCTTCTATTATTATTGTGTGGGGGGTCAATGTGTGCTTTGAGCTTCAGTAATGTTTCTTTTACAAATGTGAGTGACCTTGCATTTGGGGCATAGATATTCAGAAGTGAGAGTTCATCTTGGTGGATTTTTTCCTTTGATGAGTATGTAGTGTCCTTCCCCATCCTTTTGATAACTTTTGATTGAAAGTCTATTTTGTTGGTTATTAGAATGGCTACTCTATCTTGTTTATTGGGACCATTTGCTTAGAAAAAATTTCCCAGCCTTTTATGCTGAGGTAGTATCTGTCTTTGTCACTGAGGTATCTTTCCTGTATGCAGCAAAATGCTGGATCCTTTTTATGTATCCAGTATGTTAGCCTATGTCTTTTTTATTGGGGAATTGGGTTCATTGATGTTGAGAGATATTAGGGACAAATGATTGTTAGTTTCTGCTAATTTTGTTGTTAGAGGTGGAATTATGTTTGTGTGTTTCTCTTCCTTTGGGTTTGCTGTGAAAAGATTAATTTTCTTACTTTTTTTAGGGTTTAGTTTCCCTCCCTGTGTTGGACTTTTACTTGTATTATCCTCTATAGAGCTGGATTAGTGGAAAGATATTTTTTAAATTTGGTTTTGTCTTGGAATACCTTGGATTCTCCATCATGGTAATTGTGAGTTTTTGCTGGGTATTAAAGCCTCAGCCAGCATTTTTGTTCTCTCAGGGTCTGTATGACATCTCATCAGGATCAGGATCATCTTTTACAGACTCTGTTGAGAAGTCTGGTGTAATTCTTATAGGTCTGCCTTTATATGTTACTTGACCTTTTTTCCCTTACTGCTTTACATATTCCTTCTTTGTTCCGTGCACTGGGTGTTGTACTGGCTGTTTTTTTTTTTTTTTTTTGGTTTTTTTTTTATTCGATATAATTTATTTACATTTCAAATGATTTCCCCTTTTCTAGCCCCCCCCCCCACTTTCCGAAAGTCCCATAAGCCCCCTTCTCTTCCCCTGTCCTCCCTCCCACCCCTTCCCAGTTCCCCATTCTGGTTTTGCCGAATACTGTTTCACTGAGTCTTTCCAGAACCAGGGGCCACTCCTTCTTTCTTCTTGTACCTCATTTGATGTGTGGATTATGTTTTGGGTATTCCAGTTTTCTAGGTTAATATCCACTTATTAGTGAGTGCATACCATGATTCACCTTTTGAGTCTGGGTTACCTCACTTAGTATGATGTTCTCTAGCTCCACCCATTTGCCTAAGAATTTCATGAATTCATTGTTTCTAATGGCTGAATAGTACTCCATTGTGTAGATATACCACATTTTTTGTATCCACTCTTCTGTTGAGGGATACCTGGGTTCTTTCCAGCATCTGGCAATTATAAATAGGGCTGCTATGAACATAGTAGAGCATGTATCCTTATTACATGGTGGGGAATCCTCTGGGTATATGCCCAGGAGTGGTATAGCAGGATCTTCTGGAAGTGAGGTGCCCAGTTTTCTGAGGAACCGCCAGACTGCTTTCCAGAGTGGTTGTACCAATTTGCAACCCCACCAGCAGTGGAGGAGTGTTCCTCTTTCTCCGCACCCTCTCCAACACCTGCTGTCTCCTGAATTTTTAATCTTAGCCATTCTGACTGGTGTAAAATGAAATCTTAGGGTTGTTTTGATTTGCATTTCCCTAATGACTAATGAAGTTGAGCATTTTTTAAGATGCTTCTCCGCCATCCGAAGTTCTTCAGGTGAGAATTCTTTGTTTAACTCTGTACCCCATTTTTTAATAGGGTTGTTCGGTTTTCTGGAGTCTAACTTCTTGAGTTCTTTATATATATTGGATATTAGCCCTCTATCTGATGTAGGATTGGTGAAGATCTTTTCCCAATTTGTTGGTTGCCGATCTGTCCTCTTGATGGTGTCCTTTGCCTTACAGAAACTCTGTAACCTTATGAGGTCCCATTTGTCAATTCTTGCTCTTAGAGCATACGCTATTGGTGTTCTGTTCAGAAACTTTCTCCCTGTACCGATGTCCTCAAGGGTCTTCCCCAGTTTCTTTTCTATTAGCTTCAGAGTGTCTGGCTTTATGTGGAGGTCCTTGATCCATTTGGATTTGAGCTTAGTACAAGGAGACAAGGATGGATCAATTCGCATTCTTCTGCATGCTGACCTCCAGTTGAACCAGCACCATTTGTTGAAAAGGCTATCTTTTTTCCATTGGATGTTTTCAGCCTCTTTGTCGAGGATCAAGTGGCCATAGGTGTGTGGGTTCATTTCTGGATCTTCAATCCTGTTCCATTGATCCTCCTGCCTGTCACTGTACCAATACCATGCAGTTTTTAAAACTATTGCTCTGTAGTATTGCTTGAGGTCAGGGATACTGATTCCCCCAGATTTTCTTTTGTTGCTGAGAATAGTTTTAGCTATCCTGGGTTTTTTGTTGTTCCAGATGAATTTGATAATTGCTCTTTCTAACTCTGTGAAGAATTGAGTTGGGATTTTGATGGGTATTGCATTGAATCTGTATATTGCTTTTGGCAAAATGGCCATTTTAACTATATTGATTCTACCGATCCATGAGCATGGGAGGTTTTCCCATTTTTTGAGGTCTTCTTCCATTTCCTTCTTCAGAGTCTTGAAGTTCTTGTCATACAGATCTTTCGCATGTTTGGTAAGAGTCACCCCAAGATACTTTATACTGTTTGTGGCTATTGTGAAGGGGGTCATTTCCCTAATTTCTTTCTCAGCCTGCTTATCCTTTGAGTATAGGAAGGCCACTGATTTGCTGGAGTTGATTTTATAACCTGCCACTTTGCTGAAGTTGTTTATCAGCTGTAGGAGCTCTCTAGTGGAGTTTTTTGGGTCACTTAGGTAGACTATCATGTCGTCTGCAAATAATGATAGTTTGACTTCCTCCTTTCCAATTTGTATCCCTTTGACCTCCTTATGTTGTCGAATTGCCCGAGCTAGTACCTCAAGTACAATATTGAAAAGATAAGGAGAAAGGGGGCAGCCTTGTCTGGTCCCTGATTTCAGTGGGATTGCTTCAAGTTTCTCTCCATTTAGTTTGATGCTGGCTACCGGTTTGCTGTATATTGCTTTTACTATGTTTAGGTATGGGCCTTGAATTCCTGTTCTCTCCAAGACTTTAAGCATGAAAGGATGCTGAATTTTGTCAAATGCTTTTTCAGCATCCAATGAAATGACCATGTGGTTTTGTTCTTTGAGTTTGTTTATGTAGTGGATTGTATTGATGGATTTCCGTATATTGAACCAACCCTGCATTCCCGGGATAAAGCCTACTTGATCATGGTGGATGATCGTTTTGATGTGTTCTTGGATTCGGTTGGCAAGAATTTTATTGAGTATTTTTGCATCGATGTTCATAAGGGAAATTGGTCTGAAGTTCTCTTTCTTTTTTTTTTTTTTTTTTTTTTTTTTTTTTTTTTTCTATTTGATATAATTTATTTACATTTCAAATGATTTCCCCTTTTCTAGCCCCCCCCCCCCACTCCCCGAAAGTCCCGTAAGCCCCCTTCTCTTCCCCTGTCCTCCCTCCCACCCCTTCCCAATTCCCCGTTCTGGTTTTGCCAAATACTGTTTCACTGAGTCTTTCCAGAACCAGGGACCACTCCTGCTTTCTTCTTGTATCTCATTTGATGTGTGGATTATGTTTTGGGTATTCCAGTTTTCTAGGTTAATAACCACTTATTAGTGAGTGCATACCATGATTCACCTTTTGAGTCTGGGTTACCTCACTTAGTATGATGTTCTCTAGCTCCATCCATTTGCCTAAGAATTTCATGAATTCATTGTTTCTAATGGCTGAATAGTACTCCATTGTGTAGATATACCACATTTTTTGTATCCACTCTTCTGTTGAGGGATACCTGGGTTCTTTCCAGCATCTGGCAATTATAAATAGGGCTGCTATGAACATAGTAGAGCATGTATCCTTATTACATGGTGGGGAATCCTCTGGGTATATGCCCAGGAGTGGTATAGCAGGATCTTCTGGAAGTGAGGTGCCCAGTTTTCGGAGGAACCGCCAGACTGCTTTCCAGAGTGGTTGTACCAATTTGCAACCCCACCAGCAGTGGAGGAGTGTTCCTCTTTCTCCGCACCCTCTCCAACACCTGCTGTCTCCTGAATTTTTAATCTTAGCCATTCTGACTGGTGTAAGATGAAATCTTAGGGTTGTTTTGATTTGCATTTCCCTAATGACCAATGAAGTGGAGCATTTTTTAAGGTGCTTCTCCGCCATCCGAAGTTCTTCAGGTGAGAATTCTTTGTTTAACTCTGTACCCCATTTTTTAATAGGGTTGTTCGGTTTTCTGGAGTCTAACTTCTTGAGTTCTTTATATATATTGGATATTAGCCCTCTATCTGATGTAGGATTGGTGAAGATCTTTTCCCAATTTGTTGGTTGCCGATCTGTCCTCTTGATGGTGTCCTTTGCCTTACAGAAACTCTGTAACCTTATGAGGTCCCATTTGTCAATTCTTGCTCTTAGAGCATACGCTATTGGTGTTCTGTTCAGAAACTTTCTCCCTGTACCGATGTCCTCAAGGGTCTTCCCCAGTTTCTTTTCTATTAGCTTCAGAGTGTCTGGCTTTATGTGGAGGTCCTTGATCCATTTGGATTTGAGCTTAGTACAAGGAGACAAGGATGGATCAATTCGCATTCTTCTGCATGCTGACCTCCAGTTGAACCAGCACCATTTATTGAAAAGGCTATCTTTTTTCCATTGGATGTTTTCAGCCTCTTTGTCGAGGATCAAGTGGCCATAGGTGTGTGGGTTCATTTCTGGATCTTCAATCCTGTTCCATTGATCCTCCTGCCTGTCACTGTACCAATACCATGCAGTTTTTAACACTATTGCTCTGTAGTATTGCTTGAGGTCAGGGATACTGATTCCCCCAGATTTTCTTTTGTTGCTGAGAATAGTTTTAGCTATCCTGGGTTTTTTGTTGTTCCAGATGAATTTGATAATTGCTCTTTCTAACTCTGTGAAGAATTGAGTTGGGATTTTGATGGGTATTGCATTGAATCTGTATAGTGCTTTAGGCAAAATGGCCATTTTAACTATATTGATTCTACCGATCCATGAGCATGGGAGGTTTTCCCATTTTTTGAGGTCTTCTTCCATTTCCTTCTTCAGAGTCTTGAAGTTCTTGCCATACAGATCTTTCGCATGTTTGGTAAGAGTCACCCCAAGATACTTTATACTGTTTGTGGCTATTGTGAAGGAGGTCATTTCCCTAATTTCTTTCTCAGCCTGTTTATCCTTTGAGTATAGGAAGGCCACTGATTTGCTTGAGTTGATTTTGTAACCTGCCACTTTGCTGAAGTTGTTTATCAGCTGTAGGAGCTCTCTAGTGGAGTTCTTTGGGTCACTTAGGTAGACGATCATGTCGTCTGCAAATAATGATAGTTTGACTTCCTCCTTTCCAATTTGTATCCCTTTGACCTCCTTATGCTGTCGAATTGCCCGAGCTAGTACCTCAAGTACAATATTGAAAAGATAAGGAGAAAGGGGGCAGCCTTGTCTGGTCCCTGATTTCAGTGGGATTGCTTCAAGTTTCTCTCCGTTTAGTTTGATGCTGGCTACCGGTTTGCTGTATATTGCTTTTACTATGTTTAGGTATGGGCCTTGAATTCCTGTTCTCTCCAAGACTTTAAGCATGAAAGGATGCTGAATTTTGTCAAATGCTTTTTCAGCATCCAATGAAATGACCATGTGGTTTTGTTCTTTGAGTTTGTTTATGTAGTGGATTGTATTGATGGATTTCCGTATATTGAACCAACCCTGCATTCCCGGGATAAAGCCTACTTGATCATGGTGGATGATCGTTTTGATGTGTTCTTGGATTCGGTTGGCAAGAATTTTGTTGAGTATTTTTGCATCGATGTTCATAAGGGAAATTGGTCTGAAGTTCTCTTTCTTTGTTGGATCTTTGTGTGGCTTTGGTATCAGCGTAATTGTGGCTTCGTAGAAGGAATTGGGTAGTGTTCCTTCTGTTTCTATTTTGTGGAATAGTTTGAAGAGTATTGGTGTTAACTCTTCTTTGAAGGTCTGGTAGAATTCTGCACTGAAACCATCTGGTCCTGTGCTTTTTTTGGTTGGAAGACTTTCTATGACTCCTTCTATTTCTTTAGGCTTTATGGGACTGTTTAGATGGTCTAGTTGGTCCTGATTTAATTTTGGTATTTGGTATCTGTCAAGGAAATTGTCCATTTCCTCCAGATTCTCCAGTTGTGTTGAGTACAGGCTCTTGTAGTAGGATCTGATGATTTTTTGGATTTCCTCAGTTTCCGTTGTTATGTCTCCCTTTTCATTTCTAAGTTTGTTAATTTGGATACTTTCTCTGTGCCCTTTGGTCAGTCTGGCTAAGGGTTTATCTATCTTGTTGATTTTCTCAAAGAACCAGCTCCTAGTTTTGTTGATTTTTTGTATGGTTCTCTTTGTTTCTACTTGATTGATTTCGGCCCTGAGTTTGATGATTTCCTGCCTTCTACTCCTCCTGGGTGAAATAGCTTCTTTTTGTTCTAGGGCTTTCAGGTGTGTCATTAAGTTGGTAATGTATGCTCTCTCCATTTTCTTTTTGGAGGCACTCAGGGCTATGAGTTTTCCTCTTAGCACTGCTTTCATTGTGTCCCATAGATTTGGGTATGTTGTGTTTTCATTTTCATTGTGTTCTAAAAAGTCTTTAATTTCTTTCTTTATTTCTTCCTTGACCAAGGTGTCATTGAGTAGAGTATTGTTCAATTTCCACGTGTATGTGGGTTTTCTGTTGTTTCTGTTGCTATTGAAGACCACTTTTATTCCATAGTGATCAGATAGGAGGCATGGGATTAGTTCTATCTTTTTATATTTGTTGAGGTCTGTCTTGTGACCAATTATATGGTCGATTTTGGAGAAGGTACCATGAGGTGCTGAAAAAAAGGTATATTCTTTTGTTTTAGGATAGAATGTTCTATATATATCAGTTAAGTCTAATTGGTCCAAAGCTTCAATTAGTTTCATTGTGTCCTTGTTTAGTTTCTGTTTTCCTGATCGGTCCATTGAGGAAAGTGCAGTGTTGAAGTCACCCACAATTATTGTGTTAGGTGCAATGTGTGCTTTGAGTTTTAATAAAGTTTCTTTTATGAAAGAGGGTGCCCTTGCATTTGGAGCATAGATGTTCAGGATTGAGAGTTCTTCTTGTTGTATTTTTCCTTTGACCAGCAAGAAGTGTCCCTCAGAGTCTCTTTTGATGACTTTGGGTTGAAAGTCAATTTTATCTGATATTAAAATGGCTACTCCAGCTTGTTTCCTGAGACCATTTGCTTGTAAAATTGTCTTCCAGCCTTTTACTCTAAGGTAGTGTTTGTCTTTGACCCTGAGGTGTGTTTCCTGTAAGCAGCAAAATGTAGGGTCCTGTTTACGTATCCAGTCAGTTAGTCTGTGTCTTTTTATTGGGGCATTGAGTCCATTGATGTTAAGAGATATTAAGGAATAGTGATTGTTACTTCCTATCATTTTTGACGTTATTTTTTTTTAAATGAAAATAATATTTTATTTCAAATCCGGAAAAAGCAACCAAAAACAAAACAAAAATTTGAAGAATTGTCTTGACTGGTTTTAGGGACAAGACATTGAAGCCTGTAAGAGATTGAACAGTCCTGTGGGAACCAGAGCTATTGTGCTGGTTCCAGATGTGGGACCTTTTCTTCTTTTTAACTTTTAAAACCTGATTATCCTTCTGCAGGCCAGATACATTTTTTTCCATTACTAATAGTGTGTTCCAGCAGCTTCTCTTGTCAGAATAAATTGGTGTAGACTTAGGCAGTGCAGATCTGCTACAAAACTTGTGTAATGGATACTCCTGATTTCTTAATCTCTAAATGGGAATACATATAAGAAATATTTGTCTTGGAGTGTTGGTAAGTCTCAAACGAAGAATCAAAAAGGAAACAAATCAAAATGCAACAAAAAGAAAATAGCTAAAAGCATGGCCTTGTACCTGGTATTGTAAGGCTATTAACCCCTACCCCCAGTGGCTTTTAGTCATGATATTTATCATAGCAACAAGAAAGCAAACTAGGATACATGGCAAGTATTAATTAAACTATATCTACAATCATTTTAAATGTGAGGCTTCGAATTAGACTGATCAAAACAGAGTAGATAGAAAATTAAGACCCATCTATATGCTATATACATAAAACCCAGTCTAACAATGAAGATTATATTCAGAGTAAAAGGATAGTGGATTGCTGGGGGCAACCCTGGGCTTCTCTCTTGAGGTAAGCCAAGGGGGAAAAGCTTCAGCTGGTACAAGATTTGGTCTTGTGAGATATTTAGGGTTACCTTTTCTTTTTTTTTTTTTTTTTTTTGTCTTTTTTTTTTATTTGATATAATTTATTTACATTTCAAATGATTTCCCCTTTTCTAGCCCCCCCCCACTCCCCGAAAGTCCCGTAAGCCCCCTTCTCTTCCCCTGTCCTCCCTCCCACCCCTTCCCAGTTCCCCGTTCTGGTTTTGCCAAATACTGTTTCACTGAGTCTTTCCAGAACCAGGGATCACTCCTGCTTTCTTCTTGTATCTCATTTGATGTGTGGATTATGTTTTGGGTATTCCAGTTTTCTAGGTTAATAACCACTTATTAGTGAGTGCATACCATGATTCACCTTTTGAGTCTGGGTTACCTCACTTAGTATGATGTTCTCTAGCTCCATCCATTTGCCTAAGAATTTCATGAATTCATTGTTTCTAATGGCTGAATAGTACTCCATTGTGTAGATATACCACATTTTTTGTATCCACTCTTCTGTTGAGGGATACCTGGGTTCTTTCCAGCATCTGGCAATTATAAATAGGGCTGCTATGAACATAGTAGAGCATGTATCCTTATTACATGGTGGGGAATCCTCTGGGTATATGCCCAGGAGTGGTATAGCAGGATCTTCTGGAAGTGAGGTGCCCAGTTTTCGGAGGAACCGCCAGACTGATTTCCAGAGTGGTTGTACCAATTTGCAACCCCACCAGCAGTGGAGGAGTGTTCCTCTTTCTCCGCACCCTCTCCAACACCTGCTGTCTCCTGAATTTTTAATCTTAGCCATTCTGACTGGTGTAAGATGAAATCTTAGGGTTGTTTTGATTTGCATTTCTCTAATGACTAATGAAGTGGAGCATTTTTTAAGATGCTTCTCCGCCATCCGAAGTTCTTCAGGTGAGAATTCTTTGTTTAACTCTGTACCCCATTTTTTAATAGGGTTGTTCGGTTTTCTGGAGTCTAACTTCTTGAGTTCTTTATATATATTGGATATTAGCCCTCTATCTGATGTAGGATTGGTGAAGATCTTTTCCCAATTTGTTGGTTGCCGATCTGTCCTCTTGATGGTGTCCTTTGCCTTACAGAAACTCTGTAACCTTATGAGGTCCCATTTGTCAATTCTTGCTCTTAGAGCATACGCTATTGGTGTTCTGTTCAGAAACTTTCTCCCTGTACCGATGTCCTCAAGGGTCTTCCCCAGTTTCTTTTCTATTAGCTTCAGAGTGTCTGGCTTTATGTGGAGGTCCTTGATCCATTTGGATTTGAGCTTAGTACAAGGAGACAAGGATGGATCAATTCGCATTCTTCTGCATGCTGACCTCCAGTTGAACCAGCACCATTTGTTGAAAAGGCTATCTTTTTTCCATTGGATGTTTTCAGCCTCTTTGTCGAGGATCAAGTGGCCATAGGTGTGTGGGTTCATTTCTGGATCTTCAATCCTGTTCCATTGATCCTCCTGCCTGTCACTGTACCAATACCATGCAGTTTTTAACACTATTGCTCTGTAGTATTGCTTGAGGTCAGGGATACTGATTCCCCCAGATTTTCTTTTGTTGCTGAGAATAGTTTTAGCTATCCTGGGTTTTTTGTTGTTCCAGATGAATTTGATAATTGCTCTTTCTAACTCTGTGAAGAATTGAGTTGGGATTTTGATGGGTATTGCATTGAATCTGTATAGTGCTTTAGGCAAAATGGCCATTTTAACTATATTGATTCTACCGATCCATGAGCATGGGAGGTTTTCCCATTTTTTGAGGTCTTCTTCCATTTCCTTCTTCAGAGTCTTGAAGTTCTTGCCATACAGATCTTTCGCATGTTTGGTAAGAGTCACCCCAAGATACTTTATACTGTTTGTGGCTGTTGTGAAGGGGGTCATTTCCCTAATTTCTTTCTCAGCCTGCTTATCCTTTGAGTATAGGAAGGCCACTGATTTGCTTGAGTTGATTTTGTAACCTGCCACTTTGCTGAAGTTGTTTATCAGCTGTAGGAGCTCTCTAGTGGAGTTCTTTGGGTCACTTAGGTAGACGATCATGTCGTCTGCAAATAATGATAGTTTGACTTCCTCCTTTCCAATTTGTATCCCTTTGACCTCCTTATGTTGTCGAATTGCCCGAGCTAGTACCTCAAGTACAATATTGAAAAGATAAGGAGAAAGGGGGCAGCCTTGTCTGGTCCCTGATTTCAGTGGGATTGCTTCAAGTTTCTCTCCGTTTAGTTTGATGCTGGCTACCGGTTTGCTGTATATTGCTTTTACTATGTTTAGGTATGGGCCTTGAATTCCTGTTCTCTCCAAGACTTTAAGCATGAAAGGATGCTGAATTTTGTCAAATGCTTTTTCAGCATCCAATGAAATGACCATGTGGTTTTGTTCTTTGAGTTTGTTTATGTAGTGGATTGTATTGATGGATTTCCGTATATTGAACCAACCCTGCATTCCCGGGATAAAGCCTACTTGATCATGGTGGATGATCGTTTTGATGTGTTCTTGGATTCGGTTGGCAAGAATTTTGTTGAGTATTTTTGCATCGATGTTCATAAGGGAAATTGGTCTGAAGTTCTCTTTCTTTGTTGGATCTTTGTGTGGCTTTGGTATCAGCGTAATTGTGGCTTCGTAGAAGGAATTGGGTAGTGTTCCTTCTGTTTCTATTTTGTGGAATAGTTTGAAGAGTATTGGTGTTAACTCTTCTTTGAATGTCTGGTAGAATTCTGCACTGAAACCATCTGGTCCTGTGCTTTTTTTGGTTGGAAGACTTTCTATGACTCCTTCTATTTCTTTAGGCTTTATGGGACTGTTTGGATGGTCTAGTTGGTCCTGATTTAATTTTGGTATTTGGTATCTGTCAAGGAAATTGTCCATTTCCTCCAGATTCTCCAGTTGTGTTGAGTACAGGCTCTTGTAGTAGGATCTGATGATTTTTTGGATTTCCTCAGTTTCCGTTGTTATGTCTCCCTTTTCATTTCTAAGTTTGTTAATTTGGATACTTTCCCTGTGCCCTTTGGTCAGTCTGGCTAAGGGTTTATCTATCTTGTTGATTTTCTCAAAGAACCAGCTCCTAGTTTTGTTGATTTTTTGTATGGTTCTCTTTGTTTCTACTTGATTGATTTCGGCCCTGAGTTTGATGATTTCCTGCCTTCTACTCCTCCTGGGTGAAATAGCTTCTTTTTGTTCTAGGGCTTTCAGGTGTGTCATTAAGTTGGTAATGTATGCTCTCTCCATTTTCTTTTTGGAGGCACTCAGGGCTATGAGTTTTCCTCTTAGCACTGCTTTCATTGTGTCCCATAGATTTGGGTATGTTGTGTTTTCATTTTCATTGTGTTCTAAAAAGTCTTTAATTTCTTTCTTTATTTCTTCCTTGACCAAGGTGTCATTGAGTAGAGTATTGTTCAATTTCCACGTGTATGTGGGTTTTCTGTTGTTTCTGTTGCTATTGAAGACCACTTTTATTCCATAGTGATCAGATAGGAGGCATGGGATTAGTTCTATCTTTTTATATTTGTTGAGGTCTGTCTTGTGACCAATTATATGGTCGATTTTGGAGAAGGTACCATGAGGTGCTGAAAAAAAGGTATATTCTTTTGTTTTAGGATAGAATGTTCTATATATATCAGTTAAATCTAATTGGTCCAAAGCTTCAATTAGTTTCATTGTGTCCTTGTTTAGTTTCTGTTTTCCTGATCGGTCCATTGAGGAAAGTGCAGTGTTGAAGTCACCCACAATTATTGTGTTAGGTGCAATGTGTGCTTTGAGTTTTAATAAAGTTTCTTTTATGAAAGAGGGTGCCCTTGCATTTGGAGCATAGATGTTCAGGATTGAGAGTTCTTCTTGTTGTATTTTTCCTTTGACCAGCAAGAAGTGTCCCTCAGAGTCTCTTTTGATGACTTTGGGTTGAAAGTCAATTTTATCTGATATTAAAATGGCTACTCCAGCTTGTTTCCTGAGACCATTTGCTTGTAAAATTGTCTTCCAGCCTTTTACTCTAAGGTAGTGTTTGTCTTTGACCCTGAGGTGTGTTTCCTGTAAGCAGCAAAATGTAGGGTCCTGTTTACGTATCCAGTCAGTTAGTCTGTGTCTTTTTATTGGGGCATTGAGTCCATTGATGTTAAGAGATATTAAGGAATAGTGATTGTTACTTCCTATCATTTTTGACGTTATTTTTTAAATTTGATTGCTTAACTTCTTTTGGGTTTGATGAAAGGTTACTATCTTGCTTTTTTCAGGGTGAAGTTTCCCTCCTTGTATTGGTGTTGTCCTCCTATTATCCTTTTTAGGGCTGGGTTTGTGGATAGATATTGGGTGAACTTGGTTTTGTCGTGAAATATCTTAGTTTCTCCATCTATGGTGATTGAGAGTTTTGCTGGATATAGTAGTTTTGGTTGGCATTTGTGCTCTCTTAGAGTCTGCATGAGATCTGCCCAGGACCTTCTAGCCTTCATAGTCTCAGGTGAAAAGTCTGCTGTGATTCTGATAGGTCTTCCTTTATATGTTACTTGGCCTTTTTCTCTTACTCCCTTTAATATTCTTTCTTTGTTTAGAACATTTGGTGTTTTGATTATTATGTGACAGGAAGTATTTCTGTTCTGGTCCAGTCTGTTTGGAGTTCTGTAGGCTTCTTGTATATTCATGGGCATCTCTCTCTTTAGGTTAGGGAAGTTTTCTTCCATAATTTTATTGAAGATATTTGCTGGCCCTTTAAGTTGTAAATCTTCACTCTCATCTATGCCTATAATTCTTAGGTTTGGTCTTCTCATTGTGTCCTGGATTTCCTGGATATTTTGGGTTACAAGCTTTTTGCATTTTGCATTTTCTTTAACTGTTGAGTCCATGGTTTCTATGGAATCTTCAGCATCTGAGATTCTTTCTTCTATTTCTTGTATTCTGTTGTTGATATTTGCATCTCTGTCCCCTGATTTCTTCCCAAGGCTTTCTATCTCCAAAGTTGTCTCCTTTTGAGTTTTCTTAGTTGTTTCTACTTCTGATTTTAGATCCTGGATGGTTTTGCTTAGCTCCTTCACTTGCTTGTTTGTGCTTTCCTGTAATTCTTTAAGAGATTTTTGTGTTTTTTCTTTCATGACCTCAGCCTGTTGACCAAAGTTCTCCTGTATTTCTTTAAGAGATTTTTGTGTTTCGTCTTTCATGACCTCAGCCTGTTGACCAAAGTTCTCCTGTATTTCTTTAAGTGTTTTTTGCATTTCCTCCTTGTTGGCTTTTGTATTCTCCTGGATTTCTTTCAATGATTTTTGTGTTTCCCTTGCAAGGGCTTCTAACTTTTGATCCATTTTCTCCTGAATGTCCTTCATGTGTTCCTGTACCAGCATCATGACCAGTGATTTTAAATCCAAATCTTGTTTTACTGGTGTGATGGGGTATCCAGGACTTGCTGGTAGAGGAGAATTGGGTTCAGATGTTGCCATATTGCCTTGATTTCTGTTAGTGACGTTCCTGCGTTTGCCTTTTGCCATCTAGCTCTCACTGGTGTTACTTGGTCTTGTCAGTGCTGGACTCACCAGTGCAAGCTGCCCCTTCCCCGTTGGCCTCTGGTGCACAGCTTACACTCTGCACTGCCTGTAGACAGGGTGCTGTTGTCCAGGCTGTTCAGATCCCGAAGCAGGCACCTGAAGGCTCCCGCTGGGGCCCGCAGGATTTATTGGAGCACACCGACTTCTCCCAGCTGGCCGCCCGGAAGCCCCCACTAGCCTCTTGAGGGACCTGGAGATGTGGTGCGGCCACCCAGGCTGATCTGAAGCGGAGAGAGTTGACCTGAGGGCTTCTGCCTGAGGCCTTGCCCCAGATTGTGTCTGTGGGCCAGATGGAACCCGTGTGCACCCCCAGGGAGCTCCGAAGGTGTATGTTGCTGTGACCTCCCCTGTGTTCCGCTCACTCCGCTGGGCAGCCGATTTCCCTAACCGGGCTGGCGCACACTAGGTTAGCCTTGTCGCCCGGGCCCTGAGTCCAGGCAAAAGCCTGGGAGGCCAAGGTCCGAGCAAAGTTCCCCTAGGGCTATGACTGTTATTTGGGTCCGCCAAGTGACCCGGATGGCGGGAGTGCGCGTCCGCGCTCCCCGAAAGCACCGGGAGAGTCTGTTGTGCTAATAACCTCCTGGGCGGGTTGACACACAGATGGCCCACCAAGCCGCCCAGTTCTTGGGGTCAGTCCTGTGCCTTTTGGGGCCTAGACCCCCGTTTTGTTAGCCTCAGGCTACGCTTGTTAGCCGTCTCTGCCCTCCCGAGCACTCTGGGTCCTGTAGGCAAAATGGCGGTGCGTGCGCTGGCCAGGGCAAAAAAACCTCCTGGCTGGGTTGGCGCCCCGATGGCCACTCGAATAGCCCAGGGCCTGGGTGCAGGCCAACGCCCGTCAGGCTCAGACCCCTGCGGTGTTGGGCCTAGGATTATGTTTGTGTACCTCAGTCTGACCGATCTCTGGAGCCCGGAATCAAGATGGGGGTGAGTCTCTCCTGACTGGCGGGAAGCCGAGTTCTGAAGTGGCTTCTGTGCAGCGAAAGGCTCCGCAGAACCGCAGCTGCTTGCCGCCCGGCTGGTCAGCGAAGGTCAGTGGTCGTGGGCACAGGGCCTAACTGGACCCTGTGTCGCCTTGGTTCCACCGCTGATGGCCCTTCAGCTGGACCAGCTACTGCTACCGCCGCCGCCGCCGCCGCCGCCGCCGCCGCCGCCGCCAGCGCCGCCCATAATGTTCTGTTTTTTTTTTTTTTTAATGTCATCTTGATACAGGCTGGGGTTATCACAGAGACAGGAACTTTAGTTGGAGAAATGCTTCCATGAGATCCAGCTGTGGGGCATTTTCTCAACTAGTGATCAAAGGGGAGGGCCCCTTGTGGGTGGTGCCATCTCTGGGATGGTAGTCTTGGATTCTATAAGAAAGCAAGCTGAGCAAGCCAGGGGAAGCAAGACAGTAAGTAGCATCCCTCTATGGCCTCTGCATCAGCTTCTGCTTCCTGACCTGCTTGAGTTCCAGTCCTGTCTTCCTTTGGTGATCAACAGAAATGTGGAAAGTCTAAGCTAAATAAACCCCTTTCTCCACAACTTGCTTCTTGGTTATGATGTTTTGTGCAGGAGCAGAAACCATGACCAAGACAGATGTTTTAACTATTATGTGACTGGAGGAATTTCTTTTCTGACCTCATCTGTTCAGTGTTCTGTAGGCTTCTTTTATGTTTATGGGCATTTTTCTTTAGGTTAGGGAAGTTTTCTTCTATAATTTTGTTGAAGATGTTTGCTGGCCCTTTGAATTGGAAATCTTCACTCTCTTCTATATCTATTATTCTCATGTTCGGTCTCTTGATTGTGTACAGGATTTCTTGAATCTTTGGATATAGGATCTTTTTGCTTTTTGTATTTTTCTTGACTGTCGTGTTGATACTTCTATGGTTTCTTCTATTGCTGAGATTTCTCTCTTCTATCTCTTATCTGTGACCCCTATTCTCTTTTCTAGGTTTACCATTTCCATGGCTGTCTCCCTTTGTGTTTTCTTTAATGTTTCTATTTGTATTTTTAGAGTCTGTATGGTTTTGTTCAATTCCTTCACCTGTTTGATTGTGTTCTCCTGTATTTCTTTAAGGGATTTATGTGTTTACTCTTTAAAGGCATCTACTTGTTTACTTGTGTTTGCCTGTATTTCTGTAAGGGAGGTTTTTTTTTGTTCTTCCTATAGTTCTCTATCATTTTCAAGAAATGATAATTTAGATCTGAAACTTGCTTTTTAGTTGTGTTGGGGTGTCCAGGACTTGCTGTGGTGGGAGAATTGGGTTCTGATGCTGCCAAGTCAAAGTGGTTTCTGTTACTTATGTTTTTATGCTTGCCTCTCACCATTTGGTTTTCTCTGATGTTATCCGGCCTCCCTGTCTCTGACTGGGGCTTGTCCTTCCTGTGAGCCCGTGAGCCTGTGATTCTGGATGTGTCAGAATACCTGACGAGTCAAGTTGCAACTGGAGTATGGGTTGTGTGGGTACAGGTCCAGAGACTAGGCCCTGTTCCCAGCAGAGGTGGAAACCAAAAGGCACCCAGATCTTTGGCTGGGTGGGGAATCTTGGGCCAATTGTTTTATATCTTGTTTTGCTATTTTCAGTTTTCAAGTTATTTTTTTTTTTTTTACTGCATGCCAAACAAATGTGTGGTGCATTAGTGCTTAGGTAACTGAAAGTAAGCCATGCCAAAACTACTTAAGCTTCAGTCCCTTAGTCAGTGAACCTAATTGTGACAATGTACATTCTTCATCAGAGATCAACTGACACAAACAATTGAAGAAACAGAAACATACATTCATGTTATGTGAAGAACAAAAGCACTCACACTGGTGGCATAATGCTCATAATTCTGAAGAATGCAGCAGCCAGGACAGGGTAGAGCAAGGAGAAGCTGTGTTGCGCTTCCAGCTCACGTTTGGTTTCCCTTCCAACTACCTTCCTTTCCATGCTCACTCCTCTGTGATTAAGCTTTGACTCTGGAGGCTGACTGGACAGACAGCTCAGTGAGACAGTGATTTCCCAGCACAGTGATTCACTAGCTTCAATACCCAGGACACGGGGAAAAACTGGGATGGGGAGGGGATCCTTTCTCAGAAAGAATCATAAAATGCAATTATATGGGTTGGATTAGGGTTATAAAAACTGTCTCAGGTTCATGTCATATAAACATGGATAAGCTATTTTTTTAAAAAATGTAAAGCTTAGTTTAATTGGATTACTAGAAAGTATATTTAACTCTCACATTTTTGCTATGAAAATATTTCAAAGACTACAAAAGTAGCAATTGGAATTAGAATTAAGATTTTTATCTAAGCTGAAAGATACTAAAACTTTAAAGCTATTTAAAGCTATTTATATGTTTACTCCCATTTAAGTACATGATAAGAAACAGGTGTGTTAAACTCTGAAGTCTGCCCTGTCTCCATATCTCTTCACTGTCTCATCTGTGTCGTTACGCCCTCATTCTTTTAAACCACGTAACTCTACCCCTTCGTTTTTGTCATAAAACTTTCTGTGTTTATTGTTTTTCTGATCATTTCTATTCTCTTCTCTCTTCCATGGAATTCTCTTCACCATGGTAACGAACAAACCTGTGGCCGATCTGAGTCAATTTTGATGCTTTTATTTGGTGCTGCTTTACAGATTTTATATTTTCTTTAAGCTAAATGAAATCACTTTTAAAACTCTACATGTTTGATAACCTCCTTCTAACCACAGTCTTCTTTTATTTCTGTAGTAACAGGGACTAAAACACTAGAAATGCTGAGGCAACCTGAGAACCTAAACCATGACATATGAGAAGATGCTGAACTAATTAGGGAACAGTGCGGTGAGCACTGTTCTATGCTTATAACAAAGGGCCCTGTACATGACACACAGTTGGGAATCACTGGCTTTGGAAAAGGGGTGTAACATTCAATTAACTTTCCACCCACACTCAGAAATTCCTGCACACCTGTGCTATTCTCTTCGTGTGATGAGCATATACCATCTCTTCATATGTTTTTGTGCAATGGTTGAGGTAAGCCAACTTTTACTCCTTTCTTGTAAGGATTGTAGACATTAACAGGAAAGAAGTTAAAAAGATCTTGACTTCCAGCTCCTAAACAGGAAAGCAACAACATTCTGAGACTTGCTGCAGGCTATTGATTGGTCAGTAGAACAGGTTAGACTTTAGGATATGAGAGCTATCACAGAAAGTTGTTGTGGTCCTGTTTTTTTCTCCTACTTCTAGACTGTGCCTCTCCCTAGCACCCTCCACAGAGCCCCCTTCACATCCTTGTTCCTCAGGGTATAAATCAGAGGGTTGAGCATGGGGGTGACAATAGTATAAAAAAGGGCCACAAACTTCCCCTTGCTCTCAGAATAGCTGTTCTTGGGTTGCAAGTATGTATAAATGGCTGAGCCATAAAATAGAGACACCACCAGGAGGTGGGAGCCACATGTCCCAAAAGCTTTTCTGCGTCCAGCCATGGACTTGACCTTTAGTACTGCTCTAGCGATGTGTCCATAGGAGCCAAGAATTAATGTTGCAGGGAAGACCAAGATTATGACTCTGGCCACAAACATCTTGGCCTCTGTTCCTCCTGTGTCTGCACAGGCCAACTTGAGGAAGACAGGCATCTCACAGAAGAAGTGATCCAGTCGGTGTCCACAAAGTGGCATGGTCATCATGAGGCCTGTTTGAATCAGAGAGTTCAAGAAGCCTCCTACCCATGAAGAAATAGCCAATGCCTGGCAGAGAAGGGGGTGCATGATGGTCGTGTAGTGCAGTGGGCGACACACAGCAGCATAGCGGTCAAAGGCCATCACCACCAGGAGAACACACTCAGTGGATCCCAGAGCAAGATATATGAACAGTTGGGCCACACACCCTCCATAGCTGATGGTCCTGTCAAGTCCACAGAGGTTGATCAGAAGCTGGGGCACGGTGCTGGTGGTGAAGCAGAGGTCCAGGAAGGAGAGATGTGAGAGGAAGAAGTACATGGGTGTGTGCAATCGAATGTCCTTTCGGGAGAGAGTGATGATGGTTATGTTGCCAAAGAGAGTTAGGGAGTAGAAAATTGAAATAAAAACAAAAAGGATGAGTTCCAGCTGAGGCCAATCTGAAAAGCCCACCAAGATGAATCTCTCTTCTAAAGTGGCATTGAAACTATCCATAGCCTTTTATGACAGACAGCAGGGGCTAACTTAGTGCCCACATGAAGATCATGACTCTAAACAATATTCCCTGAACCAGGCACTTTGATTTCCATGTTGCTTCTCAGTTCCATTTGTTTCTCTCTCGTTGTTATAGAGATAAGTGGATTAGAATGACAGAGCCTTTGTTTGAACTTTATCCCACTGCCTGTGTGTTCTGGAACTCTAGCCACGTTTGTCAATCCCCTGAATCTGATGCTTCCTTTTGTGTAAGTAGAGTTGATGCCTTACCTCGCTAACAGAACAGATGATGTTTGTATCCAAATGCACTAACCTGAAAATTGCATTTTAAAGATAAAAAAGAAAAACAGTAGGGCTGGTGTTCTAGTCAGCAGAGTATTTGGCTTGATTCCAAGCACTTCAAAAGACAAGCAAAATAAATGAAAATGGAACATGAAGAAAATGCACATAGAATTCTATAGTCTTCTCTTTTGCTCTCTAAGAGGTACAGCGTTCCCTGTCTATTAAGTCCCAGGGTGAGCATTCAGGGATCATGTTTGTCCTCTTCTGCACATCTGTGGCCTTCTGCTCAGTGTATGTGGTTTGTGCACCAATCTGCAAAGCCTTGCTCTCACCACTGCCACCTGACGTAAAAGATTAAGAATAGCGGAACTCCGTAATTTAAGGTGAAATTACTCATAACACACTTGTCTCTCTTCAGGAGTCACCACGCTTTTGTACAATGTATGGCATCTTTTCAATTAACTTATCAACCCACCTTCGGACTACCGAGGAGGAATTGTTTTCATGTCTCCAATCCAAAGTTCTTTGTATCAATATTCTGTAGAATTTGTTGCTTTCGATGAAAATCTTTAACAACTCTATTCTTCAAATGCTCAGAGTTTCTGGGTACCACACAACACAGAGAGTTAAAAAATACATGTCATCCCTTATAGCACATTAATGTTAATAATACTGACATTGACTAAGTTACTTTTACTTTCATCCAGGGCATGTAGAAGATGTAAACAACTTTGTTTTGTGTGAAACAGCTGATTTTTCTCTTCAATATAGTCTCATAAAATATAATTAACCATGAACAGACTTGATGAATTGTAGCAGTGGAATATGCATAAAATTCCTTGCCCTTAAGTGTTAATAGTTCTTGTGGATAAAATATGAAAAATATGAAACAAAGAGAGAAATCAGTGATTAACAGAAGTCTAACCTCTGCTTACTATGAGAATTTATGCCTAGTTCATCCATTGCCTTTTCATTTAATCTGTGTTAGAAGGTCACTAATGAAGGTTTATGGGACATATGGGGAGGGGGGATCTGGGAAAGGAGAAATCATTTGGAATGTAAAGAAAGAATATAGAAAATAAAAATATTAAAAAAAAGAAAGAAAGAAAAGGGATGTATTTGAGTACCACTATTCTGTCTTTTTGGAAAAAATATAAATTATAAAGGTACAGTGTTCATATATATGCTTCTTTAATCAATACAAGCAAGATAGATTCGATGGAGATCAAGTGCCATGATGCATTTTCTAATTTTGGGAGATGTATTTTTAATACCAATATTCTTTAAAGAGCATCCAACTGGAACTGCTGAACTTACCCAGCATTATGCCATAAGCTCACAGTGTAGCATTTGAGGGGTAAAACTGTCTCAATGAATATTGTGGGGTGAATTAATATTTATGAGTGTAATACCCAAATATCTCAGGTGTATTTATTTTCTGTGTAATAATGAAGAATTAACAATGTCATATTCTCATTTAGTGATATGCTAGAAGCTAGCCACTCATGCTGTACATATTAATCTCGATTATATTTATACCATCATGTAGACATTCTTAACAGCCCACAGTTCAACAAACATCTAAAGAATTCTTATTTGAAAATTCCTGAAATCTCAATCCCCAAAGGCTTTAACAAATGTTAGAAATGTAACTATGTGATTAAGAGCTATGTGATTAAGCAGCTACCACAGTCTTTGAAACAACAATGAACAGGCAAAATTGAACTAAGCTTCAACTCCTCAGTGGACAGAGATAGAACTCAGGGGACCATTCAACAATCATTTATAAGTAGAAACCAGAAAGTGACCCTGAAGTAGTGTCCAAAGAGTCAGCATGAATAAGTAGTGCCCACTGGACTAATGGATTTTAAAAAATGCAAGCTAAGACTTGATAAAATGGTGATCCAGAATCTAAGAAAAACCCTTAGTTTGGGTTGAAACCCAAAGGTAATTTCTTCTTCATGTGCAGGTTCTCAAATCAAACTTGCTGAATAAAGCCCTGAGCTAGCTTCTTCATGGAGATTTCTCTCTTTGACTCATTGATACATCATATCACCTATTTTCTAGATAATATCTTTAGTCTTCCATTTTCTTATGAATATAAGTATGAAAACTGCAAGTTTTTAAAGTCTCCCTAACAAAACCAGATTAGGAAGTTGGCCTTTATTCAGACAAGATTTTAGTACCTAGAGTTGACGAATGCACGAGAGAGCTTGACATACCCCTGAGCCTACAAGGATAGACTTGTTCCAGACTTGAGTAGGTCCTTAGGTAAAAAGCACTGCCATTGTGTCTGCCTTGTGTAGACAGTCGTGTGTAGAAATAGCCCTGTTTCCTGGAATCTAGTCTTGTATTTGGAATCTAGTGTGTGGTGAGTCTCAACACCATGCTGACTGTAACTTAACATTTTTCCATCTCCACTCCACTGTACTGACTTTCATCTGACTCACAAAAACTCATGTCTGCTTCTGTTTGTGAGAAAAGGTTTGAGGTTCTGATCCCCAGGGCTCTGTAGAGAATGGTCTTATCTTCAGAACAACAAGCCTGCTGTCTGATGTAAAATTCTATGTCCAATCTGAAACTGATGCTAGTGACCATCAGTCTAATAAAGCTTACCTCCCTCTCCCTGTGTACCCATTACTTAGGTACCACTTGATGTAGTAATGACATCTTTCTATCTCTCACACAGTTTTTTATACTCTTTCCTTGGCTCAGACGTGTAAGTTAGCCTCATTGTATCTATACTGTGAAGTCACAAATACAAATATCCTGGGAGCCTTTTCTACCTTACAAAATTAGATTCAAATTTCTTTACATATGTACTGATGGGTCCCTCCCATCATTTCTAGTTCTGTATCTTGTTGTCCAGGCAAAGAGTAGATTGTGGTTATACTAGCTCAGGGACTGGACAGCACTGAGATTTCCTGTGGGAGTTCGGTGCCTGTGATTGAAAGGTGGGGAACACAGAAATAACAGATCATACTCAGTCAAAGACTGAATATAAAGGAAAATAGTGCCATGTAAACTCGAGTGAAGGTGACAACTTAAAGCTTCTATTTCACTTCATATTGCTTAACTATTGTATTCAAGTGAAGAAAAGAATGATGTTTATCTGACGTAACCATTTCATGATGGCTTCTGTTTCCATCCCATCCATCCCCTACCTTCCTACAACTCCATCCATGAATAAAATATGATGTCTAGCATCAGATAGAACGTAGAGTAATAAGTTCTTGGTGGACAGTTGCTTTAAAACTCTGATAACAGCAAAGATAAATAGGTTGACAAAGCTAGTAAATGTCCTAGATGTGGACCAGGTGATTTAAATAAAGTTTTTAGATTAGAAAATAAGTGTGCAGATTCTTTACAAGCAACACACACCCTCTTTGCTTTGTACTTAACAGGTCCAAATGTGACCAATTCGGAAGATTTCGAAGAAGGCAGGTTGAGACTTAATGTGAACGGAACTGATAAAAGAATGGAGTGATCTAAAAATACGATACTGTGAAAGGGAGGGTCTCTCCTCTACCTGGAAAGGCTCCTGCTCACTGAGAGCTGCAGATTTGATCAGAAAACTGTAAAAGGATCCTGGGGCTGATACAATGTGATGTTGGAGACTACTTCCCAGCCCTGATCTTTCTTTTGTATGTCTCTTAAAAGTTTATTTCTTGTAACAAATCTCTTTGGACCACACAAAGCACTCTTGACATTTACATACTTCATTTTTGGCTACAGAAAGGTCAGTGCTTATCTTTGTTCAGCTTTCTGTGTGTTTGTATGCATGACTGTGTTCATGGGAGAGTGTATCGATTACATAATATTTATAATTACTTTATTGATCAGGATTCATGTTTGAAGTTCTTTCCTAATAGCATGTGTCATTACACATTTCATGCCAGTCCATTAATTTAATATTGTCAGTCTGTAGTTAAACCCTATTCATACCATAACATTCAATCTTCTGTCTGAGCAAAGGGTGGGGGAGTTGGTTCTCAGGAATTCTTTTCTGATTACCTTCACAGATCACTGTATTTTACAATCAAACCTAAGTCCACTTCTTTCTACTATGCCACACAGGAATCTCTGTCCTGTGTGTCTGTGTTATGAACTTACTACCAAACCTTTTCAGTTTCTTGACCAGCCTCCTGCCCAACATGTAAAGCTACAGGAGCAATAACTTTCTGATCTGGATGTTGTACCTCCTCACTAGAACCCCAGCATCCCATCCTATCCCACAGGTTTTATCAGGGTGATTTTCGGTACTGAGAATCACTCAAACATGATGACATTGTCAGTATACTGCCACAAAATCATGATTTTAGTCCTGCTACCTTTACTTACATGAAAGACTGAATTGACAAATTGCATATTTTGTGTCTCTGTCTAAGGCCAGGTTCCTTTTCATTGTCTATCTTCCAGAAAGTCTTTCTAGTTTTGAAATTTGAAAATTTAATATGCTGAACATGTTTAGGTAAGAGAATAGACACCAGTAAAGACTATCAATAATAAAATATGCTTTTTCATAAATTTAAAGTTTTTGTGTGCTGCAACCAGGAAGGTGTAGAGTAGGACCCAGTGCCCATTGCCCACTGGAATATTGCCATTACATTTTAGACTGTGAATCCTTAGCATCTCATTCAATCATTACTCACCTAGAGCCCCTGGAGACAGAACCATTTCATTTGCTGCCCTTGATCCTGTTGGCTTATGAGACACATTTGTAGTCCACATCTAGATAGGTTCAAGGTAGACTTATTTCTTTGATGTACTGATATCCTTTTTATGGGGTAGAGGTCTTGGGACAGGGCTCCCATCTAGAAGTCATGATTAACCTAGAAGGCTGCCCCTCTGCAGCCAATGTTTATCCTAGCCAATGGAGACCAGGTAGGACCTGGTCTTTTATTAGAGAAGCTTTGGATTTTAAGGCTGTCTACACATATCCTGACACTCAGAGCATGAACTCCTCAGTTCTGTCCTGGGGGCATTGTCTGTTCCTTCCGACAAAAACATTGTTAGTTAAGAATGGCCTTGGAGACCTCTGTGCCCCAATGTGGCAATTATGTGTAGTTTGAAGACTCTCAAAGACGTGCCCTATAGGTCTATCTATTCTCCATGCGGCATCCAAACTAAACAGCTCTATTCAGCATGCTCACAACATACCTTCCTCACTCTAGAGATTGTATATTGAGATCCTCATATTTCCTTTGCTTTGGCCCAAGTCCTATCAACAGACCAAATTCCATGTCTCATTTGGAATTTGACCACACATCTCTTTCTATGGAATCCTCAGACAACACTTTTATTCTTCCCTATGTGTGACCATGAGCCAACTAAACATTTATTTCCTTGATGAAAAGCTTGAAATGAAATACAAAATATTGTATGTCACCACTGATATTTAATGTATCATTGTTTCTTATTTTGTCCTGTTTTATCCACAATAATTCTGAAAATCAGTATTTTCTGTGTTAATGAAGATTTAAAAGGGGCCCCTAGACAACCAGAGCACTTAGAAAGCTGCTCCCAACAGGTTCAATGCCTTCTTTGTTTTTGTTTCTTGAGACTTTGCCATCTCTGCAAAGAGGAAAACTAGAAATGAGGTAAAGTCTCTCCTTCTAAAGGGAAGATGGGCCTTCAGATCTAGTAATGTCTACTCTTGAAGACTAAGGTTGCTCAAGTTTTTCTATCGAAGAAAAACTTCGATAACCTTAAAGGATAACCAGTGATCCTTCAGGTGACTCATACAAATTTTTGTTTAGACAAGAAGGCTTTCTTTGCTTCCTTGACTTGAATTGTGTAGTAACTTTAAAAATTACTAAATACTGCAGTATAGGAAATTCGTTTCTTCTAGTGGAATCTCACTGTGTATACAAACCATGCTTAAGGCAGGCCCCATGCCCAGCAGTAGATAGCTAAACAAGGTGAACTCAGTGGCATTTTGGAGGACGTTTCTCTCATAATGCTTTGTTTTGCCTTTTTTTAAAAAATAAAATCCTTATCAGGCTCTTGCTTTTAAATTTTGTGTTATTATAGTATTTCTCTAAAATCTAGTGTGTGTGTGTGTGTGTTTATCTGTATGTGTTTCTTGTGTTGTCTGGTTCATCTGTTTATTTGATTTTCTAATGAGAGAGAGAGAAACAGAGACAGAGACGGAGACAGAGAGAAAGAAATAGAGTGTGGATTTGGGTGGTTGAAGAGACAGGAAGGATGTGGAGGAATTTCAGGGATGGAAAACTGTGGTCAGAATACCTTATAAAAATATATTTTCAATAAAAACAAAACCTTTTGCAGTAGATGACAGCAAATACAGAGAACCACAGCTATTCAACATGCAGAGACTCTAGAGTGTGCAGCTCTAAGTGGGACATTTATCTTAGGCCCTCTCCTCACAGAGCTCAGATATCATTGCAAGAGAAGGTTTAGAAAGATTGAGAGAGCCGCAGGCAGTGGACCCCTGCATCACAGGGTTATTGTACACATGTAATCATACTGGCCAAGGTCACATGCTCACTAAACAAGATCACATTGGCTAAAGTTCCAGCATAGAAGGAGGAAGGTTCATGAATCCCCGCTCCTAGCTGAGGAGCTATTGACACTTGATAATTGCTGGTAAAGAAACATCAGATTTCCTCAAGGAATGTTCCTGGAGAGCCTGCACATGCTCTCACAGATGGTGCTGCACACATGCCATAAAGGCAGGTAAGTAAACTGAGTGGGTTTAAAAACAAAGCACATGAAATTGGAAGAGGAAGAGGTAGTGTAGTAGAAGCCAGGGAACACAGGAGAGGCAGAGCAGCTGGGTCAGGGTTGGTCCAGGCTCCACCTGCACCCAGGAGCTGGGCTGAGCC
The DNA here is from genome assembly GCF_947179515.1 of Apodemus sylvaticus. Lineage (NCBI taxonomy): Eukaryota > Metazoa > Chordata > Mammalia > Rodentia > Muridae > Apodemus > Apodemus sylvaticus. Next base: position 75,348,258 of record NC_067481.1, read on the forward strand.
ACAACACTCAGTGCCAGGGGAGAGCTGGTCACACAGGTGTATAGAGACAGGCTTGCAGGACCACAGGAGGGACAAGTGCCAGCCAGAGATGGCAGGACCAACTAACAGCAGAGATAACCAGATGGTGAAAGGCAAACACAGGAATGTTACCAACAGAGAGCAAAGCAACATGGCACCCAAACCCAGTTCTCCCACAAGAGCAAGTCCTAGACACCCCAACACAGTGGCAAAGCAAGGTCTGGATTTAAAATCACAGCTCATGATGTTGATAGAGGGCTTCAAGAAGGACATAATTAACTCCCTTAATGAAATACAGGGGAACACAGGTAAACAGGTAGAAGCCCTTAAAAAATTACGGGAAAGCACAACCAAACAGGTGAAGGAAATGAACAAAACCACCCAATATCTAAAAATGGGGGTAGAAACAGTAAAGAAATCACAAAGGGAAACAGCTCTGGATCTAGAAAACCTAGGAAAGAAGTCAGGAGTCATAGATGCAAGCATCAACAACAGAATATGAGATAGAAGAGAGAATCTCAGATTCAGGAGATACCATAGAAAGCATTGACACAACAGTCAAAGAAAATGGAAAATGCAAAAGATCCTAACCCCAAACATCCAGAAAATCCAGGACAAAATGAGACAAACAAACCTGAGGATTATAGCTATACAAGAGAGTGAAGATTTCCAGCTTGAAGGGCCAGTAAATATCTTCATAAAATTATAGAAGTAAACTTCCCTAACCTAAAGAAAGAGATGCCCATGAATGCACAAGAAGCCCACAGAACTCCAAATAGATCAGACCAGAAAAATGCATCCCATCACATAATAATTAAAACACCAAATGCACTAAACAAAGAAAGAATATCAAAAGCAGTAAGGGAAAAAGGTCAAGTAACAATATAAAGGCAGACCAATCAGAATTACACCAGATTTCTTGCCAGAGACTATGAAAGGCAGAAGATCCTGGGCATATGTCATACAGACCCTAAGGGAACACAAATGCCAACCCAGACAATTATACCCAGCAAAACTCTCAATAACCATAGATGGAGAAACCAAGGTATTCCACCACAAAAACAAATTTACACAATATCTTTCCACAAATCCAGCCCTTCAAAGGATAATGAATGAAAAACATCAACAAAAGGAGGGAAACTACACACTAGAAAAAGCAAGAAATTAATCTTTTAACAAACAAAAAAGAATATAGCCACACAAACATAACTCCACCTCTAATAACAAACATAACAGGAAGCAACAATCAGTTTTTAATATCTTTTAATATTAATGGAATCAACTCTCCAATAATAAGACATAGACTAACAGACTGGATACATAAACAGGACCCAACATTGTGCTGCATACAGGAAATTCACCTCAAACATAAAGATAGACCCAGAGAAAACAATTTTCCAAGCAAATGGTCTCAAGAAACAATCTGGTGTAGCCATTCTCATATTGAATAAAATCAACATTCAACCTAAAGTAATCAAAAAAGATAAGGAAGGACACTTCATACTCAACAAAGGAAAAATCTACCAAGATTAACTCTCAATTCTGAACATATATGTTCCAAATGCAAGGGCACCCACATTCATTAAAGAAAATTTACTAAAGCTCAAAGCACACATTGCACCTCACACAATAATAGTGGGAGACTTTAACACTCCTCTCTCATCAATGGATAGATCAGAAAAACACAAACTACATAGAGAGGCAATGAAACTAACAGAAGTGATGAACCAAACGTATTTAACACACACACACACACACACACACACACACACACACACATGTATGTATGTATATAACATTTTATCCTACAACAAAAGAATATATCTTCTTCTCAGCACCTCACAGTACCTTCTCCAAAACTGACCACATACTCTGTCACAAAACAGCCCTCAGCAAATATAAGAAGACTGAAATAATTCTATGCACCCTCTCAGATCACGAAAACAACAGAAAGCCCACATACACTTGGAAACTGAGCATTCTACTCATGTTCAATGATAACTTGGTCAAGGAAGAAATAAAGAAATTAAAGAGATTTTAGATTTAATGAAAACAAAGGCACAACATATCCAAACTTATGGACACAATGAAAAGAGTGCTAAAAGGAAAACTCATAGCTCAGAGTGCCTCCAAAAAGTAACTGGAGAGAGCATACACTAACAGCTTGACAACACATCTGAATGCTCTAGAACAAAAAGCAAACACACCCAAGAGGAGTAGATTGTAGGAAATAATCAAACTCAGAGCTGAAATCAACCAAGTAGAAACAAAAAGAATTATACAAAGAATCAATCAAACCAGGAGCTGATTCTTTGAAAAACCAACAAGATAGATAAACCCTTAGCCAAACTAACCAGAGGGCACAGAGACAGTATCCAATCAGCAAAATCAGAAATGAAAAGGGAAATATAATAACAGATACAGAGGAAATCAAAAAATCATCATATCCTACTACAAAAGCCTATACTCAACAAAACTGGAAAATCTAGTTTAAATGGATAATTTTCTAAACTGATATCATGTACCAAAGTTAAATCAGGATCAGATAAATTATCTAAATAATCCCATAACCCCTAAAGAAATAGAAGCAGTCATTAATAGTCTCCCAACCAAAACAGGCCCAGGACCAGATGGGTTTAATGCAGAGTCTATCAGACCTTCAAAGAAGACCTAATATCAATACTCTTCAAACTATTCCACAAAGTAGAAACAGAAGGAAGACTACCCAACTTGTTCTATGAAGCCACAATTACTCTGATATCTAAACCACGAAGTCCTAACAAAGAAAGACAACTTTCACTTATTTCCCTTATGAATATCAATGCAAAAATACTCAATGAAATTCTTGCCAACCGAATCCAAAAACACATCAAAATGATTATCCACCACGATCAAGTAGGCTTCATCCCATGGATGCACGGTTGGTTCAATATACAGAAATCCATCAATGTAATCCACCATATAAACAAACTCAAAGAAAAAAAACACATGATCATTTCATTAGATGCTGAGAAAGCATTTGACAAAATCCAACACCTCTTCATGATAAATGTCTTGGAAATATCAGGAATTCAAGACCCATACCTCCAGCACACCAGTAGCCAACATCAAATTAAATGGAAAGAAACTTGAAGCAATCCCACTGAAATCAGGGACTAGACAAGGCTGTCAACTGTCTCCCTACCTGTTCAATATAATACTTGAAATCCTAGCCAAAGCAATTAGACAACAAAAGGAGGTCCAAGGGATACAAACTGGAAAGGAAGGAGTCAAAGTATCACTATTTGCAGATGGTATGATAGTATGCTTAAGTGACCCCAAAAATTCCACCAGAGAACTCCTAAACCTGATAAACAATGTCAGCAATGTGGCTGGATATAAAGTTTAACTCAAACAAATCAGTAGCCATCATATACTTAAAGGATAAACAAGCTTAGAAAGAAATTAGGCAAATGACACCCTTCATAATAGTCACAAATAATATTACATACCTTGGTGTGACTCTAACCAAGCAAGAGAAAGATCAGTATGACAAGATCTTCAAGTCTCTGAAGAAAGAAATCGAAGAAGATCTCAGAAGATGGAAAGATCTCCCATGCTCAGGGATTGGCAGGGCTAATATAGTAAAAATGGCCATCTTATCTAAAGCAAACTACAGATTTAATGCAATCACCATCAAAATTCCAGCTCAATTCTTCATAGAGTTAGAAAGAGCAATTCTCAAATTTATCTGGAACAATAAAAACCCCAGGCTACTGAAAACTATTCTTAACAATAAAAGAACTGCTAGTAGAATCACCATCCCTGACCTCAAGCTATACTGCAGAGCAATAGTTATAAAAACTGCATGGCATTTGTTCAATGACAGGCAGGTAAATCAGTGGAATAAAATTGAAGATTCAGAAATGAACCCACACCTATGGTCACTTGATCTTTGGCAAAGGAGCTAAAACCATCCAGTGGGGGGAAAATGGCATTTTCTTTCTTTTCTTTTTTTTTCATGTTTTTTTAATTGAAAATATTCTTCATTTACATTTCAAATGTTATACCCTTTCCAGGTTCCCCCATCCTAGAAAATCCCCAACCCATCCTCCCACCCCCTGCCTCTAAGAATATGCTCCTCCACCCAACCCATTCCCATAATTCCCACTTGATTTCCCTACACTGAGGCCTCTATTGAACCTTCACAGGTCCAAGGACCTCTCCTCCCACTGATGCCTGACAAGGCATTCCTCTGCCACTCTTTTAGCAGGAACCATGTGTACCCCTTGGCTGATGGCTTAGTCCCTGGGAGCCCTGGGGCGTCTGGTTGGCCGACAGAAATTGTGATACATTTACACATTAGAATACTACTCAGCTATTAAAAACAATGAATTCATGAAATTCTTAGGCAAATGAGTTACACATTAGAATACTACTCAGATATTAAAAACAATGAATTCATGAAATTCTTAGGCAAATGACTTTTCTAGAAAATATCATCCTAAGCGAGGTAACCCAATCACAAAAGAACACACATGGTATGCACTCACTGATAAGTGGATATTAGCCCCTAAGCTTGGATTACCCAAGATACAACTCACAGACTACATGAAGCTCAAGAAGAAGGAAGACCAAAGTGTAGATACTTTGATCCTTATTGGAAGGTGCATCAAAATACCCATGGCTCACAGCCAACCAACTGACTGAGCATAGGGTACCCAATGGAGCAGCTAGAGAAAGGACCCAAGGAGCTGAAGAGGTTTGCAGCCCCGCAGGAAGAACAATAATATGTACTAACCAGTACCCCCAGAGCTCCCAGGGACTAAACAACCAACCAAAGAGTACACATGGAGGGACCATAGCTCCAGCTACATATGTAGCAGAAGATGTGCATTTCAGACATTACTAAGAGGAGAGGCTATTGGTCCTGTGAAGGCTCTATCCCCCAGAGTAGGAGAATGCCAGTCAAGAGAGTGGGAAGGAGTTGGTGAGCAGGGAGAGGGTGGATGGGATAGGGGTTTTTTGGAGAGGTAATGAGGAAAGGGGATACCATTTGAAATGTAAATAATGCAAATATCTAATAAAAATTTTTATAAAGACTAGGCTACCTCAAAATATAAAATAAAATAGGAATAGTGTTGGCATATAGATTATTGAAGCTTAAATTATGTGAGAAAATGAAACTTTAGGTTTGCCTATGTAGTCTGACTTTTCCTGCAAGTGGAAAACAACAATGATGATTTTGACTTAGTCACAAAGAGTGGTAATAAAGGGTTGTAATGAATCTGAATATATAAGCCTACTAAAGTAATGCTCATCTTAAGTTTGCTTTTATACCTACAGGCATGTCTCTTAGTGAAATCTCTAGGATTCACTACTCTGTTAAAGATCCACTTGTTTGCCAGTCCTTTACAAATTCTTTGTTCTTTTTCTGAAAAGTCTAAAAACAACTCGTTTCAGCATTTTTCTTGGACAGTTACTCTCTTGTAAAGCTCTTCATGTATACATAAACTAGTAAAACTTGTATGCTTTTCTCTTGAATTTGTTTTCTACTCAGTCAAAGATCCCATGTAAGAACCAAGGGGTGATCTCAAGAAATCACTCTCTTTGCAATGACATTCACTATTACTATGCATCAATTAAATTGCATAGTATCAAAATGATCTCCAAGATAAAGCCATAATATAATCCTCTTATGATCTTCTAATAATTTAATATTCTTCCTCTTTTATGTTAGTGCCTTGAATCTATTTGGAGTATTGGGATGAGGTTGTCCAAGTGTCTTCAGGTGGATTCATACATAAGATCTGTAGCTGATTTTTTGCTACTTTGTGGGTTCTTCTTTCTTCCTCCCCTCTGTACCATTTACCACCCCTTCAACACTATAGCACTAGATAGGAGAGAAAAAAAGGAGAGGAAAATAGTAGAGAAACAAAGAGGGGAGAGGAAAAGGAATACATTCCTGAATTTAATTTCTTCTTTGAGTTTAACAAACCATAACCCCAACCCCTACCCCCAACGATCCCCAACCACCAACCTTGCCTTTCAGGGCTCTAGCATTTATATACGCTCTGAAGAGTTCCCAGAATTCCAATCATCACACAATTGCAAAAACTCTCTGCAGCTGGCAAAACACACCTCTGCTAGAACTTGAAGCAAGTCAGTGAGCTACTTCAGACAGTCAGAAGCAGCCCCATATCACATACCTGGCATTAAAACAAAAACACCTTATAATATTTCTGTGTTTGGAAACTAAAATTTCAAAAATTTCACTACAAACATTCAAAGCTCCGTATGCTGAGTAAAGTATCTCAGATCACGATTTCCTTATTTTCCCAAGAACAGAAGCCAGGAAGATAGAAGGGTAGAAAATATCAGGAAAGTTAGAGACAGCCTTGAGGTGTTGGGAGGGTATGACTAGTGCCATAACTATTTAGGAAATAGCTGTTGAGCTAAAGATTTGTGTGTGTAGGCATAGAGTTATCTGTGTTGGGAATCACTGATTTTGTAAAAAGTGATGTCACATTTAATTATATCTCCTGTCACTGTCCCAAATATCTACAGTTCATTACAACTTTCTAGTGTGGCCATAATATGCTCCCCAAGTACATTCTTGTGGAAATTTGTAATATAAATCACAGCTTACTCTGTTTGGCATGAAGACCATAGACACTGACTTATAAAAGCATCTCAATGTATGTGTACTCAAGAGTAAGGCTCTAAAATCCTGAGAGCTACCGAACTGTTTGCTGTGACCAGTGAAAGATCAAGGTGGAATTCTAGATATGAAATCTACCACAGGGATGCTATGAGCTCTTCTCTTCACCTCCTACCCAGAGTCTGTGCCTCTCCCTATCACTTTCCACAGAGCTCCCTTCACATCCTTGTTCCTCAGGGTATAGATCAAAGGATTGAACATGGGGGTAACAATAGTATAAAAAAGGGCAACAAACTTTCCCTTGCTTTCAGAATACCTATGGACTGGTTGAAGATATGTATAAATACCTGAGCCATAAAAGAGAGAAACCACCATGAGGTGGGACCCACAAGTCCCAAAAGCTTTTCTGCGTCCAGCCATTGACTTGACTTTTAGTACAGCTTTAGCAATGTGAACATAGGAGCCTAGTATCAGTACAGCAGGGCATACCAAGACTATTGTTCGAGCTACAAACATCTTAGCTTCTGTTCCTTCTGTATCCTCACAGGCCAACTTCAGGAATATGGGCATTTCACAGAAGAAGTGATTGATTTGATGGCCACAGAGTCTCATGGCCATCACAAGCCCGGTCTGGATCAGAGAGTTCACAAGGCCTCCCACCCAGGAGGAGATGGCCAATGCCCTGCAGAGGATGGGGTGCATAATGCTGGTGTAGTGGAGTGGATGACACACAGCAGCATAGCGGTCGAAGGCCATTGCCACCAAAATCAAACATTCTGTGGAGGCCAGAGCAAGGAAAATGTAGAGCTGGGCCACACACCCTCCATAGCTGATGGTCCTGTCAAGTCCTTGCAGGTTGATCAGGAGCTGGGGCACGGTGCTAGTGGTGTAGCAGAGGTCCAGGAAGGAGAGATGGGAGAGAAAAAAGTACATAGGTTTGTGCAGTCGAAGGTCTAGTCTTGCAAGGACGATGATGGTGGTATTGCCCAAGATAGTTAGGGAGTAGAAAATCAAAATAATGACAAAAAGGAAAACTTGCAGTTGAGGCCAATCTGAGAAACCCACCAAAATGAAACTCTCTTGTGTACTAGTATTGAAATTTTCCATAACCTTTCACGTGCACAAATATCAAACTCTACTCATTGTTTCCTGTAAGGAGTATGGGTTAAAACACTATTCTATAAATACTCAAAACCGATGTGTGTTATCTTTTAGTTTGCTATTCTAGCCTATCTGTCCATTCTTCTTTATATTTTGCTCTTCAGATGGGACATCATTGGCTTAAGGTGTGGCTCTTGTTAGAACTCCAACCTTGCTGTAGAGACTTTGCCAGACAACTCAGTCCTTTCGGTCCACTGTTTCTCTTTGTCTGAAAATAGAAAGATCGATATTGTTTTCCTAACAGCAATAAGATGCAGAATTCAAATTCAGACAGTTTAAAATTACATTTAGAAATCTGATGTTGGTATTTGATACCTGATGGGAGACAGAGAGTCAGTTTTATTTAATGATATGCTCTAGTAGGTTGAACTCACAAACCAGGTCAGGCCCTCATCACAGCATTAGCTGGGCAACACAAACCAGACTGGATGGGAGAGGGAGAGAAGGAGAGAGAGGGGGGAGGGGATGGGGAGAGGCAGGGGGAAGGAGAGGGGGAGGGGAGGAGGAGGGAGAGACAAGAATGTCAGATCACAATGTTGTATGGGAGGGTAGAGAAGGTGGTTATGGGAAGAGTTAGGAGAGGGCTGAATAAAACTACAGTGTATGAAATTCTCAAAGAATTAACAATATTGTTAAAGATATGATATGGTGGAGATAACTGTAAGAGAAGTTGTCTAGAATGTGTAGGATCCCATATCCAACCCCTAGCACTTAGGAAAACTAAAATAACTACATAGTTAAAATGAACTTTACAAAACATGGCATAAGGGCTATTCTCCTTTGTTCCTCTTTTTGTTTTATTAAGCAGAATTCTGCAAGTAGCTAAAGATCCAAATTAGCCAGGCTAAGGTCACGAACCTGAACCCCAGTGCTTATCTGCTTCCCTTTGCTGAGCGTCAGTCCCCCCAAAATTTCTGCTTCAGCTATCCTCTGTCAGAAGGCCAAGAAGATTATAGATCTGTCTCTGTAGGGAAACAAAATGGCTGGCAATACACATGTGACTTCCCATGTAGCACCATGCCTGGAACATGCTCCTACTTTCCCCCACTGATAAAACCCACCTCTGAACTTTCCTGAAAGAAGTCTTCTCTCAATCCAAAATTTCTTTGTGCAGTTTCTATCTACACTTTTCAGTTAGTAGCACAAGGATTTTATCTGTCCCTGCCTCATCAATGATGCCTATAATGAACTCATTAAAAAGTTTTACACTATCCTGCCTTCTTCCAAGCTGAGAGACTCCTAGGAACTTAGGAACATGGCCAAAAAAAAAAAAATTAGTTTTCTCTTACAGTATATAAGAGGCACTACATTCATGCTAATTTATTCATGGCTTTTAGTAGATATTAAATAACTTGAGTAAAACATTTGACTCTCGAATTTCATGAAAGTCTGCCTTCTACGCCTTTGAGAATTAACTATGAACACACCTTCAAAAATATATTAGCAAGAGATGGATAAAAGTAATTATAAGTGGCCATTTATCATAGTTTTAAAAATCCGAATCAGATATAGGAAAACAGAAAAAGATGTCAGTAACCAATAGAACCTTCACCCGTGCTCCACACAAGCAATTCTGGCAAATTAACACATTCAACTTTTCATTGAGTCTACTATACTGGAAGTCATCACCTGTGACCTACTGCTGGGATGATGGCTGCAGGAAGGTACTTGACTGCCATGCTCGAAGCCTCCTTGGGAAATATAAACAAAAAGTGAATCGTGAGAGAAAGTGAATATGCACATACTGAAACCAGGACACCTAAGATGGTTCTGAATGACTCTGACTGTTGAGCACAGCTGTTTCTGAATGACTCTGACTGTTGAGCACAGCTGTTTCTGAATGACCCTGACTGTTGAGCACAGCTGTTTCTGAATGACCCTGACTGTTGAGCACAGCTGTTTCTGAATGACCCTGACTCTTGAGCACAGCTGTTCTGAATGACTCTGACTGTTGAGCACAGCTGTTTCTGAATGACTCTGACTGTTGAGCACAGCTGTTTCTGAATGACTCTGACTGTTGAGCACAGCTGTTTCTGAATGACTCTGACTGTTGAGCACAGCTGTTTCTGAATGATCCTGACTGTTGAGCACAGCTGTTTCTGAATGACTCTGTTGAGCACAGCTGTTTCTGAATGACTCTGTTGAGCACAGCTGTTTCTGAATGACCCTGACTGTTGAGCAAAGCTGTTTCTGAATGACTCTGACTGTTGAGCACAGCTGTTTCTGAATGACCCTGACTCTTGAGCACAGCTGTTTCTGAATGACTCTGACTGTTGAGCACAGCTATTTCTGAATGACTCTGACAATTGAGTACAGCTGTTTCTGAATGACTCTGACTGTTGAGTACAGCTGTTTCTGAATGACTCTGACTGTTGAGAACAGCTGTTTATGAAGGCTAGAGTCACCATTGTAGTTATATGGACTCCCTCCTCTCCCCACACATACACATATGGACTTTATCACCTGTTCTGGAAGCTTGCTTCACATAAGTATAAAATAATCTATTTTATAAGATTTTGATGGGGATTAAGTTCTGCAAAATCCCTTGAAATGGGAATATATATATATATATATATATATATATATATATATATATATATATATATAATTTACCAGCTGTGTACATAGCTAATTTCTAAGTATCATGTATTTGGGTTTGGGTTTTTTCAATTACTGATTTCCCAATTCACTGCTTGGGGATGGGTAAAGGGCTCTCAACAAATGTTGAAGTTATTAGTGAGTACATTTCACATCTGGTGTCATGCGTGGTTCCATAAAATTACCAGACATACTTGTTTTCTTGAAATAGGAAAGAACACTTTCATATCACACAATTAGTAGCACAATAACTTTATGGTCTCTACCCTGTCAAGATGCTTATAAGGACACAAAGACAGATTACCATACTCAAAGTACACAATTAGATTTATTATAGGAAAGATACTGGTGTCATAATCCTACGGATCTCAACAAAACAAAGCAAGATGCTGCAGAGCATTAAGTGGCCACCACATATGTAAGGCAGAATTCAGTTTAATGTCAGTATTTCAGCTGGACACAAACAGAACTTAAGAGTTGAAATTGAAAGCTTTTAAGTCACCCAGTTGAATCGTAGAAAATGAAAATGACCTGAGATGGGTAGAACAAAAGGTAAATAAAATCTAGCTGTACCAGACCAGCAAGTCTTTGCAATGAACATTTGCAAGCAAAGAAGTGTGGTTAAAAGGGTATACTGTGGGACACACTATGACACACTATAGCTTCCACAATGAAATTTTTTCCCCTCTGTTTGTAGGGAGAGGTTGCAAGGATGGAAGGTGGATAAAGGGGGAGGGGGAGATGAGTGGGATTGGAGTGCATGGTGTAAAATTCACAAAGAACCAATAAAAAGATTTTAAAAATGAGCAGTGCTGACTTAACTGTGGAGTGTTATCAATTGCAAGCTAAGCCTAGATTAAAATATGGTACAAAGCTGTGACTGTTTGGTTTAGAAGGAAACCTGAAGTCATTTCTTTCCATAGTTGCTCTCCCATACCTGTGCGCATTCCTAAACCCAGGACTTGCTCAACAAAACCTCTGGGTTTCCTCAGCCTTTTTCTCCTTCCCTATTATGTCCTTCAGCCACTCCAGCCATATTTATGGGTAATAATATCTTTGGTTTCTTGATCTATCATTTCTCCTTTTTTTTCTGGCCTAAATCCTCCATTTATTTTCCCTCTACCTCATGCAACCAGATCTAGAATAACATAATTTGATTTAGTCATCGTATCTGAAGATTAGATCCATAAGTTAACCTATCTCATCCCGCCTTTCAGTTTTGATGCTTAGAATAATGACTGGTACATGAAAGTCCTTCATACATTTTTGACCCCAAAGTGCTCCCTCAAACCAGTTCTTCAGCAGTTCCTTAAGAAAGCAAGAATTCCTATAGCAATTTCAGTATTCCTCAAAAAAAAAAAAAAATGGGCTGCGACAGTCCATATCCTAATTTCTTGAAATCTGTTCTTTTATTTGGAAATGTGGTGTGTAAGGTGAGATTCTCGATATGAGGCAGTTTCAAAGGTGAAGACTTTCTGACACCTTCTTTCTTGACTTTCCTCTCTATAAGCAAGATCTTGCATGTGGCTGCTTATGAGAGCTATGTCTGTGGGCTATGTACTTTAATTCCCAGAGTCCCGCAGAAGGCACACCGATCTGCCTAACCCCAACACTCATGTTTACGTGAAGGGCCCCACTAAATTTATTTGAGACTAGTGCTGTCAGTCCCCAGTCCCTCCTTGTGTGCACACTGCTCATGTATCTATCACGCATGAACTTGCTGCAGTCCTGACTCCTCAGACACTCAGGGTTTTAATTTCACTCTTTTTTCTTGTCTTGGCTAACTGGGGCCTTCTTGGCTATGCACATGTTCTGGAAATCTCTTGGTAGGCTTTTGCATCTTTCAAGGTCACCTGTATCCATTGGAAGACTGGCAGATGCCAAACATTATTCTTAGTTGCACATTTCACAACCCAGGCTGATTTTGACCTTTGTTATACTGGCTCAGGGACTGGACAGTACTTCTCATGTGTGCCCAGAACATGTGAGCAAAGCTGGGGCAGAGGTGTTAGGGTACCCATATATAGACACAGATCTTCCCCCAACGGATTACTCTCCATACACACAAGAGAATAATGACCTTCAAGTTTTTCTGGGGTCCATATTCAAGCAGAGTAACATTTCAATAATTTTTATTAACTGTCACACTGTATATATCTTTCATTCATTTAATTTCATTTCATTTCAGTTGCTAACCAATGCAACAGGTCTTAATTATTCATTCTTGCATCTCAGCCACCCACTAGCTGCTCAAACATCAACCTCCTTTACCTTTACACTTTTGTGGATCAGTGTGAAAAAAAACCTTTAAAATAAAGAAGTATAAAAATACACAGCCTAGAAAAAAATGATCTTCTCAAAAAGTCAAAGCTTCCATATCGAATTCTGAAAGTTGAACATTTCAGGAAGTTAGAAAAATGTTTCTGCATTAACTGAATAATTGTGAGCATTTTTACCCTTCTGCTCAGCTGTGATTTTCCTTATTTTTCTGATCTCAAGTTTTTAAAGGTTGAATCCAGTAATCCTAATCTCCTTGGCACACATGAGGCATTTTGACATTTATGTGTTTGCTTTCTGAAATATAGTCAGTAGCCATCTTTGTTAAAATATGAGTTTATGTCTGAGCACATGCACACCCCTGTGAGCCAGTGCATGAGCTCTGTAAATAACACTTAAGATCAGCAATCAGGAAGAGTGTCCACGCTGTATCCTTCATGGAAGCCTGCCTACCTTTTAAAAGATGGAAACTCATTGTATAGTCTAGGATGACCTTGACGTCACAGCCTCTCGCACTTTCTTCCCAAGTTCTGGGATTATAGGCTTGTACCAACATGGCCTGCTTGCTGTCAACTAGTGGCATGGCATTTTCAGATGGCCACACAATGGTATTCAAGTGGTGACATTCAGTCTGTCTCAGCAAAGGGTACATTGCACATTTCTTCTCATACCTCTATTGTCCAACTATCTATTCTTAACTTTTAATCTGATTTCTCTTCCACCTGTTATTCCTGCACGTGAGGCTCTCTGTGAAAAGTTAACTTACTTTCAAACCTTTCTAGCCACCATTCTATAAACTGTTATTTTTCTGATCTGGACCATATTCCATTCTCACTAAAAATTACCCTGTATCTCTTCCAGTTTCACACGTGGATGATCTTTATTTATTTAGGGTGATCTTTATTATCTCAAACACCCCAAGTGCCACTACAAAGTTTTCTAGTACCATATAACTTAGGTTTGAATTTAGTCAGTTTAATAGACAATGACATTGAATTAATAGTTTAAACAGCAACTCCTGATACAAAATGTCAACTCTATCTAGGACCAACTCCCAGGTTTTATCTCATCTTCCAGCTATTCCTCCTTGATTTCATTTCAATAACGTTGACTACCTCCTCACCAACACCTCATTCTCTACTTTCAGACTTGGAGAATATATTTTTAAATGCTATGTGTAGTGAAATGAGAGGATAGGGGAATAGATCTTAGGGAAAGCTGACCAGTGATAAAAGTTCTTGTTTTAATTTAACATTTCTCTATCCTCAAACCAGGCAAAAAGCAGAGGGAAATTCTGTTAGTTACCTAGTGGAATTATTCTTGATTCTGTTTAAGTTGTGAGGGTGGTGTAGCCCATTCAGACAGTACTCACTCAGACCTCCAGCAAAGGAAACAGTTGTACTACAATCATCAATTTCCTTGATTTCAAAGGTGATTTGTGTGAGCCATCTGCAGTTAGAGATGTTCTAAGGAGAGCTGATTTATTTATTCTGTAGTGTGCCAGCCTTGGACGAGAGCTCCAAGAGCTTACTTATTTTTATGATTATCCATGATTCCCTGGAGATACTTTTCTCATTGGTGCTAATAACTTAGGGGTGGCTGAATCTTCCCAGTTTGCCCCTTACCAGAGAGACATGGACAGAGCTGGCCTATTACCAAACCTCCTCTTAGCTTAGTGAATCACACATGCCCTGGGGAAATTGTCAGAGACTCTTTTGTAATGGCAAAAAAAATGTTTACTAAGAATGGCCTTGGAGATGTCTCAGTCCCATGGTGGCAATTACAGCCAACCGATGGGTTTTAAGTTGTGAATTTCAGTCTTCATTGCTCTATGTTACTAAATGATGCTCAGGTGAAGTTCTAGTTAGGATCCCCATACCATGCATGACCTCTTGCCCTAATGAACCTACCATCTGATATTCTCCAGACTACATTTGCCTTCATCTCATTCCTTATGCCCTTGACCAATCAGGCCAAATCTCCTCTCCCAACTGAAGTGTACTGTGTTGACCACACTTCAGACTTTTTAATAGTCTTATTTATATGCACCATTGACCTAAGTATTTCCCTTAAGGAAAGCTTGATGTTTTATCTCTCACACACAGACACAATATATCACTATTGTCCTAGGTTAGTTTCTAATGTTGTGGTAAGGCACCACAGTCAAAAGCAACTTAGGAAGAAAAGTTTATTTCATTTTACAACTCCCAGCTTATAGTCCAACATTAGGGGAAGTCAGTGCTGGAATTCAAGGCAGGAACCTAGAGGCAGAAAGAAGCAGAGCCCACTGAAGGATGCTACTTCCTGGCTTGCTTTTCATGTTTTGCCTAGTTTGCCTTTTGTCTCAGCCAAGACCCCTGACAGGGGTGGGGGAGCACTACCCACAGTAGATGGGCCATCTTGCACCAATCACCAATCAAGAAAATGTCCCCACACACTCTACAATAGGCCAATATGACTCTGTCAATTATTCAAGTGATGCCCTCTCTTCCCAGATGGCTCTAGCGTATGTCAGGTTGGCAGAAAACAAAACAAAACAAAACCCACACCACAACCAATTATCT
Organism: Apodemus sylvaticus; assembly: GCF_947179515.1. Lineage (NCBI taxonomy): Eukaryota > Metazoa > Chordata > Mammalia > Rodentia > Muridae > Apodemus > Apodemus sylvaticus. The sequence continues at coordinate 75,363,516 of NC_067481.1, forward strand.
TTTCCTATTGTCTTGTTTCATCAATAACAAACTCAAAAGCAGTATTTCATCAACCTACTCTAGTTTATGTACTGAAAATTATTGTTGATTTTTATGGAGTTAAAGTTTTAATAATCAAAATTATCTTGTCAGTATTTAAGGAATTATAACATATTATAGGAAAAAAGCTTTAGATGATAAGCTTTTTAATCTTGAAAAATTGTATTAACCTATTTAAGACTCAATTTCTCCATCAGGGAAGTGGAGATATGGCTTATCCTGCAATGCTGTTTAAGGATTAATGAAAGTGTATGCAGATGCTCAGGTATGGTAGAAATTCATTAAGAGGAAAACTTTAGGGTAAGATGGCAGGTTAGAGGCTGGTAAAGGAGAGATGGTAGACGAGAGTTAGAAAAATTAAAATCAAGAAGAGTCTTCATCCCTAAGAGAATTGAGCATCTATTATCAAAATCCATTGGAATTCAAATCATGTGTCTATATGACTTGGATGTTTGATACTGAGTTGCAAGTTTTAATGTGTGAGTTGCTGTTTCAATCTTAATTTGGAGCCATCCCTCCAAACATCTTTCTATGTTCCCATCTCCCTATTTTAGAACAAGAATGTTCATTTTTTGTTATCGTATTTGGAAGTATATAAACTCATTTTTTTTTTGCTTTTATTATTGCTTTCACTTTCGAGACAGGATTTTTATCCTGTTCTGGGATGTCCTGGAACTCACTCTGTCGACTAGGCTGGCCCCAAACTCACAGAGATCTGTCTGCCACTGCATCCAGAATGCTGGGATTAAAAGCGTGTGTCACCACCACGGGGTTATAAATTCTTTTTCAGTGGCTCATAGTCAATACTTTGCATTGAGCCTGAGAGGAGAATTTGAACTTGTCCTTTTTTAAAACAATTCTTGAATTGTTAAGATTAACAGATTCATGGAGACAGGCTGAATGATTTTTTTCCTGATAAAATGGATGTGAGATTTTTGACAGAATCATAAGCGGAATGCTATAACTTCAAAGTGGTATGTCTGAGTTTCAGGCTGACTGGCTGATTTATAATGATTGTCCTTTTTTGACAACTTGACTGGATTTAGAATTATCAAGGAATCAAATTTGAGACACGTCTTTGGATGTGTCTGTGAATACAGTTCTAGAGAGGGTTGCCTGAGGTGAATGCATGTGGACTAGAGGCTTGGAGAGAATAAAAGGGGGAAAGGAGGAAGGCAGCAGAGTCCCTGCATTTACCCCTCTCCCCACCCTGACCTCTGCTTCCCGGCCAACCACGATGTGTTCCCTGCCTTCCCCATCCCGATAAACTGAACCTCCTGCAGCCACAAGCAAAATAAATCTCTATTTATGTTGTCTGGTAATGTGGTCACAAGAGTGAAAAAGCTACAGACATACAGAGACATTGATCAAATGTTACTAAAATTATAATCATTACATCAAATTTCTTTGATTTGTCACCAACTGCCTTGACTCAGTGAAACATTTTCATTGTTTGGGGTAGAATTTGTGTAACTTTCCTGACATATGTTTATCCCACACAGTAAAACCACAAACATGTAATAAGAAGTTATCTGTGTTCAAGAAACAAGTATCTAAGGAAGGTCCTACTAAGAGCGAATTCATTAGATTCTGAGTATGGAAATGGATCTCACATTTCCTACATAGCAGTGAACTCATGTACTTTGATCCCACTCCCTGATACTTTCTAGAGAATCTGCAGCTGTAGTGCATTCAGTAAGAACCACCCCCTACCACTGGAGACCCAGAGCTGCTGGCTGGGACTCAGTACCCACCAACCCTCCAAACCCACTGTCCCTCCAGATCACCACTCCCCTTCTGTCCCTTCTACCCCTCCCTCCTCCTCCTCTTTTTTTCCTATTTTTTAATTTAATATAATCTTCATTTACATTTCAAATGGTAAAACCTTTCCCAGTTTTCCCCTTCCTGAAAACTCCCAACCCCTCCTCCCACCCCCTGCCACCAAGTATATGTCCCTCCACCCAACCCACTCCCACTCCCCCCCCCCCCCCCGGTTGATTTCCCTTTGTTGGGGCATCTATGGATCCTTCACGGGATCAAAGACTACTCTTTCTACTGATGCCCGACAAGCCATTCCTCTGCCACATTTTTGGCTGGAACCATGTGTACCCCTTGGTTGTTGGTTTAGTCCCTGGAAGTCTTGGGGCATCTGGGTGGCCTACATTGTTGTTATTCCCATGGGGCTGTAAACCCCTTCAGCTCCTCCAGACCACCCTCCAAATCATCCATTGGGGAACCCATGCCAGACCAATGGTTGGCTGCTAGCATCTGCCTCTGTATGTGTAAGGCTGTGGCAGGGACCCTCCAGAGACAACCATGACATGCTCCCTTTGGTATGCACTTCTTGTTGTCCATAATAATATTGGGGTGTGGTAACTATTTATAGGTTGAATCCCCAGGTAGGGCAGTCTCTGGGTGGCCTTTACTTCAGTCTCTGCTCCTTACTTTGGCTCCTTTATTGTTTCTGTGAGTATTTTGTTCCCTTTCTCAGAGGAACCAAAGCACCACACTTAAGTCCTCCATCTTGAGCTTCCTGTGCTCTGTGAATTGTAACTTGTTTATACTGAGCTTTTGGGCTAACACCCACTTATCAGTGAGTACGTACTATGTGCATTATTTTGTGACTGGGTTACCTGGCTCAGAATGACACTTTCTAGTTCCATCCATTTGCCTAAGAATTTTATGAATTCATTGTTTTTAAGAGCTGAATAGTACTCCATTGTGTATATATACCACAGTTTCTGTATCCATTCCTCTGTTGAAGGACATCTGGGTTCTTTCTGGCTTCTGGCTATTATAAATAAGGCAGCTGTGAATATAGTGGAGCATGTGTCCTTATTACATGTAAGAGCATCTTCTGGGTGTATGACCTGGAGTGGTATAGCTGGGCCCTCAGGTCCTATGTCCAATTTTCTGAGAAACCACCAAACTGATTTCCAGAGTGGTTTTACCAGCTTGCAATCCCACCAACAATGGAGAAGTGTCCCTTTTCCCCCACATCCTCTCCAGCATCTGCTGTCCCCTGAGTTTTTCATCTTAGCCATTCTGACTGGTGTGAGGTGGAATCTCAGTGTTGTTTTGATTTGCATTTCCCTGATAACTAAGGATGCTGAACATTTCTTTAGGTGCTTTAGAGCCATTTGAGTTTCCTCAGTTGGGAATTCCCTGTTTAGTTCTGTACCCCATTTTTAATAGAGTTATTTCACTCTCTGGAGACTAACTTCATGAGTTCTTTGTATACATTGGGTAGTAGCCCTCTATCATATGAAGGATTGGTAAAGATCTTTTCCCAATTTATTCATTACCATTTTGTCCTCTTGACCATGTCCTTTGCCTTACAGGAGCTTTGCAGTTTTATGAGGTCCCATTTGTCGATTCTTGGTCCTAGAGCATAGGCCATTGGTGTTCTATTCAGGAACTTCCCACTGTGCCCATGTGTTCAAGACTCTTCCCCTCTTTCTCCTCAATAGGCTTCAGTGTGTCTGGTTTTATGTGTAGGTCCTTGATCCACTTGGACTTGAGCTTTGTACAAGGAGATAAGAATGGGTCGATCTGCATTTTTCTGCATGCAGACCTCCAGTTGATCCAGCACCATTTGTTAAAAATGCTGTCTTTTTTTCCACTGGATGTTTTTAGCTCCTTTGTCAAATATCAAGTGACTGTAAGTGTGTGGGTTCATATCTGGGTCTTCAATTCTATTCCATTGATCTGACTGCCTATCTCAATACCATATAGTTTTTTATCATTATTGTTCTGTAGTAGAGCTTGAGGTCAGGGATGGTGATTCCCCCAGGAGATCTTTTGTTGTGGAGAATAGATTTTGCTAACCTGTTTTTTATGTTATTCCAGAGGAATTTGAGAATTGCTCTTTCTAGATCTATAAAGAATTGATTTGGGATTTTGATGGGGATTGCATTGAATCTGTAGATTGCTTTCGGCAAGATGGCCATTTTTACTATATTGATCTTGCCAATCCATTAGCATGGGAGATCTTTCCATCTTCTGAGATTTTCTTCAATTTCTTTCTTCAGGGGCTTGAAGTTCTTGTCATACAGATCTTTCACTTGATTTGTTAGGGTTACACCAAGGTATGAAATATTATTTGGGACTATTGTGAAGGGTGTCATTTCCCTAATTTCTTTCTCAGCTTGTTTATCCTTTGAGTAGAGGAAGGTTACTGATTTGTTTGAGTTAATTTTATATCCAGCCACTTTGCTGAAGTTGTTTATCAGCTTTAGGAGGTCTCTGGTGGCAGTTTTGCGGTCACTTAAGTATACGATCATATCATCTGCAAATAGTGATACTTTGACTTCTTTCTTTCCAATTTGTAGCCCTTTGAACTCCTTTTGTTGTCTGATTGCTCTGGCTAGGACTTCAAGTACTATAGAATAGATAGGAATAGATAGGAAGAGAGTGGGCAGCCTTGTCTGGTCCCCAATTTTAGTGGGATTGCTTCAAGTTTCTCTCCATTTAGTCTGATGTTGGCAGTATATATATTTTTTGAGGTTTGCAGTATATTGCTTTCACTATGTTTAAGTATGGGCCTTGGATTCCTGATCTCTCCAAGACTTTTATCATGAAGGGATGCTGGATTTTGTCAAAAGCATTTGCAGGATCTAATGAAATGACCATGTGAGTTTTCTCCTTGAGTTTGTTTATGTAATAGATTACATTGATGGATTTTCTTATATTGAACCATCCCTGCATCCCTGGGATGAATCCTACCTGACCGTGGTGAATTATAGTTTTGATGCATTCTTGGATTCGGTTGTCCAGGATTTTGTTCAATATTTTTACATCAATGTTCATGAGGGAGCATGGTCTGAAATTCTTCCTTGTTTGGTCTTTGTTTGGTTTAAGTATAAGCATTATTGTGGCTTCATGGAATGAGTTGGTTAGTATTCCTTGAGTTTCGATTTCGTGGAATAGTTCAAAGAGTATTAATATTAGCTCTTCTTTGAAGATCTGATAGAATTCCCTGCTAAACCCATCTGGTCCTGAGCTTTTTTTTACTTGTTGGGAGACTATTAACAACTGCTTCTATTTCCTCAGGACTTACGGGACTATTTAGATGGCTTATCTGATCCTGTTTTAAATTGGCACCTGGTATGTATCTAGAAAGTTGTCCATCTCATCCAGATTTTCAAACTTTGATGAGTATAATGAGCTCTTGTAGTAGGATCTGATGATTTCCACAGTTTCTGTTGATATGTCTCACTTTTCATTTCTGATTTTATTAATTTGGATATTGTCTCTGTGCCCTCTGGTTAGTCTGACTAAGGGTTTATCTAGCTTGTTGAATTTTTCAAAGAATCTGATCCTTGTTTTGTTGAGTCTTTGTATAGTTCTCTATGTTTCTGTTTGTTTGATTTTGGCCCGGAGTTTGATTATTTCCTGTCGTCTATTCTTCTTGGGTGTACTTGCTTCTTTTTGTTCTAGAGCTTTCAAGTGCACTGTCAAGCTGTTAGTGTAAGCTCTCTCCATTCCCTTTTTGGAGGCACTCAGAGCTATGAGTTTTCCTCTTAGCACTGCTTTCATTGTGTCCCATAAATTTTGGTATGATATGTCTTCATTTTCATTGAATTCTAAAAAGTCTTTAATTTCTTTCTTTATTTCTTCCTTGACCAAGCTATCATTGAGAAGATCATTGTTCAAAGTCTATGTGTATGGTGTTTTCCAATGTTTTTGTTTGAGCTTAAGTTCAGCCTTAGGCCGTGGTGATCTGATAAGGTACATGGAATAATGTCAATATTTCTGTATCTGTTGAGTTTTGTGACCAATTTTTGCTTTAGGGTGGAATGTTCTATAAATACCTGTTAGATCCATTTGGTCCATAACTTCAGTTAGTTTCACTGTATCTCTGTTTAGTTTCTGATTCCATGATTTGTCCATTTTTGAGAGTAGGGTGTTGAAGTCTCCCACTATTATTGTGTGGGGTGCAATATGTGCTTTGAACTTTAGTAAAGTTTCTTTTATGCATTTAGGTGCCCTTGTGTTTGGAGCATAGATGTTCAGAATTGAGAGTTCATCTTTGTAGACTTTTCCTTTGATCAGTATGAAGTGTCCCTCCTTATCTTTTTTGACAACTTTTGGTTGAAAGTCCATTTTATCCAATATAAGAATGGCCACTTCAGCTCGTTTCTTGTGACCATTTTCTTGGAAAATTGTTTTACAGCTTTTTACTAGGAAGTAGTGACTGCCTTTGTCACTGATGTGGGTTTCTTTTATGCAGCAAAATATTTGGCACCATTTATGTATCCAGTCTATTAGTCTTTGTCTTTTTATTGGGGAATTGATATTGCCCAATATTGACCACTGATATTAAGAGGTATTAAGGAAAATTGATTGTTGCTTACTGTTTTTGTTAAAGGTGAAATTCTGTTGCATAGCTATTTTCTATTGGATTTGTTGAGAGAGTGCTTACATGATTTTCTGTTTCATTTTCTTCTTTAATTATGTACTCACATCCCCGCCTTAATAAAATACTTGTACTTTTCTGGAAGAGTTAGAACATTGTGGACAGGTGTTGGGATTAGAGGCATGTGCCTCCACTGCAGGTAATGTATGAAGTGGAAATTTATCATTTTTTGGAGACTCAGCTGTGTCATGCGATATTTTTCTGGAAATTGTCTTATCAGAGGATTTTTTTTGCTGAAGCAGAAATGTGGGGAGATGTTTTGTTGAAAATAGACATATGATGTTTTGCTGGAAGTACGTGATGTTTTGCTAGAGCAGATGCTTAGAGAACACATGATGTTTCGAAAGGTTATAAATATAACCCAAAAAACAGTGGATGACTTCGTGTGGTGATCATAGTTGGAATTTGCTGATGATGACAATGACAACAAACACACTGTGATTATGACTTGTATGGTATCAAGTCACCTTTCCTTTCTTTGCTAGTCATCATTTATTGTGACTTCATAGAGAGAAATGTCATCAAAGAACTTCTGGTGGCTTCTTGCTGCTTTCATGGACTCAGACCCATTGGCAGAGCCTCTCAAACTGCCATTGCTGATTCATGAATGGTGTTTGCCCATGGATCAAGGTGCCACTGCTGGTTTTTTTTTTTTGTCTTTTTTTTTATTCCATATATTTTTTATTTACATTTCAAATGATTTCCCCTTTTCTAGCCCCCCACTCCCTGAAAGTCCCATAAGCCCCCTTTTCTCCCCCTGTCCTCCCACCACCCCTTCCCACTTCCCCGTTCTGGTTTTGCCCTATACTTCTTCACTGAGTCTTTCTAGAACAAGGGGCCACTCCTCCTTTCTTCTTGTACCTCATTTGATGTATGGATTATGTTTGGGGTATTCCAGTTTTCTAGGTTAATATCCACTTATTAGTGAGTGCATACCATGAGTCACCTTTTGAGTCTGGGTTACCTCACTTAGTAAATGTTTTCTAGCTCCATCCATTTGCCTAAGAATTTCATGAATTCATTGTTTCTAATGGCTGAATAGTACTCCATTGTATAGATATACCACATTTTTTGCATCCACTCTTCTGTTGAGGGATACCTGGGTTCTTTCCAGCATCTGGCAATTATAAATAGGGCTGCTATGAACATAGTAGAGCATGTATCCTTATTACATGGTGGGGAATCCTCTGGGTATATGCCCAGGAGTGGTATAGCAGGATCTTCTGGAAGTTAGGTGCCCAGTTTTCGGAGGAACCGCCAGACTGATTTCCAGAGTGGTTGTACCAATTTTCAACCCCACCAGCAGTGGAGGAGTGTTCCTCTTTCTCCACATCCTCTCCAACACCTGCTGTCTCCTGAATTTTTAATCTTAGCCATTCTGACTGGTGTAAGGTGAAATCTCAGGGTTGTTTTGATTTGCATTTCCCTAATGACTAATGAAGTTGAGCATTTTTAAAGATGCTTCTTCGCCATCCGAAGTTCTTCAGGTGAGAATTCCCTGTTTAACTCTGTACCCCATTTTTTAATAGGGTTGTTTGGTTTTCTGGAGTCTAACTTCTTAAGTTCTTTATATATATTGGATATTAGCCCTCTATCTGATGTAGGATTGGTGAAGATCTTTTCCCAATTTGTTGGTTGCCAATTTGTCCTTTTGATGGTGTCCTTTGCCGTACAGAAACTTTGTAATTTTATGAGGTCCCATTTGTCAATTCTTGATCTTAGAGCATACGCTATTGGTGTTCTGTTCAGAAATTTTCTCCCTGTACCAATGTCCTCAAGGGTCTTCCCCAGTTTCTTTTCTATTAGCTTCAGAGTGTCTGGCTTTATGTGGAGGTCCTTGATCCATTTGGATTTGAGCTTAGTACAAGGAGACAAGGATGGATCAATTCACATTCTTCTGCATGCTGACCTCCAGTTGAACCAGCACCATTTGTTGAAAAGGCTATCTTTTTTCCATTGGATGTTTTCAGCCTCTTTGTCGAGGATCAAGTGGCCATAGGTGTGTGGGTTCATTTCTGGATCTTCAATCCTGTTCCATTGATCCTCCTGCCTGTCACTGTACCAATACCATGCAGTTTTTAACACTATTGCTCTGTAGTATTGCTTGAGGTTAGGGATACTGATTTCCCCAGACTTTCTTTTGTTGCTGAGAATAGTTTTAGCTATCCTGGGTTTTTTGTTATTCCAGATGAATTTGATAATTGCTCTTTCTAACTCTGTGAAGAATTGAGTTGGGATTTTGATGGGTATTGCATTGAATCTGTATATTGCTTTTGGCAAAATGGCCATTTTAACTATATTGATTCTACCGATCCATGAGCATGGGAGGTTTTCCCACTTTTTGAGGTCTTCTTCCATTTACTTCTTCAGAGTCTTGAAATTCTTGTCATAAAGATCTTTCACATGTTTGGTAAGAGTCACCCCAAGATACTTTATACTGTTTGTGGCTATTGTGAAGGGGGTCATTTCCCTAATTTCTTTCTCAGCCTGCTTATCCTTTGAGTATAGGAAGGCCACTGATTTGCTTGAGTTGATTTTATAACCTGCCACTTTGCTGAAGTTGTTTATCAGCTGTAGGAGTTCTCTAGTGGAGTTTATTGAGTCACTTAGGTAGACTATCATGCCATCTGCAAATAATGATAGTTTGACTTCTTCCTTTCCAATTTGTATCCCTTTGACCTCCTTATGTTGTCGAATTGCCCAAGCTAGTACCTCAAGTACAATATTGAAAAGATAAGGAGAGAGGGGGCAGCCCTGTCTAGTCCCTGATTTTAGTGGGATTGCTTCAAGTTTCTCTCCATTTAGTTTGATGCTGGCTACTGGTTTGCTGTATATTGCTTTTACTATGTTTAGGTATGGGCCTTGAATTCCCATTCTTTCCAAGACTTTAAGCATGAAAGGATGCTGAATTTTGTCAAATGCTTTTTCAGCATCCAATGAAATGACCATGTGGTTTTTTTCTTTGAGTTTGTTTATGTAGTGGATTGCATTGATAGATTTCCGTATATTAAACCAACCCTGCATTCCTGGGATAAAGCCTACTTGATCATGGTGGATGATCGTTTTGATGTGTTCTTGGATTCGGTTGGCAAGAATTTTATTGAGTATTTTTGCATCGATGTTCATAAGGGAAATTAGTCTGAAGTTCTCTTTCTTTGTTGGATCTTTGTGTGGCTTTGGTATCAGCGTAATTGTGGCTTCGTAGAAGGAATTGGGTAGTGTTCCTTCTGTTTCTATTTTGTGGAATAGTTTGAAGAGTATTGGTTTTAACTCTTCTTTGAAGGTCTGTTAGAATTCTGCATTGAAACCATCTGGTCCTGTGCTTTTTTTGGTTGGAAGACTTTCTATGACTCCTTCTATTTCTTTAGGCGTTATGGGACTGTTTAGATGATCTATTTGGTCCTCATTTAATTTTGGTATTTGGTATCTGTCAAGGAAATTGTCCATTTCCTCCAGATTCTCCAGTTATGTTGAGTACAGGCTCTTGTAGTAGGATCTGATGATTTTTTGGATTTCCTCAGTTTCCGTTGTTATATCTCCCTTTTCATTTCTAAGTTTGTTAATTTGGATACTTTCTCTGTGCCCTTTGGTCAGTCTGGCTAAGGGTTTATCTATCTTGTTGATTTTCTCAAAGAACCAGGTCCTGGATTCGTTAATTCTTTGTACGGTTCGCTTTGTTTCCAATTGATTGATTTCAGCCCTGAGTTTGATGATTTCCTGCCTTCTAATCCTCCTGGGTGAATTGGCTTCTTTTTGTTCCAGGACTTTCAGGTGTGTCATTAAGCTGCTAGTGTATGCTCTCTCCATTTTCTTTTTGGAGGCACTCAGGGCTATGAGTTTACCTCTTAGCACTGCTTTCATTGTGTCCCAAAGATTTGGGTATTTTGTGCCTTGATTTTCATTAAATTCTAAAAAGTCTCTGATTTCTTTCTTTATTTCTTCTTTGGTTAAGATGTCATTGAGTAGAGTATTATTCAGCCTCCATGTGTATGTGGGCTTTCTGTTGTTTTTGTTGCTATTGAAAATCACTCTTACACCATAGTGATCTGATAGGAGGCATGGGATTAGTTCGATCATCTTATATTTGTTGAGGTCTGCCTTGTGTCCAATTATATGGTCGATTTTGGAGAAGGTACCATGAGGTGCTGAGAAAAAGGTATATTCTTTTGCTTTAGGGTGAAATGTTCTATAAATATCAGTCAAATCCAATTGGTCCAAAGCTTCAATTAGTTTTACTGTGTCTCTGTTTAGTTTCTGTTTTCCCGATCGGTCCATTGAGGAAAGTGGAGTGTTGAAGTCCCCCACAATTATTGTGTTAGGTGCAATGTGTGCTTTGAGCTTTAGTAAAGTTTCTTTTACGAATGAGGGTGCCTTTGCATTTGGCGCATAGATGTTCAGAATTGAAAGTTCTTCTTGGTGGATTTTTCCTTTGACCAGCAAGAAGTGTCCTTCTGTGTCTCTTTTGATGACTTTAGGTTGAAAGTCAATTTTATCTGATATTAGAATGGCTACTCCTGTTCGTTTCCTGTTTCCATTGGCTTGTAAGATTGTCTTCCAGCCTTTTACTCTAAGGTAGCTTTTATCTTTGACACTGAGGTGTGTCTCCTGTATACAGCAAATTGTAGGGTCCTGTTTCCTTATCCAGTCTGTTAGGCTATGTCTTTTTATTGGGGAATTGAGACCATTGATGTTAAGAGATATTAGGGAATAGTGATTATTACTTCCTGTCATTGTTGATGTTCTTTTTATATTTGATTGGTTATCTTCTTTTGGGTTTGATGAAGGAAGGTAACTATCTTGCTTTTTCCAGGGTGTAGTTTCCCTCCTTGTATTGGAGTTTTCCTCCTATTATTCTTTGTAGAGCTGGGTTTGTGGAAAGATATTGTGTAAATTTGGTTTTGTCATGGAATATCTTGGTTTCTCCATCTATGGTGAATGAGAGTTTTGCTGGGTATAGTAGTCTTGGCTGACATTTGTGTTCTCTTAGAGTCTGCATGAGATCTGCCCAGGACCTTCTAGCTTTCATGGTCTCTGGTGAGAAGTCTGGTGTGATTCTGATAGGTCTTCCTTTATATGTTACTTGGCCTTTCTCTCTTACTGCCTTTAATATTCTTTCTTTGTTTAGTGCATTTGGGATTTTGATTATTATGTGACGGGAGGTATTTCTGCTCAGGTCCAGTCTGTTTGGAGTTCTGTAGGCTTCTTGTATATTCATAGGCATCTCTCTCTTTAAGTTAGGAAAGTTTTCTTCCATAATTTTGTTGAAGATATTTGCTGGCCCTTTCTGTTGTAAATCTTCACTCTCATCTATACCTATAATCCTTAGGTTTGGTCTTCTCATTGTATCCTGGATTTCCTGGATGTTCTGGGATACAAGCTTTTTGCATTTTGTATTTTCTTTGACAGTTGAGTCAATGGTTTCTATGGTATCTTCGGCATCTGAGATTCTTTCTTCCATCTCTTGTATTCTATTGTTTATATTTGCATCTATGGCCCCTGATTTCTTCTCAAGGTTTTCTATCTCCAAAGTTGTCTCCCTTTGTGATTTCTTAGTTGTTTCTACTTCTGTGTTTAGGTCCAGTATGGTTTCACTCAGTTCCATCATTTTTTTGTCTGTGTTTTCCTGTAATTCTTTAAGAGATTTTTGTGTTTCCTCTTTCATTACTTCTGCCTGTTGACTTAAGTTCTCCTGCATTTCTTTAAGTTTTTTTTGCCTTTCTTCTTTATTGGCTTCTATCTCTTGGGCCTTATTCTCCTGCATTTCTTTAAGTGATTTTTGTGTTTCCATTAAACGGGTTTCTAGCTTATTCATGTTCCTCTGCATTTCTTTAAGAGATTTATTCATGTCCTTTTTGTGTTCTTCTAGCAGCATCATGAACAGTGATTTTAAATCCAAATCTTGTTTCTCTGGTGTGTTGTCATAACCAGGACTTGCTGATGTTGGAGAGTTTGGTTCAGATGCTGCCATATTGCCTAGATTTCTATTAGTAGCGTTCCTGCGTTTGCCCTTTGCCATCTTGTTCTCTGGAGCTAATTGGTCTTGTCTCTGGCTGGTGTTTCAGCCTCCTGAGAGGCTCTAGGGCTATTTCTGCACCACTAGAGGGCAGGGTTTCCCCTGTTGCAGATTGCTAATGTGGTTTCCTCCTCTTGGGTGCCCTTGCAGCCCTAGTGTTCTTTGCCCAGGATTGTGTCTGTGAGCCAGAAGGTGCCAGTTTGCTCCTTCAGGGAGTGCTGAGGCTGTATGCTGTAGGGACCTTTTCTGCGTGTTGATCTCTCTGCTGGGCAGCGGAACTCCCAACCGGGTTGGTGCACACAAGGCTAGCCTAGGTGCTCAGGCCCTGAGTCTAGGCAAAAGCCTGGCAGGCCAATGTCTGAGCAAAGTTCCCCTCAGCTGTGAGTGTTAATTGGGTCTGTCAGGTGGCTAGGATGGTGGCCTGTGCGCGCTCCCTGAGAGTGCTGGGAGAGTCTGCTGGGCTAACAACCTCCTGGCCGGGTCAGCACACAGATGGCCCACCGAGCAGCCCAGGGCCTGGGTGCAGGCCAACGCCCGTCGGGCTTAGACCCCCGCGATGTTGGTCTCGGGTTATATTTGCGTACCTCAGTCTGATTTCTCTGGCGACCGAGAACCAATATGGAGGCCTCGTATCTGACTGGCAGGAGGCAGAGTTCTGGTGTGGCTTCTGTGTGGTGAAAGGCGCCTTAAATCCTCCGCTGCTCGCAGCCTGGCTGGCCAGCGATGGCCAGTGGTTGTGGGCGCAGGGTCTGCCTGGACCCTGTCCACTTGGTTCTACTGCTGATGGCCCTTCCTCTGGACCAGCCGCTGCTGCTGCCGCTGCTCTCCCAGAAATGCCACTGCTGTTTTGTGTGAACAAAACTACTGATATCCTGACATGACAGATTAGATTTGCTCGAAAGAACTATTTCTAACCATCCTCTTTTCCTGTATTAATCTTTCCTTTCCACTACCTCAGGTGGGCTGTGGGCTAGAAGGGCTGTCAAAGCATTTAAGAACGCTTATTAAAAGTGGGTTTTGAGGGCTGGAGAAATGGCTCAGGAGTTAAGAGCACTGACTGCTCTTCCAGACATCCTGAGTTCAAATCCCAGCAACCACATGGTGGCTCACAACCATCTGTCATAGGATCTGATGCCTTTTTCTGGGGTGTCTGAAGAGAGCAATGGTGGTGTACTCATATACATAGATCAATAAATAAATTAATTAATCTTTAAGAAAACCTTTAAAAAAGAAAAAGGAAGTTTTTTTTTTTTTTAAAAAAAGTGGGTTTTGAAAAATGTAAGCCTACAACTGTGTACATTGTAAGTCCTCCTCTGCAGCTTGTTTTAGTTTTCTCTTTATTTATGAATGAGATATATGGATGACAGATAGATAATAGATGATAGGTGAATGATAGATAGATAGATAGACAGGTAGCACTTACTCATGCATCCAGTTCTAATCCCTCTTTCATGTTTTAAGGTTTCACAATGATTACTACAACAATCAACTATATCTCTGAGAGAAAGGAAAGAGATAGTACATAGAGCTGAAGGTTCTGTTGTGTGAGGATAACAACATCTCCCTAAATGGAGGCTTAAGTATGATTTACAACCTAAACCTTCCAAATAGTGAGAGGAGGGGATTTTGAATGTTCACCTTACAAGGAAATGATACATGTTTGAGGTTATAAATATTCCAGTTACCCAGATATAATTACTACATGTGTGTCTATTGCAATATTGCCATGAGCTTCATAAATATTAAAGGAGTTGAGACTGAGCTGTGCCAAAAATTGCTGTCTAGGAAGAATCTTTATTATTTCAAAATAATAAAGAATCTTTATTATTCTTTATTATTAGAGAAAGCAGAATTTCAGAAAGGGCATTTAGATTGCCTTTTCCTCAAACAAACAAACAAACAAACAAAAAGAGACTTGACGACACTCCCCTAACATGGGGAAAAGACTCAACCACAAGATAAGACTTTAATGCACCCAAATAAATAAATGACTTAAAGTAACAATTATCTTATACAAGGCTTGAACTCCCAGCCATAGTATACCTCTTAGAGACATCACTATACTATTTGAGAGATGAGCTTACTTTACCACTCCATTATATGTTATTAACTCTTTGTTTCAAAACATATAAAAATCAGTTTGCTTTTTTGATTTTTTTTTTTAGGATTTTACTGTTCTATGAAAATCTCAATGTATATAAAATTTTGTTAAAATGTCTATGGGCTTTCTCTTGTTAGTCAACCCTTTTGTTAATATGTGCACTATACTCAGTCAAATAGCTACAAAATATTAGGGACTCTACTCTTCTTATGGATTCTTATTTTATATTTTTAATTCAAAAATATAAACTACCTCCATGATGAAGCTATGCTGTTCGGAACCAGAGAGCTTGGCTCGACACCCCTAGCTGAGCTTTTTGCACAGGTTTCTTGAGAGCAAAACATCCCGTGGCTTAGCTTGATTCCTGCCTTTCTGCCTGGTGTGGTACGGACTTCCCAGGTGCCTGACCTATGACTATAATTGTTTTTTCTTGTTCCCTTCCCTGGCCTCTAGTATATATATTGCTAGTCTCTCAGTAAATCTTTGGCATTCTACTTGCAGAATGACCCATGTCTGTGTTTTTTGTTAATCCCCCAGGCCTATGCCCAATACTTGGTACCGTGGCAGCGCGAGTGCTGTCACTATGCAAAATATTTCCCTGTATAATCTTAAAGATTTAAAATCAGCCTTTTCATATTCTTTGAGTAAATATAGTATCTGAGAATGAAAATTAGAAGCTTAGTTAAAAGAACATAGACACTTTGACAGGAAACCATCCTCTAAACACATGGAAAAGGCCAATGAGAGGGTTGGGACTCCACACAGGGCAAAGAGAGGACTGATTGCTGTAAACTGTTCTCTGATCTTCTCATGTATGCTTTCCTGCTTATACTTATACTGGTATGTGCATGTGCGCGTGCACACACACACACACACACACACACACACACACACACACATATATATATATATATATGATAGATGGATGGATGGATGGATGATGCATGGGGTAAATGACCATGGTAAAAGTTATGGGCCCATTGTTCTTTTGAATTTCCCAGATCTACCTATATCAGAAGCCTAATTTTGTTTTCTCCTTTCTTCTTTCCTATACCTCTTCTTCATGGATCATTCCATTTATGCTCATGTCTTCTCTAGTCTCTTTCCTCTTTCATGAAATCCTTTTCATGGCACTGAGCCTCCTACAGTGGTTTTCTGGTGCAGTTGGTGAGACTCTGATGCTTCTTTGGGTGTAAGTATCCTAATAGCAGTACCTTTCATATCTACAACTCTGCTACAGGCCACGGCTTATTTATCTTTCCAGGGAACATGAAACACTGAAAGGTCAGCGGGGTAACTACTATCAGGAAATGTAGGAACAGAGACTAAGGTGTTCGGAAATATAGCTAACATGGTAGCATCACAGACAATGTACTGGTCTTGCTTCCCTGTATTATACTAAGTCTGTGCTTTTCCCAAGTACCTTCCACAGAGCCCCCTTCACATCCTTGTTCCTCAGAGTATATATTAAAGGGTTGAGAATAGGGGTGAGTATAGTATAAAAAACAGCAACAAACTTTCCCTTATTCTCTGAATACCTGTGGGTGGGTTGGAGGTATGTGTATATGCCTGAGCCATAAAACAGAGAGACCACAATGAGGTGGGACCCACAAGTCCCAAATGCTTTTCTGCGTCCAGCCATTGATTTGATTCTCAGAATTGCCCTGGCAATGTGTCCATAGGAGCCCAGAATCAGGGCAGCAGTGAAGATTATGATTATTGTTCTGGTCACAAACATCTTGACCTCCGTTCCATTAGTGTCTTCACAAGCCAATTTCAAGAATATGGGCATCTCACAGAAGAAGTGATTCAGCCGATGGCTACAGAGAGGCATGGCCATAACAAGTCCTGTCTGAATCACAGAGTTCACAAGGCCAGATACCCAGGAGGAGATGGCCAGTCCCTGACACAGCTGAGGGTGCATAATGGTTGTGTAATGCAGGGGACGGCACACAGCAGCATAGCGGTCAAAGGCCATGACCCCCAGGAGCAGACACTCCGTGGAGACCAAGGCAAGGAAAATGAGGAGCTGAGCCACACAGCCTCCATAGCTGATGGTCCTATCAAACCCACAGAGGTTGATGAGAAGCTGCGGTACGGTGCTTGTGGTGTAGCACAGGTCCAGGAAAGAAAGATGGGAGAGGAAAAAGTACATGGGTGTGTGCAATCTGACATCCAGCCTCGAGAGAGCAATGATGGTGGTGTTGCCAAAGAGAGTTAGCAGATAAAAGACTAGAATGAAGACAAAGAGGAAAACTTCCAGTTGAGGGAAATCAGAGAAGCCTACCAATATGAAGCCTTCCCCTAAACTGGCATTGAAAGTTCCCATTGCCTTGCACTTGAGCAAATAGTGGACATTCATGCAGAGCCTCTGATGAGCAATGTTTGTTAAAGCATTATCCCCATGGTTCCCTAAACCTTCCAGAATCACGCATCACATTCTCTATTTTACCATCCAATTCCACTTTTGCTGTATTTTTTTTCCTGCTCTTTAGACAGGAGATCACAAGGATAGGAGTGAATGGATTTTGTTTGAACTCTAGTCCTGCTTCTTATATGTTCTCTGATTTTCTTCTTACCATTCAAGCATTTGGGGGGATACTTTTGACAGAATTCCTAGGCATCTTTGTCTAAAGATGATGTAACTACCACCTCCTTTGCAGCATGAGGGTTGTATACAAAGGCACCAACAAAGAGACTGCCTTTAGTATCCAGTGTGGACCTTTGGGTGTGGCTGACTAATGGAGCATCTATGGAGCATATGACTCCCAAAAGTTACAAAATAAAGAGGTAAAGCAGAATGTAAAATGTGGCATTAGTGTGTCACTTTCTGCTCTTTTAATTGTTTCTCTTCTCTTTCCAGAAGGTGGAGTATTTCTGCAGATAAGAACTGAAGACTAACAGGCTGATAATCATGATTTCCTCCTCTGAGCACTTGTCAGTTTCCATCCATCACTGCAGGTGCTGTCAGTGTGCCAACCCTGGAAAGACTCTCACCATTGGCAGCATCTGTTGCAAAGGATTGAGAAAAGTTCAGAATCAATTTTGTGGTGACTGGTTTGCAACAAAATTTTTTGCAAGTCACTAGTTCCCAAATATATTCCACTTAAAAAAATGTAACTAGGAAATCTATCCCTGGCCTTCCCAGGAAGAGTTACTGTTTCCTCTGTAGAACAAACTCTTTGTAATGGCTCTGCTCTAAAGTTTGTTATTCACAAGAAGTCTTATGTATATCTGTGTATCTCTCTGAGCTATGAGATACGTGGTGAGAGAGAACATAGAGTTTTCAAATATTAATGTTCTTCTTTATGGCATTTAAGAGGCTACCACGTTGGCAGTATTTTCATGGCTTGCAGTAGATGTCAAAGTGAAAATGTAGGCTCTTCATTTCAACCTCTTACAAATCCATGTTCTCTACTCAGAAGATTAAGCTACAAATGCATTTTAGTAAATTGTAGCCTTGGGAAATGCATAAAAGTAGCTTTCCGTGTTGATATTTCTGTGCTAAAAAAAATCGAATAAGTGAGAAGAAAGTTAATTGGAAAGTAAGACAAGAAACTGAAAGCCAATTGAAGTCTCACTTGTGATCACAGGGAACAGTTTAGGGATGCTGGCATGTTCCCTCTGTATTAAATCTGCTACAGAAGAGAGTCATCGATACTTCAGTGCTGAGCCGATGCTTCTAGGAAGGTATTCAGGTTCCATGCCTGAAAGATGAGCCACAAAGACAAAATGTTATTGTACAGGGGGCGTTTCCAGCATAGCTAGGATGGATTTGAATGGCCACCTTAGGCACACACATACAACAAGCTCTGCAGTCAGACCCTGAGCTATGCTTTTCCTATTTACTTGTCATTTGTTCCAAGAGTCTTGGCTCACTTAATCAACAAAAACATCTTGTTCAAAAGAATTTGGTGGAGATTAATTCCAGATACATCCTAAATGACAAAAACATATTGAATATGGTTCCCACATTCCCTGTCTACACCACTGTTCTGCAAGCACTGTCCAACTGGATCTGCTTAATTTATTCAGTGCTGCATTTCTGTGTTCCAGTGCTGTTCCCAAGGCAGGAAAGGCTCCAACAAAATAGTGTTAAAACAATTAATAGATCTATTATATACCTTGTCTCCAAGCCAGGTAATATGCAAGTGCCCCAGAAATGTTTGTTTTCTGTAAGTCAGAAAATAAGAATACATCTGTACTGCATATAATTTAGTCATACAAACATTCTTAGCCATCCATGATCTATACTTTTATTGCTAGTTATAACAACATTCAGATATGCTGATGACTTTTTAAATGAATGAAACCTCAAGCACATTAAAAATTCTGAAATCATAACTGAAAAGGATCTGGATATAATGAAATATGAATACATAAGCCACTATGGTCAATTTGTCAATGTTGTCAATTGTCAGTATTGACACTATTGTCAATAAGATGGCATTGAAGAAGAAAAATCAAGTTTAGTTTTGCCACTGCATCTGACAAACGTGCATAGTTGGTATCACGCTGAAATCTTGATATTCACTTATTTAATAGGTAGAAAACAATGACTTCTAGGGTAAGATAGAATTTTTTCAACTTTCTATATGACAGCGAGAACACAGAAGAACTGGCTTGATTCCAAAGAGTGACAGGGGAAAAGCACCAGGAATTATGTAGAGCAAAGGGGAGCTAAGAAGTGGAGAATCAGAAAAGCCACAGAGTGAAAAGCACCTAACACTGCTCCAGCCACAAATGGTAGCCAGAGGGAAACAGAGAAGGCCAAAGCCACAAGTTGTAGGGAAACTGGTTAGCTCTGGTGAAAACACACCCTTGGTTTTAGCCAGAGGGCAATCCCATAATTCCCATAAACTGTAAATGCACTGGGGGAGTTGTTGCGATGGGAACTATTCTTGGAAGGCGAGGTAACACCAGAAAGCAAGTCTGCTTGAACAATCCCAGTATCTCAGAGAGCTTTAACCAAGCACCATCTTGAGAAGGTGCCTGTGTGAGATCAAGCTGCTTTGTGAGATGAAAAAACAAAGTTGGGCAGTAGTGGTGCACGCCTTTAATCCCAGTACTTGGGAGGCAGAGGTAAGAGGATTTCTGAGTTTAAGGCCAGCCTGGTATACAGAGTAAGTTCCTGGACAGCCAGGGCTATACAGAGAAACCCTGTCTCAAAAACAAAACAAAAAACCCCAAACAAACAAACAAACGAATAAAAGCTGGAAGCCAGAAAGTCAGAGCCCCACTGGTGTTTAGATGGAAGACAGCATCAACAGGGAATAGTGGAGAGAGGAAGTGTGGAAGTATGGGCTTTTCTATACTCCCATCCTTGTTCTGAATATTTATTAAGAGCTTCAGGCACTATAGCTGGGCAGATACTCACCTATTCTAACCTGACAGAATGCTGGCCTGGCCTACTTTCCAGCCATGTGTCCTATTACATGCCATCTTAGTCTTGACCTGACATCTCCTCCTTTATTTGTGAACGATTATGCTTCTCTGGTTCTCTCTCTCTCTCTCTCTCTCTCTCTCTCTCTCTCTCTCTCTCTCTCTCTCTCTCTCTCTCTCTCTCTCTCTCTCAGCCTGGAAGTCCCATCTTTAATTCCCCTGCCCAGTTATTGGCTGTTCAATTCTTTGACCAATCAGAGGTCATGGCGAACAATGTTTTTACAAAATGTTGAGTTGGAGGATGCTTCACAGTATGGACAGCAATTAGATCTCTGGATATCATTATTTGAATACATAGTACACAAAACCATTACTCTAACAAGGAAGGGAGCGTTATATACAGAAACATCAAGAACAGCAACCATCCAATTTGGGTTGTGCAGACACAGTGGTCAGCATAGGGTGGGAAGTTATGGGGGTATTAGAGGCAGAGAAAGGCACAGAGGAGAGAGGAGAGAAGTAGAGGCGGGCCATGACCACGTGGAGAGAGGGGGAAGGAAGAGGAAAAAGGAAGAGCCCAAGAAGGCAAGAGAGAACAAGAGGACAAGAGAATAAGATCAAGTTTGCAGTCTTAGTGGCCAATATAATGATAGTTCTCAGTATGCTCCGGAGACTGGAATCACTCACCTGCTCACGTGCACTAACAGATCCTTAGAGACACAGAGCCATGCAGTAATTTCTGTCTTGTTCAGAATGCTTGATGTGGAAGTAGTCCTTCCTCCTTGGGGACTGACCTTTTTCTCCTTTGTGATCTGGTGTTTGAAGAGGTTCTGTCTTTTGTAGCACCAATAGCCAAGTTTTCTTCCATTCCTAGTCTAACATATTGGCTTTCATTTGCCTAAGGGAGTTCCTTGCTCCCCCACTTTAATGCCCTAAGTGAGCCATTTCTTTTAAGGATGTGTGCTGCTTCATAAATCCCGTGCTTCTGCTGATAACAGGGCAATCTACATAACCAAACATCTATACCCACCCAAAGGGTCGCACTGCCGCTGTGCCAACACTGACTGTAGTGGCTCTGTGTTTAGCACAGCTTCTCTTCTTCTTGCTCTGTCCTTGAGCCTATAATTCATCCAGCACTGGGTGTAGTTACAGGACCTTCCTTGTCTCTCAAGAGCTGTCTTCCATTCCTTGAAACTCCCCTGGGTGCTCTTTAAGAACAATGGAACGTTCTCTATTGAAACCAAGGATGGGCCTCAGAGAGTCTCACAAAGTATTCTTAGTTTACATGTAGGCTCTGATCTCAGCCACCCTGGATAAGGAATTAGGCAACACAGCGCTTTCTGTGGAAACCTGGTACACATATGTGTGAGGTGTGGGTAATTCCCATGGGACTGCATACAGGTGAACAGACCTTCTTAGGAAAATGATCAGGACTTGCAAGCACTAGGGGGGATCCACATTCCACAAGAGAGGATGACACTTCGGTAAAGCGAATCTCCTTTCATAATGAAGTGACGTTGGGTGGGTACATTTGGTACTTAATGTCCCACATGGAATATGAAGGATTATGCATATGTTTAGCAGGAGATCTGTTTTTAACAGCTTAAAAAGTAGATTGCTTCAGCACAGGACCTGAACGCATACTGACTGAGAAATGGATGCCTGTGATTGAGTTTCAGGTTGCAAAAAGGCTTCAAGAAAAGTGCACCCCCTCACATCCCTACTTTATGACCTCTCACATGGAAAGTATGTCCAACTTGCTTTGTTCTCAAAAGGCTAAAACTCATCAAAACCGATGGGATTTAGGAAGAGAGATTGTGGTCTAGTATGAAGAAAAAGTGAAATAAAAATGAATCCATTTGAAGGCAGACTGCCTGGACATGAAGTAATCTCCCTCTGCCTAAAACACTGGCCTTTTCTTTCAGAGCATGAAAGATTATATGTATATGTATGCATGCATATGCATATATATAATTCAATATAAAATATGAATTACATATAATTCACATATATATATATATGTGACCTTCTTAGGAAAATGACCTTCTTAGGAAAATGATCAGGACTTGCAAGCACTAGGGGGGATCCACATTCCACAAGAGAGGATGACACTTCGGTAAAGCGAATCTCCTTTCATAATGAAGTGACGTTGGGTGGGTACATTTGGTTCTTAATGTCCCACATGGAATATGAAGGATTATGCATATGTTTATATGGTTGAATTAACTAGAGTGTTTAGAAATATCAACTCAGCCATTTTCCACATTTTCCATATTTATTCACCCAATATAAGTTAACTTTGAAGGCTTGTCTTCTACTGCAGACCTCCTTGGCAAATATAAAACATTTTGATATGTGCCTGCTTGTGATCATCTGTGCTCAGCTTAGTGTTTGTTTCTGGGTTGTGACTGTATCTGCCCATGCATGATCTGCCTTTGTCATGAATCTTTTCTTTTAATCAGAAAGCATTTTTATATTTCACAGTAATATTTAATATTACATTTTCCATATGACTTCACCAATTTAATGGCATCACCAGCCTATAGCAGAACAACATTCAAGAGATATAATTGTATCTCACTGGGAGCAAAGGCAGAGATTCTGTAAATTCCTTCTAGTCACATTCATTGTTGTGCTAGGTGACTTGAAATTTGCATCTAACTTCACGTTGTTTTATTAAGCCTACATTTGTAGCTCTCTCAGTGTTTGGGAGATTAGCTCCATATCAAACTTCCCAGGCATCAAAGAATTCTTGTACTCAATTTCTATTCTTACCTTTTCTACAAAGTTATTCATCCCCTAATATGGATGCCATCTCCGTCTCACTAGAAACCAGTCTCCACATCCTACTGCATACGCTTTTGAATGGTCTGTTCAAGATTCCTAAACAGCCAAAATTCACAACAGTTTTAGTGTAAAATCAGATAACCAAGGTTTGGGCCAACTCACTTAATTGGTCATACAAAGTCTATATTACTTAACATGATACCTGTTTTCTCTGGTGCTATATACATGGACCATTGGCATGATCTAGATTGGGTTTACCCCTGCTGTACTATGAGTCTCCCTTGATTTACCACCAGCACGTGCAACCACCCCTCTCTTCTTTGTCTTCTAGTGCAGAGGTTTATATTTTACTTTGCATATTAGTACCTTGGCTGTTCATAAAGGTCTTAAGATTATTCTAAATCAACACTCACACTTTATTAAAGGGATATTTCTTTTTCTAATTTTATGCAGTTGTAGAAAAAGAGATGCAAGTGACGTTTTTGATGTGTTGTGTATCATTAGGTAGGTGGACAAATGTGCGGATGGTAGAAAGGATATCATTAGTAAAAACCTTTTGCAAATTTGTACTTTTCTGTGCCTCATTGAGATAATTAGCAGGGGTGGAACTCAATGACAATTTTATAACAGAATATTGATTTTTTTCAGTTTTTACCTTTGAAGATAAAGTAGCCTATTCAGTCAGCACTTACCCACAGCAAAGGCAACTATTGCATTACCACCCTTGATTCTATTGTCTTCAAAGTCAGTAGGAGACCAAATTGGATCTGTCTATAACTATAACTACTGCATTAGCATTCTTGATTCTATTGGCTTCAAAGTCAAAGGAAGACCAAACTGGATCTGTCTATAACTAGAGATGTTCAAGGAAGACAAACTTTTCTTAGTCCTGAATTTTTTTGTGGGCAGAGACCTTGGGAAAGGGCCTTGATAGGTCATGATCACATACCTTCTATCCCAGCAGAGACGTTGCTGTGAGTCCTGACTTAGAATGTAGCAGCATTCTCCTTGTGCATCCTACACTTGCCCTAACCAACTGAGAACAGGAAGGAGCTGGTACATTGTCAAACCACCTCATGACCCTAAGATTCAGTGCATCACACATTCCCTGGGGATGTTGTCCCACATCCATACAACTGCTGTTTACAAAGTGTGGCTCTAGAAACATCTGGACCCTGTAGTAGCAATTATAATCCACTGAGAGATTCCACAGGAAAAAAAAAACCTGTTTATCAAGTGTGGCCTTGGAGATCACTGAGCCCCAGTATAGCAATTATAATGCATCAAGAGGCACCTATGTAAGATTTACTTTCTAAGTGTGGCTGTGGAGAACTGTGATCTCCAATGTGGTGATTATAACCAACTGACTCTGTCCCTCAGATCTGTCTTTACAGTCCTTAGTTTTCCCAGTTCCTCACTCTTTGACCAAATCAAGCTGCTGGAGCCAGAATCTTCCAATTCCACAATTGTGCCTATAACCTGCTTGAATTTCTCACACTTCCTCTACTCCAACCCCAGTCATGACAGGTAGCACTTCACCAGTCACTCCCACCTTCAACACATACTGAAAGTGTTTCTTTTTCTAGAAACTTCACACCATCCTCATGTTCTTGTCTGTGTTTATCATTGATCCAGTTATCTCATTTCCTTCATGAAAAGCTTGATGATTTATATTTAGATCACATATAATGCTTAAAGTTTTAGTGTGTTCATTTTATCTCATTTTAATCACTATAAATAAAAATCAGTATATTTTGTCAGTGTATTCCAGAGGTGTTTATTGGACAATTATGCTGTTTTGCATAGTATAGGAATAAAACTGACAATCAACGTTAATCTGTAACCACTGAGGAAATTAGACCTCTCACTACAAACTGAGAACTGACCCAGTTTTCTTGACATACGTCACCATCACTTTCTTTGACAGTAAAATAATATTACTGAGACCTATAAAGTCCCACTGTTTGAGTATTAGTGGTAATGCATTTGAGGCGTGTGATGGGGGAATGATGGCACCATACTTGACTGGATCTTACTTATTGTACATCCAATGTAAATGGCACAAAATACCATGTACAATTGAGAGAGTGTTTTTAAGAGTGAGAAAGGACTTTTTTTTTTATTGACTTATGAAAGAAAAGTAGCACCTGAATGTCACATGGTGCATCAGATCCTGTCTCACAACAACTCAATCTTAGCACTGAGCTCAAGTGCAGTGGGATTGAAGAGAGCCAACCACTGGCAGTTATCACTCCCTGTTCTTATATGGATGCAATGTGGACAGCCCACTTCTGTTCCCACTACCATGATGGATTATATTATATTATATTATATATTATATCATATTTTATTCAGTGTGACCAACTACCTCCCACTCTCCCCACAATGACAGATTATACTTTCAAACTGTGACCCAAATAAAACCTTCTTCTGGTAAATTGAGTTTGTCGGGTATTTTTATCACAATACCAGGAGACATAACTAATACATTTTGCTTTTAATTTCTTATATTTTCTTGTATACTTCTGTGTTTTTATTGTCCATTATATTTTACCCTGCATCTCACCTGAGTAGTCTTATAGTTGCTCTTTCTTCCTCTGAGCCTGCTATACAATGCCTTCTCTGCTCTCTCTCATGCCTCTGTCCTATTCTTGTCTGAATGTTCACACTTACTCCTTCCTGTTCTTTCTTCATTTTATTATTTCATTATTGATACTTAAAACTCTGTAAAAACACATTTCCTGGAGACAGTATTCTCTGCTATTGTTTCTGAAAGTATTCAGGAACACAAATGAAATACATGCTGTTTCCCAGTGCAAGCCAACAGAGAATTGTTGTCAAACCATTGTGTTTGTTATTGCAGTTAGCTTCCCTCTAAGTGGCAGTGGGGAGCACAAAGTCAAGTGAATATATCATATTCACATAGGTAAAGCAAAACAAACACAGGCAGTGAGTGGAAGCAGAATAAGCAGGAAGAGAATTCATCCCAACAGATAACCAAACACAACCAAGAGATACAAAAGATGTAAGAGAAAAAGCCATTATAACACAGCAGGGAGCTCACAAGTCTTCAGTAGCAGAAACAGAAGATAACGAGGCAGCTGAAATGTCAGTGAAACATTTCAGAATCTTAGTTTATAAGAGAAATTGTGATTCCATACAGCATTCAAATAAGCCTGTGAATGAAGTAAGAAAAGTCACTTAAGAAGACAGAGAAGTGGATTCAACGGTAAGAGAGTTCTCTTATCTCTAAGAAATGGAGCTTACTGGCACCAACATTCTGAGTCAAAGGATGGCATTCGACATGCTGATTAAATGCATCCAAGCAGCAAGCTCGAATAGCTGTGCTGATATATGATAACATAGACTTAAAATAAAAACTACTCATAGGCAGAAAGATGAGCACTGGTATTATTAAGGAGAACAATTCATCTAGAGGATATCACAGTTGTAAATATCTATACATTGACTGTCAGAGTGGCCAGTTTTATAAATCATATTCTAAAAAATTGATAGTCCATATTGGACCAGATAAAGTAGAAATTGAAGATTTCAAAGCCCACTCCCCTTTAGATAGGTCCTCTAACTGAAAATCAACTAGGAAGCTTTAGAACTAAACTATGATTTGAGGGCACTAGGTCCAACTGATGCAGAATTCACATTTTTCTCAGTGGACAAAGAATAGCCTCTAAAATACATCCCAATAGAAGTTAGAGAGATGGCTCAGTAGATAAGGGCACTGTCTGATTTTCCAAAGGATCTAAAGTCAATTCCATGCACCTGTATGGTATCTCACAACTTCTGTATCCTAGAGTATCTGATGTTAACCCCAACACTAACCCTAACCCTGTAGTTTAGTTCCTTTTATTTTATCAGATCACAGTAGAATAAAATTAGAAAACATAATAGAAACTATGTAATTAGAGATTGGACTATACATAATTGTAGAAAAAATCAGGAAGAAAAATTCTAAATTCTTATAATCATATAAAAAATACAACTTACTAGAACCTCTGGGATACAGCTAAGAATGTATTGTCTTGTAGAAGAATGTTTATAGCAATAAATGCTTACATTGAAAAATCAGAGATATTGCAGACAACACACTGATGACTGTTCTAGATAAATAGAAGCTAAGCTACATTCAGTAGACAGCATAAATAATAAATAGAGTAGAAATTAATAAACTAGGGACACAAAGAATGACATATTGTGATGGTTGTAAATGCTTGACTGGGGAGTGGCACTATTAGGAGGTATGGCCTTGTTAGAGTAAGTGTGTCACTGTGGATGTGGGTTTTAATGCCCTAGTCCTAGCTGCCTGGAAAGGAGTTTTCTTCTAGCAGCCTTCAGATGAAGATGTCAAACTCTCAGCTCTTCTTGCACCATGCCTGCATGGATGCTGCCATGTTTACACCTTGATGATAATGGACTGAACCTCGGAACCTATAAGCCAGCCCCAATTAAATTTTGTCCTTTATAAGACTTGCTTTGGTCATGGTGTCCACAGCCCTACAACCCTAACCAAGACACACATAGAATCAATCAAAAATTGTTTCTGTGGAGGAGGATTGTATGGGGTAGGGCAGATAGGGAAGGAGTGGGCAGTGAGGAGGGAGAGGAAACCAGTCTGGATATAAAATAAATGAAAATTAATTAATTACTCATTTCTGTAGCTGGGCACAATGGTACATGCTTTTAGTCCCATCACTTGGGACACAGAGGCAGGGGGATATTTCTGAGTTCAGGGCCAGTCTGGTCTGCACAATAATTCCAGGACAACTAGAGTTACATAGTGAGACCTTGTCTTAAGAAAACAGCAAAACCTTTTCTTTTAAATGATAAACAAGACTGATAACTCCAATCAAACTAACCAACTTAATAGAGAAGAAACACAAATTAATAAAATTAGAGAGAAGGGAAATTGACTTTAGACTCCAGGGAAGTCTAAATGAATACTTTCAAAAGTTATATTCCCCAATGCTGGAAAATCTGAAGAAATGAATACATTCCTAATGTATACAACCTGCCAAAATAAGCCATGAAGATATAAGTAGAATAAAGAGGTCCCCAACAAGCAATTATACTGAAACAGTAATTAAGTTTCCCCACCAAGAGAAGCTCAGGGGAGTCCTTGCATGTGTCAGTGAGAAGTGTCTTCCTCTTTCAAGTTAAGATGGAGCTCACCAATCGGCTAGACTAGCTGACCCCAGAAATCTGTCTCTCTGCTCTCAGACCAGGCTTACAGATGCATGCCATAGTCCCTGGCTTTGTGGGTGCTGAGGATTTGAACACAGGTCTTCATGACTGTGTAGGAGATACTTTACTGGAGTCATCTCTCCAGCCCCTATACATGGTCAAGAAATAGATAACATTAATGTTTCTTATATTATTCCACAAAATAGAAAGGGAAGAAATGTTACCAAACTCATTCTACAATGTCTGTATTACTTTATTCGAGGATTGGATAAGGACATGACAAAAAAACAAAACAAAACAAAAAAACAACAAAAAAAACAACTATAGACCAATTTCTCATGAACATATAGATACAAGCATCCTTTAATGAAAAAAGATAAAAATTCTGCAAACTGAATGTTGTACATCAAGGCAAAGTGGGTTTCATTCCAGGGAGGTGAGTTTAGTTCAGTATACACCAATCAATTAAGTGTAATAAATCACATACATATACCTATGCATACTAGTCAAGTGCTCTGCCACTGTGCTACATCTCCAACAGTTGGGAAAAGAGGAACTTAAATTATATATTAGACAACAGCTCACTATTCAAAATGTACAATAAATTCCTACAACTTTACAAAAACAAACAAATAACAACAAAATCTGGACATGCCATGATCTTAAGTTAAAGAGACAGAAGTGGAACTACCCAATCATGCAGTCATAGCTCCTATCCTATGCTGCCAACGTGGTAAAATACCATGACCATAGCTTGAGGGGGGTGGGAAGCATCATTTGGCTTATACTTCCACATCAGTCACTGACTAGGGGGAATCAAGGCAGGAATTAGAGGCAGGAACTGAAAGAGAGAGCACAAAAGCATACTACTTACTCCTTTAACAGCTAGGACCACCTTCCAAGGGATGGCACCACCCACTGTGGACTGGACCCTCCCATTACAAATAGCAACCTATAAAATGCCCCACATACCAGTCTGATAGAGACAGCAGGACAGCTGAGAGTTCCTCTTCCCCATGATTCTAGTTTCCGTCAAGTTGACCTAACTGACCAGCATACAAAATAATTTAGAATTCTTTTGTTTTGTTTTGGGAAGTGACTCGCTATGCTAGCAACACTGGTGTATAAAAGTCCACCCATATTCAATATCGTGAATGAAGAAACTCAGTGGGGACTGGACGTAAAATGGATGGTAGAGTGGGCAGGAGAATTACTACTGTCTTCATGAGAACAGAGTTTCAGTTTGGGTTGGAAAAAATGGGAACACTAGTTATGAAAGAGGATATAAAGCTAATTGCGTCTCTCAGAGATTCCCAACTACTACAGGGAGCTATGGTATTTAAGAAAGGCCTTTCAAAACAGGAGAAGCGCTGAGAGATGATACCAGGGAAAAGACCGTGCTTCTGCTTGAATCTCAAGAAAGGTCTGAAACTCCACATGCCTTCACTATGTCTGGCATTTTGTAAGTTTTAATAACACCTATACACATGTAGTAGTAACAACAGGGAAATCAGTGTAGTTACTCTAGCAAAAATAAAATTGCTGGTTTTTTGTTTTTGTTTTTGTTTTTTTTGCTTTCATTTTTGTCTCCACAAACTTCATTGAATATGACATTTCAACATTTTTCAAGGCATGTAACATGTACTTGACCTTCTGTCTCCCTATTTTCGGTACCATTTCTAAATTTTTGGTGAGAAAATTGTGTTTGCAACCTGAAACCTAATAAGCATAGATTTTTAGGTCATCTTTGGGCTCATTGAAACAATATCCCCATAAACTTTACATGATTAAAACCTGACAGGTATTAAATCCATAGGCCACATTTTTTATTGTAAAAGTCATTACTTTTCTGGGACTTGGGCCTATGCAAGGGTGTTATCAGGGGAGGTCATCCCATACCTCAGAAAATCCTGTACTTTGGAGAACAGGGAATGATTTGCTTCCGTTGCCATTTTGTGTTAAGAAAAACTAGATCAAATGTATTCTGATGTGAACCTCTGTGTCAAACAACAATGAAATAAGTTAACATCCATAATTAAATGTAATTGTATACAAATATATACCAGAAAATCAATCAGTATCATCTCTTCGGACTGGAGAGATTGCTCAGAGATTAAGAACACTAGCTGCTTTTCCGGAAGACATGGATTCAATTCCTAGCACCTGTATGACAGATCACACTGTCTGCAACTCCATTTTTATGGGACCTGACAGCCATACATGAAGCAAAACACCAATGTGTATAAAATTTTTAAAAAGTTAATAAAATATCATCCCTGATGTTCCCAGCCCCTCCTCCATAAGCACATTTCTGTCTTCTACTTCTACAAGTTTGACTTTGCACATATAAGTGACATCATATGGTATTTTTATGTCTGGCTTATTTCATGAAGTACACCTCTTTTTAGATTAATCAGTGTTATAAATGAGAAGGTTCTTTTTATAATGCTAGACAATATTTCATTTATATAGCTCCTATATTTAATTTACTCATTTATCTGATATTTACACTTATCATATGTTGGGGACATATTTTCAAGCGATAATGGTTTCCTTTTGACATATACCAAGAAAGGAAGTGACTAGGTGATAGAGTGGTTCTAGTTTTCCACAACAGCCACAACTTTACAGAAATAGTTTAGAGTGGTTATGTGCATGGCTTTTCTAGAGAAGATGTAAATGAACATCTGTTCACCCCAGATGGGAAAACCAACAATAGAACCAACACCAACACCCAGGCCCATATCCAGGGTTCTGAATTAGCCCACTCCAACATCTACCCCATCTATGGACTGCAGGGGTGCAGGAAGGGACCAGTCCTACAGATCCAAAGCTGCAGAATCTTCATGGCACAGCACAGCCACAGAATATCTAAGATGAGTCCCAGTGAGGATCCAGTATTGATAGTGTAGCAGAAGTGAGGGTCCTTGAACCAGACCAATGCCATGAACACTTGCAAGTAAAGACGTTTGGACAAAACGGTATACTGTGGAACATGCTGGGACACACTGCAGCTTCAACCACAATCTTTTTGAGTGGGAGGTTGCAAGTGCAGAGGGTAGGTATAAAGGAATGGAAAGATGAGTAGAATTGGGGTGCATGATGTGAAATTCATAAAGAACTAATAAAATTTAAATTAAAAAAGGTTGACATGGAGACATGCACTTTGACATAAAACCATTGTTTAAGCCTGTGATTTAAATAGAACTCAAGTAACCCTGTCTTCACATGTCAGCACAATGGTTTTAGTTTCTTATGTTATTCTCTAATACAGGAATCTCTCTCTCTCTCTCTCTCTCTCTCTCTCTCTCTCTCTCTCTCTCTCTCTCTCTCTCTGTGTGTGTGTGTGTGTGTGTGTGTGTGAATCTGTATGTCTCTCTGTGTTTATGTACATCTCTCTGTCTCTCTATGTTTCTGTTTCTCTCTGTGTCTGTTTCTCTGTCTCTCTCTCCTCCCTTTTTAGTCTTTCCCTTTTCTCTTCTTCTGGCTTGTTACTTTTATGCTCACTTTTTTCTACTCTCTTTTTCCCTGAGTGGAAAGATTCTCTCGTTTCTATTATATGAAGTCACACAATCAACATCCCTGTGCAGCTGACAAGGTGTGGAGGTCACCTTTTACTCATCTATGACTTAAGTATGTGACTGTCCTTTAAATGCACTACTGTCATCTTATCTGAAACTCTGCCTGCTCTCATAAATACATTTGTTCATGATGTCTTCGTTTGATTTAAATATCAGTGAAGGAAAACTAATGTACAAGAGGTTGTAAATAAGCCATGAAATATGAGCAGGGTCACAGCTAACTTGACAAACATAAGGAACCCATGTCCTCTGCCTTTGGGTACAGTATAGTATAATCTATGTGGCCCTATGGTGGCAAGTAGTAACTTCGTAATAGATATTGCCATTATGGGTTGAGTCCTCTACCACTCCATATAATGTTCCTTTATTCTTCTTTATGTGAATTATTGATAGAAGTAAACATTTATTTCCTGTTTTCCTCATATATAAGATTTAACAACTAAATAAATTAAATGACTAAATAGCACTTTATCAAGTAATATAAGAACACTTCCATGGATTTATTGATTTATTAAAACCAATTTCTTGAGGAATAAACAATAAAAATAAAAGGCAAAATCTTTACATACACTTGGGGAATTATAAAACAACATAGAGAAATAACTCTGTCATCACTACCTTTATTGTTTCAAAAATATATTGGCATTTTCTCCCTCAGTAAGATGTTAATACTTCTACTTTTACATAACCTGTACTATTCTATGTAAGGTTATTGGTGTGTGGAAGATGTTCATTGAGTGGGATTGCTATAAACCACACAATAATTCTGCATCTTATTTAGAACAAATGTGAAAATTCTGCCTGTGATTCCAAAAGAATATAAATCTAATGATCTAAGCTACGATCAAAGTGCTAAGTTCAAAAGTTTCTTTATTTCAAGAGTTTAAGATGACTAAAGAAAAAGATATACTGAGAGATTGTAACCTTACTGGGTCTCACTTTATATACTGTCAGTGTAAATACTACAAAGTAATATGTGCAATTATGAAGGTTGGGAAAAGGCTTCAGTGAACTGAATCATCAAAGTTAACAGCTAAAGCTGTGTAGAGTGTACTGTTTGTATAGCAATATATTAGACTTCTCCATAGGTTGCCCCAATTGGTCTTTGTCATGATGCTATTTACTTCCCTACTATACTTAATGCAAATTATTGAGATAATACATTCAAAAGAAATGTTTGCTTTGGCTCATTTTGGAGTGCACCATTGCTTCGGCAACAGTGGCAAAGCAGTGTACTGTAGAGAATGTGTAGAGGAACAAGAACAATTACTGTGTGGCCAGATGGTGGACAAAAGTATAAAAGACAGTGGTCAAGTAATCCATGAGATGACCAAGAGTCCAAATGATCTGGAAACAGTAATGCCAAACACTAGAGCGTTTAGATTTGCACAAGAGATCTAGGAGGGACATGGTTTCTACTACATTTCCTCTTTTGGAACATAACTCCAACATTAGCAACTTTGAATTCTTATTAATTGAACTGGTGAAAAGACTAAGATATCTAGGGCAATGTATCATGTTTAGAAGCAAAATTTGATGTCCTTATTTGATTGAAAATTTCCTAAGCCTGAACTAAACTGAACTGAACTGATCTGAACTGGACTGGACTCTACTGAACTGGAATGGATTGGACTGGACTGGAATAGACTGGACAGGACTGGACTGGTCTGGACTGCACTGGACTGGTCTGGACTGGACTGCTTTCAATTGAACTGAACTAAACTGCTCTGAACTGAATGGAATTGAGTTGAAATCTTTCTCCCTCAGTGATCTTTAAGTAGCCTTTGTTTCCTGTTTGTTTTCATGAGAGTTGGGTATGTACTATTTTTGACTCATTCTGTCAAATCTTTCTCTGATTCATCACTTTGTCTTCCCCTCAAATAGATGGCATGTCTAAATTCCAATCAGAGAGATTGAAGATGTGTACTAAGGCTATGTGTATTTCAGCTTGAAGGATTAAAGGCGTGTGGCATGTCTGCATTCTAGCAGGATTGTATCTTTGGATGTGATCCTTTGCCAAAGCAGCTACGTTGCTGAATTAAAATTCCTCTACACCTAGCAGTATCACTATGTGGTGCTGGCTTGAGTGGCTTCAAGAATGCAGGAGTGAAGAGTCATGGATTATTCCACTACAGTTTCAGAGAGCTGCTGAGGCTGGGCAGTGTGTGGCAGGGGAGTTCCTGCATGAAGGCCCCTCAGAGGTCAAAAGACTATAAGAGACCTTTGTACAAAGCTGTGAGTGAAGCTTGAGTTACATAGGAGATCCCAAAATGTTGGACAGCCTAAATCCATGAGATATCTGCTGAGGAAAGCTGTATATGGGTAATAGAACCAGACCAAGAGTGGGAGGAATGTTGCAGGCAATAAAGCTGAGAAGGCAAGGCCATCTAAGTCCTTTGAACTTAAATCAACAGATATTGGACATAAAAGTAGGGGATTTGGTATTTGCTCTGCTACATTTTGTTCTTTTTTTAAATTTTCTATATTCTTTGTTTACATTTCAAATGATTTTCTCTTTCCCGGTTCCCCCCTCAACATAAGTCCCATAACCCCTCTTCCCTCCGCCCATTCCCCAATCAACCCCCTCCCACTTCTCTGTCCTGGTAATCCCCTACAATGCTGGATCAAGCTTTTCCAGAACCAGGGCTCTCTCCTTCCTTCTTCTTGGGAATGATTTGATATGTGAGTTGTGTCTTGGGTATTCAGAGCTTCTGGGCTAATATCCACTTATCAGTGCCTGCATTCCATGTGTGTTCTTTTGCAACCATTTGCCTAAGAATTTCGTGTATTCATTATTTTTAATTGCTGAGTAGTATTCCATTGTGTCAATATACCACATTTTCTGTATCCATTCCTCCATTGAGGAACATCTGGGTTCTTTCCAGCTGCTGGCCATTATAAATAAGGCTGCTATGAATATAGTGGAACATGTGTCCTTCTTGCATGTCGGGGAATACTCTGGGTATATGCCCAGGAGTGGTATAACAGGGTCCTCCAGAAGTGCCATGCCCAGTTTTCTGAGGAACCACCAGACTGATTTCCAGAGTGGTAGTACCAGCTTGCAATCCCACCTGAAGTGGAGGAGTGTTCCTCTTTCTCCACATCCTCACCAACACCTTCTGTCTCCTGAGTTTTTAATCTTCGCTATTTTGACTAGTGTGAGGTGAAATCTCAGGGTTGTTTTGATTTGCATTTCCCTAATGACTAATGATGTTGAACATTTCTTAAGGTGCTTCTCAGCCATCTGAAGTTCTTCAGGTGGCAATTCTTTGTTTAGCTCTGTACCCCATTTTTATATGGTTATTTGGCTCTCTGGAGTCTAACTTCTTGGAGTTCTTTGTATATATTGGATATTAGCCCTCTGTCAGATGTAGGACTGGTGAAGATCTTTTCCCAATTTGTTGGTTGCTGTTTTATCCTTTTGACAGTGTCCTTTGCCTTACAGAAACTTTGTAATTTTATGAGATCCCATCTGTCAATTCTTGATCTTAGAGCATAAGCTATTGGTGTTCTGTTCAGGAAAATTTCCCCTGTGCCCATGTACTCAAGGTTCTTCCCCAGTTTCTTTTCTATTAGTTTCAGTGTGTTTGGTTTCATGTGGAGGTCCTTGATCCACTTGGAGTTGAGCTTAGTACAAGGATATAAGAATGGTTCGATTTGCATTCTTCTGCATACTGACCTGCAGTTGAACCAGCACCATAAATATACATGCTCCACTTTGTTCATAGCTGCCTTATTGATAATAGCCAGAAGTTGGAAAGAACCCAGATGTCCTTCAATGGAGGAATGGATACAGAAAACGTGGTATATTTACACCATGGAATACTACTCAGCAATTAAAAACAATGAATTCATGAAATTCTTAGGCAAATGATTGGAACTGGAAAATGTCATGCTAAGTGAGGTAACCCAATCACAAAAGAACACACATAGAATGCAGTCACTGATAAGTAGATATTAGCCCAGAAGGTCTGAATTCCCAAGACACAATTAGCATATCAAATCATTCCCAAGAATAAGGAAGAAGAGGGCCCTGGTCCTGGAAAGGCTTGATGTAGCAATGTAGGCGATTACCAGGACAGAGAAGTGGGAGAGGGTTGATCAGGGAATGGGCGGAGGGAAGAGGGGTTATGGGACTTATGGGGAGGGGGGAACCAGGAAAGAGAAAATAATTTGGAATGTAATCAAAGAATATAGAAAATAAAAAAGGAAAGCTCATATTTTCTAACAAGAAAAAGCACAGTGCGTACACCAATTCAATTTATAATCAATCAGTGGGTGATTGAGCCCTAAGACCTGTGCCCACACCACCCATCTTGCACATTTAACAACCAACGGACACTAAAATACCCTGGAGCTGCTGTAGTAAAGACTCCTTGGAAGTGTCACTTTAGGAAGATATTTCTTGTTAAATGTTATTTCTTTCTTGAGAACACGTTGGAGAAGATACCAGTGGAGCTGATAGACAAGCAAAGAAGTCTATGAGGATGTGCAAACTATTTTGGATGCAGTGTATTAGTTTGAGCAATTTGCAAAGAAATTTTTACAGTGGTGACAATTTTAGATATTCTCTGAAATTTTAATATGTTTGCATAAAAATAAACCTTCTTACAGACATTGAAAAATTAAAAAAAAGAATGAGCCAGGCAAAGCAGTGATATATACTAATTAAGATGATGTTTAATTTATTCTCTAGTTTCTCTAGTCTCTCCACTTTTGTAAACATTATCCTCTTCCCACCACCAAGCAGCATTTCTGAGGTACATTGTGCAGCTGAGGAAACCATGACTCCCCCTTAAAGAATGCCTCCCTAATACTTTGCATGCTACCTCAAGTAGAAAAGCAACATTTATATCTGGCCTCTAGGTGCTCCATGATACATCATTAATTATTATTTCCTATGTTCTCCAAATATCACAGAAGGGTATCCACTTCAATAGACCTTAAAAGGGGTCCCGAGATGTCTAGGGACATAGACAAGATGGAAGAACTTAAAAACATTGGCACCAATGCACATCTTGACTTTGTATCATAGGGCATTCCTCACAGCACCATGCTAGGAATCTGGAAGGCACTGCATCAAGAAAATGTTTCTCTGCCTCCCAGGATAGCCTAGGAAATGCCTCCTTTCTCCAAGAGAAAACAATATCCGTTCTCCAAGTACCATGGTACAAATCAGCTCTCACTGTTTCATATGGACTATAGAAACTGAACTACAAAGCATTTCAATAGATCTCCACTTTCAACTACAAAGCAAAGAAGCACCAAGCCCATGCGTTCTGCTGATACTCATTTTGTATTAACTGCTTTGCAAGGACAGGATGAGTCTGTAACTCATGAACTGTTAGGCCAGACTGTGCTGGTTCTTGCTCTTCTGTCCCAAGTCTGTCCCTCTCCCTAGCACCTTCCACAGACCCCCCTTCAAGTCCCTGTTCCTCAGGGTATAGATCAGAGGGTTGAGCATGAGGGTGACAATAGTATAAAAAAGGGCCACAAACTTCCCCTTGCTCTCAGAATAGCTGCCCTTGGGTTGTAAGTATGTGTAGATGGCTGCACCATAGAACATAGAAACCACCACGAGGTGGGACCCACAAGTCCCCAGAGCCTTTTTGCATCCTGCCATTGACTTGGTCTTCAGCACTGCCTGAGCAATGTTTGCATAGGAACCCAGAATTAATGTTATAGGAAAAATCAAGATTACAACTCGGGCCACAAACATCTTGGCTTCTGTTCCCTCTGTGTCCTCACAGGCCAACTTCAGGAGAATAGGCATCTCACAGAAGAAGTGGTTCAATCGGTGTCCACAAAGAGGTATCGCCATCATGAGGCTTGTCTGAATCAGAGAGTTCATGAATCCTCCTACCCATGAAACAATAGCTAGTGAGAGGCAGAGAACGGGGTGCATGATGGTCGTGTAGTGTAGTGGGCGGCACACAGCAGCGTAGCGGTCAAAGGCCATCACTACCAGGAGCACACTCTGTGGAGGCCAAAGCAAGGAAAAGGAAGAGCTGGGCTACACACCCTCCGTAGCTGATGGTTCTGTCATAACCCTGGAGGTTAATCAGAAGCTGGGGCACAATGCTGGTGGTGTAGCACAGGTCCAGGAAGGACAGGTGGCAGAGGAAGAAGTACATGGGCGTTTGAAGTCGAGCATCCAGTTGTGAAAGGATGATGATGGTGGAGTTGCCGAAGAGAGTTAGGGAGTAGAAAACGGAAATGAGGACAGAAAGAAGGAGCTCCAATTGAGGGAAATCAGAGAAACCCACCAAGAGGAAACCCTGTCTGAAACTCGTGTTGAAAGTTCCCATAGCCTTTCTCGTGCTCCAGTTACAGAACACAATTCAATGTCTGTGATGAAGAAGGCTGATCAGAGAGCATTGTTCCAGATAATTCTGAAATACTCTAAAATCAAGCTTTTTTCTCCTCTGCTTTGTTAGTTCAGTCTTCAGTTCTTACCTTTTTCCTCTTTGGACTGGAAATCAAGGGACTGTTGTATTATCTTTTGTTTAAACTATTACCACACTCTGTATATGTCATGAATTTCATCCAGTTCCCATAATCCCATGTATTTGGGATTAATGTGTGATTAAAGGTTTTAATGAGTGAGTTGCTGTTTCAATCTTAGTTTGGAGCCATATCTCCTTTCTTTGTTCCCATCTCTCTACTTTAGAACAAGAATGTTCATTTTTTTTTGTTATCGCATTTGGAAGTATATAAACTCACTATTTTGTTTTTGTTTTTGCTTTCACTTCTGAGACAGGATTTTTCTATGTAGCTTTTGAATGTCCTGGAACTCACTCTGCTGGCCACACTGGCCCCATACTCTCAGAGATCTGCCTGCCTCTGCCTTCCAAGTGCTGGGATTACAAGCGTGTGTCACCACCACAGGGTTATAAATTCTTTTTCAGTAGCTCATAGTCAAGACTTTGCATTGAGTCTGACAGGAGAATTTGAACTTGTCCTCTTTTTTTTTTTTAAAAAAAAAAACAATTCTCAAATTGTTAAGACAGGACTTATGGAGACAGGCTGAATGAATTTTTCCTGATAAAATGGATGGATGTGAGATTTTTGACAGAATCATAAGTGGAATATTATAACTTCAAAGTGGTATGTCTGAATTTCAGGTTGACCTTCTGATTTACAATGATTGTTCTTTTTTAACAACTTGACTGGATTTAGAATCACCAAGGAATCAAATTTGAGACATGAATTTGGATGTGTCTGTGAATACAGTTCTAGAAAGGGTTGCTTGCGGTGAATGCATGTGGCAAGATCTATGGACTAGAGGCTTGGAGAGAATAAAAGGGGGAAAGGAGGAAAAGGAGCAGAGTCCCGGCATTTTACCCCTCTCCCCGCCCTGACCTCTGCTTCCTGGCCAACCACGATGTGTTCCCTGCCTTCCCCATCCCAATAAACTGAACCTCCTGCAGCCACAAGCAAAATAAATCTCTATTTATGTTGTCTGGTAATGTGGTCACAACAGTGAAAAAGCTACTGATATACAGAGACATTGATCACATGCTACTAAAATTATAATCATTACATCAAATTTCTTTTATTTGTCACCAACTGCCTTGACTCAGTGAGACATTTTCATTGTTTGAGGTAGAATTTGTGTAACTTTCCTGACATGCTTTTATCCCACACAGTAAAACCACAAACATGTAATAAGATTATCTGTGCTCAAGAAACAAGTAGCTAGGGAAGGTCCTACTAAGAGTAAATTCATTAGATTCTGAGTATGAAAATGGATCTCACATTTCCTACATAGCAGTGATTTAGTAATCCTACATACTAAGATTTAGTGCCTCCTCTTCCTCATAATGAATCCGAGGCTTTTTTGGAAAACATGCTAGCACATTTTTGAGTCTTTTCTCACTCTGAAGATATTCACCAGTCATTAGACTCTGTGTAGAGCTAGAACACACCATCTTCCCAACCCTTCTTTTGAATGTGATATAAGCCAACTTTCATTTTCTGGAACTGATATTGAAAGAACTTGAACCAGCCCCACCACCCCAATAGGAAGACACTAAAACTCCGAGGTGTACTGAAGACTTTTTTCTGGTCCCAGATCAGAATATGAAAGCTATAACGGAAAAAATATCCCGGTCTTACTTCTTTCATCTTACTGAGAGTCTGTGCCTCTTCCTAGAACCTTCCACAGAGCCCCCTTCACATCCTTGTTCCTCAGGGTATAGATCAGAGGGTTGAGCATGGGGGTGACTATAGTATAAAAAAGGGCAATGAACTTCCCCTGACTTTCAGAATAGGTGTGAGTGGGTTGAAGGTATGTATAAATGGCTGAACCATAAAACAGAGAGACCACCAGAATGTGAGATCCACAAGTCCCAAAAGCTTTTCTGCGCCCAGATGATGACTTGACCTTCAGTACTGCCCTGGCGATGCGAGCATAGGAGCCCAGGATAAGTGCTGCCGGGCAGACCAAAACTATTGTTCGGGCCACAAACATCTTAGCCTCTGTTCTTCTTGTTTCCTCACAAGCCAACTTTAGGAATATGGGCATCTCACAGAAGAAGTGATTCAGTCGATGGCCACAGAGAGGCATGGCCATCATGAGGCCTGTCTGAATCAGAGAATTCACAAGGCCCCCTACCCAGGAGGAAATGGCCAGTGCGTGACATAGCTGAGGGTGCATAATGGTCGTGTAGTGCAATGGATGGCACACAGCAGCATAGCGGTCAAAGGCCATGACCCCCAATAGCACACACTCTGTAGATGCCAGGGAAAGAAAAATAAGGAGCTGGGCCACACACCGTGCATAACTGATGGTCCTGTCTAGACCATGAAGATTTATGAGGAGCTGGGGCACGGTGCTGGTGGTGTAGCAGAGGTCTAGGAAGGAGAGATGGGAGAGGAAGAAGTACATGGGTGTTTGCAGTCGAAGGTCCGTTCGGGAGAGAGCGATGATGGAAGAGTTGCCAAGGAGAGTGAGGGAATACAGAATTGAAATGACGACAAAAAGGACAAGTTCAAGGTGAGGCCAATCTGAGAATCCCACCAAAAAGAAGGCCTGGTCTGAACTGAAATTGAAGGTTTCCATCACCTCTGACCTGTGAAAACTGTGAACAATGCAGTGCTTCCAACAAGCAGTGTGGGTTTCCAAGTCATATTCTAAATACTACAAATTCATAGATTGTGTTTTCCATTTTGCTCTTTAGTTCCACACATACAGTTATCTGTCTCTTCTCATCTTTCGATACAAGATATCCATGATGTCCTCTTTGCTTGAGTTCTAGTTCTGATGTTTTGTGTCATAATTTTATTGAGACCATTCAATCCTGTGGCTTCCTTACATGTCTGGAAGGAGAGATGGTATATTGCTAGAATCACAACTCCGAGATATGGATCCAAATGTAGTAACTGGAATCTGCTTTTAAAATCTAGTGTGGGGTTGCAGACACAGTTCATAGGTTAAGTGCTCGTCCAACACATGCAACTCCATGAGTTTGAGCTCTGAAACAAATACTATCAGTCAATCAATAAAATCTAATGTGTACCACCCATGTCTCATTTTGTTCACCATCTTGGTCCATGGGGCAGGGTTTTTCAGTAGATGAAAACTCAAGGATAACCAGGCTGAGATTACAAATTTGCCCTCTGGTATTTATCTGCTTCCTCCTGCATAGTCAACGCTGTCATTACACCTGTTCTGGGCTCCACACCCATACAACTGCCATCTGCCACAAAGGATGGAAAGAGTTTAGACCCCTTTAGATAAAAAAAATATTATCTATAATCTGTATCATGAATAAGCATTGCAGAAAATACTGTTTTTTCCTCTGATTAATTCATTCCTGAAATTACCAGAAAAAAGCTATTTTCTGCTATCAGGCCAAAACCTTTTCTTTGTACAATGTTCTCTCTAGAAATGTCTTCATTCTGTGAAAACCTCTTTCATGTCATTGTCCTATAAGATCTTTGGTGGTAGAGAACACAGTAAGTTTTTAAAATTTGAGGAACCACCATTAACTTTTTTTTAACTTGGAGAATTAATTTTCTTAATTTTAAATTTATTTTTAAATTTCTTTTATTTTTGAAATTATAGTATAATTATACCATTTCTCCTTTCCCTCTCTCAAACCCCTCGCATATACTTCTCTTTATTCTCATTCAAACT